>NC_041386.1:499568719-499595342 GCF_002162155.2 Triticum dicoccoides | reverse complement strand
GAGGATTGCTCTCCACTTGGTAGTATTTTTTCAAACTTAGGCGAGTACTAGACTACAGCTAAGTCTCCGAGTGGGAGAACTTAGGCGAGTGCCGGACTGCAGCTAAGCCCCCGAGTGGGAGGATTGCTCTCCACTCGGTAGGATTTTTTCAAACTTAGGCGAGTACTGGACTGCACCTAAGTCTCCGAGTGGGGGAACTTAGGCGAGTGCCGGACTGCAGCTAAGCCACCGAGTGGGAGGATTGCTCTCCACTCGGTAGGATTTTCTTTCGAACTTAAGCGAAACGGATTCGCAGCTAAGCCCACCCACTGGGGGATTTCGGAGGTGCATAAGGACAACAACAATTGAATGAGAAGACTGAACAGCTCTTGTCTTTAATGAACATATTACAAAGGTACTTCTTATTACATTTTATTCGAACGGGTGCTTAAGTATAAAAAGGGCGAAGCAGCTCCACGTTCCAAGCCCGTGGCTCGTTCTTGTGATGCTCAACACTGTAAAGATGGTATGCTCCATTGTGGAGAACTTTGGTGATGATGAAGGGACCTTCCCAAGCCGGGGCGAGCTTGTGTGGTTTCCGTTGATCCACTCGAAGAACCAGGTCCCCCTCTTGAAAGGCTCGACCCCTCATGTTTCTAGCGTGGAATCGACGCAAGTCTTGCTGATAGATGGTCGACTGGATCAGGGCCATCTCTCTTTCCTCCTCTAAGAGATCGACTGAATCTTGCCGGGCCTGCTCTGCTTCCTCTTCGGAGAAGATCTCGACTTGAGGTGCGTTGTGGAGCAGGTCACTTGGCAGAACAGCTTCGGCTCCATAGACCAAAAAGAAAGGAGTTCGTCCAGTCGACTGATTGGGGGTTGTCCTCAAACCCCACAGAACTGACGGAAGTTCATCGACCCAAGTGCCTGCTGCGTGTTTGAGATCACGCATCAGTCGGGGTTTCAATCCTTTGAGAATTAGGCCATTGGCTCTTTCTGCTTGTCCGTTCGACTGCGGGTGAGCGACTGAAGTATAGTCGACTCGTGTGCCTTGAGAAGCGCAGAAAGCTCTAAACTCATCAGAATCGAAGTTTGATCCGTTGTCAGTGATGATGCTATGAGGGACTCCATATCTGAATGTCAATTCTCTGATAAAACTAACAGTGGTGCTGGCTTCAAGATTCTTGATAGGTTTAGCTTCGATCCATTTGGTAAACTTGTCGATTGCAACGAGCACATGAGTGAAGCGCTCCTACCAGTTCTCAGTGGTCCAACCATATCCAGTCCCCAAACAGCAAAGGGCCAGACGAGGGGAATGGTCTTCAGGGCTAACGCTGGCTTGTGAGACATGTCGGAGTAAAACTGGCAGCCTTCACATCTGTCGACTATATCTTTTGCCATTTCATTTGCTCGTGGCCAATAGAATCCAGCTCAGTATGCTTTAGTCACGATGGCCCGAGAGGACACATGGTGACCACAGGTTCCCGAGTGCATGTCATTGAGGATCATTCGACCTTCTTCTGGCGTTATGCATTTCTGACCGACTGCAGTCATGCTTTCCCTGAACAATTGTCCTCTTATCACAGTAAAGGCCTTGGATCGACGGACGATCTGTCCAGCCTCTTCCTCGTCCTCTGGGAGTTCTTTCCTAAGGATGTACGCAATGTACGGCACTGTCCAGTCGGGAGTAATGGCCAGAACCTCCATGATCAGGTCGACCACGGCTGGGACCTCGACTTCAGTCGGGTGTGTGGCGCTCCTAGGCTGCGGGGGCTCTTCAGTAAAAGGATCTTCCTGAACTATCGGCGTGTGAATATGCTCCAAAAACACATTGCTGGGAATGGCTTCTCTCTTGGAACCTATCTTTGCCAAGTCATCGGCTGCTTGATTTTTCAGTCGGGGTATGTGATGGAGCTCTAACCCCTCAAACTTCTTTTCCAGCTTCCTCACCGTGTTGCAGTAACCAGTCATGGCTGGGCTTCTGACGTCCCACTCCTTCATCACTTGATTGACTACCAAATCTGAGTCGTCGTAGACCATGAGGCGACGGACGCCGAGTGAGATGGCCATACGCAACCCATACAGGAGTGCTTCATATTCAGCTTCATTATTGGAAGAATCAAAGTGAATCTGGAGGACATATCTGAGCTTGTATCCTCGGGGGGATACCAGAACCACCCCAGCACCGGAACCATTCAGCATTTTGGATCCATCAAAGAACATGGACCAGTGCTCCGAATGAACTTGAGTCGGCAATTGTTGTTCAATCCACTCAGCGAGGAAATCTGCTATTGCTTGGGACTTAATGGCCTTCTTTGCCTCAAACTTGATGTCTAAGGGAAGGAGTTCAATCGCCCATTTTGCCACTCGACCAGTTGCATCTCTGTTGTGCAAAATCTCTGACAATGGAGCGTCGCTGACGACTATAACAGAGTGATCAGAGAAATAGTGTGCAACCTTCTTCGTGGTCATGTAAATCCCATAAACGAGCTTCTGATAGTGCGGATATCTCTGCTTTGACGGAGTCAGAACTTCAGAAATATAATAAACTGGGCGCTGAACTTTATAGGCTTTTCCCTCTTCTTCCCGCTCGACTGTAAGTACTATACTAACGACTTGTCCAGTGGCTGCTATATAAAGCAGTAAAGGCTCTTTGCTGATTGGGGCAGCAAGCACGGCCTGGGTGGAAAGCAGGGCTTTTAGCTTTGCAAATGTTGTATCAGCTTCAGGAGTCCACTCGAACTTATCTGATTTCTTCATCAGTCGGTAAAGAGGCAGTGCCTTTTCACCGAGGCGAGAAATGAACCGACTTAGGGCGGCCAAGCAACCAGTAAGCTTCTGGACATCATGCACACGCACAAGGCGTTTCATTCGGGGTATAGAACCCACTTTCTCTGGGTTAGCATCGATCCCTCATTCGGAAACAAGAAAACCGAGTAATTTTCCGCCCGGAACTCCAAACGTGCACTTTGATGGATTGAGCTTGATATCATACCTTCTGAGGTTGGCAAAGGTTTTAGCAAGGTCAGTCAGTAGGTCGGAACCTTTACGTGACTTGACCACAATGTCATCCATGTATGCTTCCACATTCCGACTGATCTGAGTGAGCAGGCACTTCTGAATCATCCGCATGAATGTGGCTCCAGCGTTCTTCAAGCCGAATGGCATAGTGACATAACAGAAGCATCTGAATGGGGTGATGAAAGCTGTTTTTATCTCGTCGGGTCCGTACAGACGGATCTGGTGGTACCCAGAGTAGGCGTCTAAAAAGGACAAACGCTCGCACCCCACAGTCGAGTCAACTATCTGATCGATGCGAGGGAGAGGAAAGTGATTTTTCGGGCAGGCCCGATTGATACGTTTGAAGTCAATGCACATACGAAGTGAGTCGTCCTTCTTTGGGACCATGACAACATTAGCTAACCACTCGGAGTGGTAAATCTCACGGATAAACTCAGTTGCCAAAAGCCGAGCCACCTCTTCACCGATTGCCTTCCTCTTCTGTACGGCGGACCGTCGAAGATGTTCTTTGACTGGTTTCACTTTTGGGTCGACTCGCAAACGATGCTCAGCCAGCCCCCTGGGAACACCTGGCATGTCTGAAGGTTTCCATGCAAAGATGTCCCAGTTCTCATGGAGGAACTGGATGAGCGCTTCTTCCTATTTGGAGTCGAGTGTGGTTGAAATGTGAGTCAGAGCAGCATTGGGGTCTGTCGGGTGAATGTGAATCGACTTCGTTTCACCAGACGACTGGAATGCTGAATCTGTGGCTGGCTTCTTAGCTCGCAACAAATCACTCGGATCTGCATTTTTCTAGTATTCTTGCAATTTTGCCACGGCCATCTATGCATCGGCGATCTTTGAACCCTTCTGGAAGCACTCTTCTGCCTTCTTCCGATAACCAGTGATAGTGATCACCCCTTTGGGACCAGGCATCTTCAATTTTAGGTACACGTTGTTGGGGGACATAGCAGAATTTTAAAATTTTCTACGCATCACCAAGATCAATCTATGGAGTCATCTAGCAACGAGGGAGAGGGGAGTGCATCTACATACCCTTGTAGATCACGAGCGGAAGCGTTCAAGAGAACGGGGTTGATGGAGTCGTACTCGTCGTGATCCAAATCACTGATGACCTAGCGCCGAACGGACGGCACCTCCGCGTTCAACACACGTACGGTTGGGGAGACTTCTCCTCCTTCTTGATCCAGCAAGGGGAAGGAGAGGTTGATGGAGATCCAGTAGCATGACGGCGTGGTGGTGGAAGCAACGGTGATCATGGCAGGGCTTTGCCAAGCTCCAACGAGAGAGAGAGAGAGAGAGAGAGAGAGAGAGAGAGAGAGATGTTACGAGGGGAGAGGGAGGGGCCAGGGACTTGGGTGCGGCTGCCCTCCCTTCCCCCCACTATATATAGGGCCCCTATGGGGGCGCCGGCCCTAGGAGATGGGATCTCCAAGGGGGGGCAGCGGCCAAGGGGGACTTGCCCCCCAAGCCAAGTGGGGCGCCCCCCACCCCTAGGGTTTCCAACCCTAGGCGCAGGGGGAGGCCCATAGGGGGTGCACCAGCCCACCAGGGGCTGGTTCCCCTCCCACTTCAGCCCATGGGCCCTCCGGGATAGGTGGCCCCACCCGGTGGACCCCCGGGACCCTTCCGGTGGTCCTGGTACAATACCGATTACCTCCGAAACTTTCCTGATGGCCGAAACTGGACTTCCTATATATAAATCTTCACCTCCGGACCATTTCGGAACTCCTCGTGATGTCCGGGATCTCATCCGGGACTCCTAACAACTTTCGGGTTACTGCATACTAATATCTCTACAACCCTAGCGTCACCGAACCTTAAGTGTGTAGACCCTACGGGTTCGGAAGACACGCAGACATGACCGAGACGACTCTCCGGTCAATAACCAACAGCGGGATTTGGATACCCATGTGGGCTCCCACATGTTCCACGATGATCTCATCGGATGAACCACAATGTCCAGGATTCAATCAATCCCGTATTCAATTCCCTTTGTCAATCGGTACGTTACTTGCCCGAGATTCGATCGTCGGTATCCCAATACCTCGTTCAATCTCGTTACCGGCAAGTCACTTTACTCGTACCGTAATGCATGATCCCACGACCAAACACTTGGTCACATTGAGCTCATTGTGATGATGCATTACCGAGTGGGCCCAGAGATACCTCTCTGTCATACGGAGTGACAAATCCCAGTCTCGATCCGTATCAACCCAACAGATACTTTCTGGGATACCTGTAGTATACCTTTATAGTCACCCAGTTACGTTGTGACGTTTGGTCCAAAGCACTCCTACGGCATCCGGGAGTTACACGATCTCATGGTCTAAGGAAATGATACTTGACATTGGAAAAGCTCTAGCAAACGAACTACACGATCTTGTGCTATGCTTAGGATTGGGTCTTGTCCATCACATCATTCTCCTAATGATGTGATCCCATTATCAATGACATCCAATGTCCATAGTCAGGAAACCATGACTATCTATTGATCAACGAGCTAGTTAACTAGAGGCTCACTAGGGACATGTCGTGGTTTATGTATTCACACATGTATTATGATTTCCGGATAACACAATTATCGCATGAATAATAGACAATTATCATGAACAAGGAAATATAATAATAATCATTTTATTATTGCCTCTAGGGCATATTTCCAACAGTCTCCCACTTGCACTAGAGTCAATAATCTAGTTACATTGTGATGAATCGAACACCCATAGAGTTCTGGTGTTGATCATGTTTTGCTCGCGGAAGAGGTTTAGTCAACGGATCTGCGACATTCAGATCCGTATGCACTTTGCAAATATCTATGTCACCATCTTGAACATTTTCACGAATGGAGTTCAAGCGACGCTTGATGTGCCTGGTCTTCTTGTGAAACTTGGGCTCCTTGGCAAGGGCAATAGCTCCAGTGTTGTCACAGAAGAGAGTGATCGGCCCCGACGCATTGGGTATGACTCCTAGGTCAGTGATGAACTCCTTCATCCAGATTGCTTCATGCGCTGCCTCCGAGGCTACCATGTACTCCTCTTCACATGTAGATCCCGCCATGATGCTTTGCTTGCAACTGCACCAGCTTACTGCCCCACCATTCAAAATATACACGTATCCGGTTTGTGACTTAGAGTCATCCAGATCTTTGTCGAAGCTAGTGTCGACATAACCCTTTATGACGAGCTCCTCGTCACCTCCATATACGAGAAACATATCCTTAGTCCTTTTCAGGTACTTCAGGATGTTCTTGACCGCTGTCTAGTGTTCCATGCCGGGATTACTTTGGTACCTTCCTACCAAACTTACGGCAAGGTTTACATCAGGTCTGGTACACAACATGGCATACATGATAGACCCTATGGCTGAGGCATAGGGGATGACACTCATCTTTTCTCTATCTTCTGCCGTGGTCGAACATTGAGCTGAGCTCAATTTCACACCTTGCAACACAGGCAAGAACCCCTTCTTGGACTGATCCATATTGAACTTCTTCAATATCTTATCAAGGTATGTGCTTTGTGAAAGACCTATGAGGCGTCTCGATCTATCTCTATAGATCTTGATGCCTAATATGTAAGCAGCTTCTCCAAGGTCCTTCGTTGAAAAACACTTATTCAAGTAGGCCTTAATACTGTCCAAAAGTTCTATATCATTTCCCATCAAAAGTATGTCATCCACATATAATATGAGAAATGCTACAGAGCTCCCACTCACTTTCTTGTAAACGCAGGCTTCTCCATAAGTCTGCATAAACCCAAACGCTTTGATCATTTCATTAAAGCGAATGTTCCAACTCCGAGATGCTTGCACCAGCCCATAGATGGAGCGCTGGAGCTTGCATACCTTGTTAGCATTCTTAGGATCGGCAAAACCTTCCGGTTGCATCATATACAATTCTTCCTTAAGAAAGCTGTTAAGGAATGCCGTTTTGACGTCCATTTGCCATATCTCATAATCATAGTATGCGGCAATTACTAACATGATTCGGACGGACTTCAGTTTCGCTACGGGTGAGAAGGTCTCATTGTAGTCAACCCCTTGAACTTGTCGATAACCTTTAGCGACAAGTCGAGCCTTATAGATGGTAACATTACCATCTGCGTCCGTCTTCTTCTTAAAGATCCATTTATTCTCTATCGCTCGCCGATCATCGGGCAAGTCTGTCAAAGTCCATACTTTGTTTTCATACATGGATCCTATCTTGGATTGCATGGCTTCAAGCCATTTGTTGGAATTTGGGCCCGCCATTGCTTCTTCATAGTTCGAAGGTTCGCCATTGTCTAACAACATGATTTCCAAGACAGGGTTGCCATACCATTCTGGTGTGGAACGTGTCCTTGTGGACCTTCGAAGTTCAGTAGCAACTTGATCCGAAGTACCTTGATCATCATCATTAACTTCCTCTCTAGTCGGTGCAGGCACCATAGGAACATCTTCTTGAGTTGCGCTACTTTCCGGTTTAAGAGGTAGTACTTCATCGAGTTCTACTTTCCTCCCACTTACTTCTCTCGAGAGAAACTCTTTCTCCAGAAAGGACCCGTTCTTGGCAACAAAGATCTTGCCTTCATATCTGAGGTAGAAGGTATACCCAATGGTTTCCTTAGGGTATCCTATGAAGACGCATTTTTCCGACTTGGGTTCGAGCTTTCCAGGTTGAAGTTTCTTGACATAAGCATCGCATCCCCAAACTTTTAGAAACGACAGCTTAGGTTTCTTCCCAAACCATAATTCATACGGTGTCGTCTCAACGGATTTAGACGGTGCCCTATTTAAAGTGAATGTAGCTGTCTCTAGAGCGTATCCCCAAGATGATAGCGGTAAATCAGTGAGTGACATCATAGATCACACCATATCCAATAGAGTGCGATTACGACGTTCGGACACACCGTTACGCTGAGGTGTTCCAGGCAGCGTGAGTTGTGAAACGATTCCACATTTCCTTAAGTGCGTACCAAATTCGTGACTTAAATATTCTCCCCCACGATCTGATCGTAAGAATTTTATCTTTCGGTCACGTTGATTCTCTACCCCATTCTGAAATTCCTTGAACTTTTCAAAGGTCTCAGACTTGTGTTTCATCAAATAGACATACCCATATCTACTTAAGTCATCAGTGAGAGTGAGAACATAACGATAGCCACCGCGAGCCTCAACGCTCATTGGACCGCACACATCAGTATGTATAATATCCAATAAGTTGGTTGCTCACTCCATTGTTGCGGAGAACAGAGTCTTGGTCATTTTACCCATGAGGCATGGTTCGCACGTGTCAAATGATTCGAAATCAAGAGACTCCAAAAGTCCATCTGTATGGAGCTTCTTCATGCGTTTGACATCGATGTGACCAAGGAGGCAGTGCCACAGATATGAGGGACTATCATTATCAATCTTACATCTTTTGGTATTCACACTATGAATATGTGTAACATCACGTTCGAGATTCATTAAGAATAAACCATTGACCAGCGGAGCATGACCATAAAACATATCTCTCATATAAATAGAACAACCATTATTCTCTGATTTAAATGAGTAGCCATCTCGTATTAAACGAGATCCAGATACAATGTTCATGCTCAAAGCTGGCACTAAATAACAATTATTGAGGTTTAAAACTAACCCCGTAGGTAAATGTAGAGGTAGTGTGCCGACGGCGATCACATCGACCTTGGAACCATTCCCGACGCGCATCGTCACCTCGTCCTTCGCCAGTCTCCGCTTATTCCGCAGCTCTTGTTTTGAGTTACAAATGTGAGCAACCGCATCGGTATCAAATACCCAGGAGCTACTACGAGTACTGGTAAGGTACACATCAATAATTGTATATCACATATACTTTTAGTGTTGCCGGCCTTCTTGTCCGCTAAGTATTTGGGGCAGTTCCGCTTCCAGTGTCCCTTTCCCTTGCAATAAAAGCACTCAGTCTCAGGTTTGGGTCCATTCTTTGACTTCTTCCCGGTAACTGGTTTACCGGGAGCGGCAACTCCCTTGCCGTCCTTCTTGAAGTTCTTCTTACCCTTGCCTTTCTTGAAACTAGTGGTTTTATTGACCATCAACAGTTGATGTTCCTTTTTGATTTCCACCTCCACTGATTTCAGCATTGAAAATACTTCAAGAATAGTTTTCACCATCCCCTGCATATTGTAGTTCATCACAAAGCTCTTGTAGCTAGGTGGGAGCGACTGAAGGATTCTGTCAATGACCGCCTCGTCCGGGAGGTTAATGTCCAGCTGGGACAAGCGATTATGCAACCCAAACATTTTGAGTATGTGCTCACTGACAGAAGTATTTTCCTCCATCTTACAACTGTAGAACTTGTCGGAGACTTCATATCTCTCGACCCGGGCATGAGCTTGGAAAACCATTTTCAGCTCTTCGAACATCTCATCTGCTCCGTGTCGCTCAAAACGCTTTTGGAGCCCCGGTTCTAAGCTGTAAAGCATGCCGCACTGAACGAGGGAGTAATCATCAGCACGTGACTACCAAGCATTCATAACGTCTTGGTTCTTTGGGATGGGTGCATCACCTAGCGGTGCTTCTAGGACATATGCTTTCCTGGCAGCTATGAGGATGATCCTCAGGTTCCGGACCCAGTTCGTATAGTTGCTGCCATCATCTTTCAGCTTGGTTTTCTCTAGGAACGCGTTGAAGTTGAGGTTGACATGTGCGTTGGCCATTTGATCTACAAGACATCTTGCAAAGGTTTTAGACTAAGTTCATGATAATTAAGTTCATCTAATCAAATTATTTAATGAACTAATACTCAGACAGACATCCCTCTAGTCATCTAAGTGATACATGATCCGAGTCAACTAGGCCGTGTCCGATCATCACGTGAGATGGACTAGTCATCATCGGTGAACATCTTCATGTTGATCGTATCTTCTATACGACTCATGTTCGACCTTTCGGTCTTCCGTGTTCCGAGGCCATGTCTGTACATGCTAGGCTCGTCAAGTCAACCTAAGTGTATTGCGTGTGTAAATCTGGCTTACACCCGTCGTATTCGAACGTTAGAATCTATCACACTCGATCATCACGTGGTGCTTCGAAACAACAAACCTTCGCAACGGTGCACAGTTAGGGGGAACACTTTCTTGAAATTATGTGAGGGATCATCTTATTTAAGCTACCGTCGTTCTAAGCAAACAAGATGTAAAACATGATAAACATCACATGCAATCAAATAGTGACATGATATGGCCAATATCATTTTGCTCCTTTTGATCTCCATCTTCGGGGCGCCATGATCATCATCGTCACCGGCATGACACCATGATCTCCATCATCATGTCTTCATGAAGTTGTCTCGTCATCTATTACTTCTACTACTATGGCTAACGGTTTAGCAATAAAGTAAAGTAATTACATGACGTTTATGTTGACACGCAGGTCATAAATAAATTAAGACAACTCCTATGGCTCCTGCCAGTTGTCATACTCATCGACATGCAAGTCATGATTCCTATTACAAGAACATGATCAATCTCATACATCACATATATCATTCATCACATCCTTTTGGCCGTATCACATCACATGGCACATGCTGCAAAAACAAGTTAGACGTCCTCTAATTGTTGTTGCAAGTTTTTACGTGGCTGCTATAGGTTTCTAGCAAGAACGTTTCTTACCTACGCCAAAACCACAACATGATATGCCAATTTCTATTTACCCTTCATAAGGACCCTTTTCATCGAATCCGATCCGACTAAAGTGGGAGAGACAGACACCCGCTAGCCACCTTATGCAACTAGTGCATGTCAGTCGGTGGAACCAGTCTCACGTAAGTGTACATGTAAGGTCGGTCCGGGCCGCTTCATCCCACGATGCCGCCGAATCAAGATAAGACTAGTAACGGAAAGTAAATTGGAAAAATTAACGCCCACAACAACTTGTGTTCTACTCGTGCATAGAAACTACGCATAGACCTAGCTCATGATGCCACTGTTGGGGAACGTAGCAGAATTTTAAAATTTTCTACGCATCACCAAGATCAATCTATGGAGTCATCTAGCAACAAGGGAGAGGGGAGTGCATCTACATACCCTTGTAGATCGCGAGCGGAAGCGTTCAAGAGAACGGGGTTGATGGGATCTCCAAGGGGGACGGCGGCCAAGGGGGACTTGCCCCCCAAGCCAAGTGGGGCGCCCCCCACCCCTAGGGATTCCAACCCTAGGCGTAGGGGGAGGCCCATGAGGGGCGCACCAGCCCACCAGGGGCTGGTTTCCCTCCCACTTCAGCCCATGGGGCTCTCCGGGATAGGTGGCCCCACCCGGTGGACCCCCGGGACCCTTCCGGTGGTCCCGGTACAATACCGATTACCCCCGAAACTTTTCCGATGGCCGAAACTGGACTTCCTATATATAAATCTTCACCTCCGGACCATTCCGGAACTCCTCGTGATGTCCAAGATCTCATCCGGGACTCCGAACAACTTTCGGGTTACCGCATACTAATATCTCTACAACCCTAGCATCACCGAACCTTAAGTGTGTAGACCCTACGGGTTCGGGAGACACGCAGACATGACCGAGACGACTCTTCGTTCAATAACCAACAGCGGGATCTGGATACCCATGTTGGCTCCCACATGTTCCACGATGATCTCATCGGATGAACCACGATGTCGAGGATTCAATCAATCCCGTATTCAATTCCCTTTGTCAATCGGTACGTTACTTGCCCGAGATTCGATCGTCGGTATCCCAATACCTCGTTCAATCTCGTTACCGGCAAGTCACTTTATCATACCATAATGCATGATCCCATGAATAAACACTTGGTCACATTGAGCTCATTATGATGATGCATTACCGAGTGGGCCTAGAGATACCTCTCCGTCATACGGAGTGACAAATCCCAGTCTCGATCCGTATCAACCCAACAGATACTTTCGGGGATACCTGTAGTATACCTTTATAGTCACCCAGTTACGTTGTGACGTTTGGTACACCCAAAGCACTCCTACGGCATCCGGGAGTTACACGATCTCATGGTCTAAGGAAATTATACTTGACATTGGAAAAGCTCTAGCAAATGAACTACACGATCTTGTGCTATGCTTAGGATTAGGTCTTGTCCATCACATCATTCTCCTAATTAGGTGACCCCATTATCATTGACATCCAATGTCCATAGTCAGGAAACCATGACTATCTATTGATCAACGAGCTAGTTAACTAGAGGCTCACTAGGGACATGTTGTGGTCTATGTATTCACACATGTATTATGATTTCCGGATAACACAATTATAGCATGAATAATAGACAATTATCATGAACAAGGAAATATAATAATAATCATTTTATTATTGCCTCTAGGGCATATTTCCAACACACGTAGCATGGACGAGCCATAAAACGTGCATAAGCTGGCCTGCCTAGAATAGCATGATAGGCACTCTGGAAATCCACAACTTCAAATGTCAAACTTTCTTTGCGGTAATTCTTGGAGTCGCCAAAAACCCCGTCGAGAGCAATCTGGCCGAGTGAAGCAGCCTTCTTGCCTGGAATGACCCATGGAAACTCATATTACTTTCAGTGAGTCTGGACATCAGAATGCCCATCCCTTTCAACGTCTCTGCATACAGAATATTCAGGCCACTGCCACCATCCATTAGAACCTTAGTCAATCGGGTGCCTTCGACTACTAGGTCGACCACCAATGCTTGCCTCCCAGGGGTGGCTATGTGCGCTGGGTGATCGGACTGGTCGAATGTAATGGCAGTCTGGGACCATTTCAAATAACTAGGTGTCGCCGGAGAGACCATGTTTACTTCTCTATTGATGGTTTTCAATCGACTTTTACTCTCAACATCAGCAAAAATCATCAAAGTGGAATTCACGTGGGGATAACCATCATCATCTTCCTCCTCGTCCTCAACCTTGTCAATTTCTTTCTCCTTTTCCTTGGGTTGTTTCTCTCGGAATTGTTGGATTAAGAGTTGACACTGTCGAGTGGTATGCTTCGGGTAAATGAAATTACCCTCTTCATCTTTTTGTGTGGACGAGGCATGGCAAATCCAGCACGTCGTTTCCATCTTGATCTTTTATTTTCTTGGGGTTCCACGACCCTTTGGGCTTCCCCTTGAACTTTCCCTGAATCACGGCTAAGGCTTCGCCAGGAGCTGCTGGCTCGGCTTTGCGTTTCTGCTTCCGACTGGAACTTCCTCCTCCGTCTTCATGGGCGACTGTTTTGTGCTTGCCACTCCGGAGTCGTTCTTCTTCTTCACCATTGGCATACTTGGTGGCGATCTCCATCATCCGAGTCAGAGTCATATTTCCTGTCCGACCGAATTTCAGATTCAACTCCCGATACTTGACACCTTCCTTAAAGGCACAAATTGCCTGATGATCAGACACATCCTCCACCGTGTGGTGCAGGGTGATCCATCTTTGGATATAATCCCTCAAAGTTTCATTCGGTTTCTAAACACAACACTGTAATTCTGTCAAACCTGCCGGCCGCTTGCATGTGCCCTTGAATGTTCTGACAAACACCCGGGCGAGATCTTCCCAAGTATAAATACTGCTAGGTGCCAACTGATTCAGCCATGCCCTAGCCGAGCCCTCCAACATCAGAGGAAGGTGTTTCATGGCCACTTCATCATTGCCGCCACCAATCTGGACAGCCACTCAGTAGTCTTCAAGCCAAGTGTCAGGCTTGGACTCACCAGTGAACTTACTGACTCCAGTCGCCAACCTGAAGTTGGGGGGAATCACTGCAGCCCTGATGGCTCTGCTGAAGCACTCTGGACCTGAGACATGCACCATGCTGCTGGTTTGCGGATCCCTGTCATGGCCCTCTCGGTGAGCTGTGTTTTTGTCGACCAAGCCCTGAACGAGAATAGATCTCGCATCAAAGCCTGGCTCCCTGGGGTCGACTAGAATCCCTCGCCCAACACTGCGAGGGCGCATGTCATCATGTTGCCGAAGCACATACGACCCACTCCTTGGGGGAGGCGTGGGCACTCGACGACGATCATCACGATCAACTCAGTGATCATACTGCTCACGGTTTCTGTACTGATCTCGTCGATCTCCATGTCCCTCATGCCTCGGGGGCGATCTTGGGCTGTGAGCCGACAGAACTGTGTCTGCAACCATGGATCTGCTATGGCTCCTATTCCGCGACTGAGATACGGCTGTATTCTGTTCTCCCGCCGCCCAGAGCAAGGCTCGGATCTGCACCAGACCTCGGCCAGCTTCTGACGGGGAAGGTTGGATCGACTCCGCTATCCGGGCAGCAGCTGCTAGATTCTGGATCGGGGTTCGGTATACCTGAGTTGGAGGCGAAAAAAGTTGGCGTCGACTAGATTCGGGAGCACGCTGCCGAGTGCGATCGTCGAGTGCGCGCTGGAGGTTCTCCAGTCGAGTGCGCTCAGCCAAGTTGGCCAGGCGCGCCTGCTCCAAGGCCTGGGCCTCAGGGGTTTCTCCAACTATAGGAGTATGTAGTGCATCCATGTTCCGGCGGCAAAGTTCCTCCCTCTACTGCGAAGAGAGGGGTTCGGGGCGGTACTCTTCATGAACGCGCGACGGATCATTGTCCCCATCACCTCCGTCTTAACGGGTGAAGCCAGGAGGACTGCGTGGTCCATTGACCATCAAAACTTCTGCCGCTGGGTCGCTGCTGTCGCACTCGGATGCAGTCTCTACGGAGCCAGTCGACAGATCGAATAGGCCATAGAGAGTTTCGTCGGGCTCGATTGCCACGACTTGAGGGGTGGCCGACTGGCGAGCCACCGCATGCCTCACCCACCACTGAAGCCTCGACTGACCGGAACGTTTGCTCCGGCGGGCCGCAGGAGGGGGAAAGCTGCTGGAGCCGACTGATACTGGGTGGACGGCTGCCGCAGGAGGACGCCGTGAGCGCACGCGTGAAAGTGTGTCGCCCCGCGAGCGGGGAGTGCGCCGACGTCGAGTGGAGCCTCCTGAAGCCAAGCGGAGTCGTCGGCGACAAACACGAGCGTGCCGAGACGGATCTCACGGCCCTCAGCCAAACCTCCGCCTGGAACCATGATGAAGGGGATCGGAAAAATTGCAACTTCTCCAAAAAGTCGCTAAGACACCTGCCCCACGGTGGGCACCAACTGTCGTGGTTCTAAGCCTGACAGCAGAATAGGGGGGTAGGAACGTAGAGGCAAGATCCTAGCAATGGAGGAGTTGTACACGCAAGTTTTACGAGTTCAGGCCCTTCTCGAAGGAAGTAACAGCCCTACATCTCGGAGCCCGGAGGCGGTCGACTAGATATATGTGTGTGAATTACAAAGGGTGCGAACCCTTGTCTCGGAGGAGGGGGTGGCTTATATAGAGTGCGCCAGGACCCTAGCCAGCCCACGTTACAAAGGGTTCAATGTACATTAAGGCAGGGCGTTACTGGTAATGCTAGTAATAAAGAGATATAAATGATCTTTAAGGTTGCAGAGTGAATGACCGACCGTTGTCATCCTGAGTGACGTTAGGTCTTCTACACTCCGAGTGGTTTCTTGTTTCGTCGAGTGGTTGTTCGCATAGTCGAGTGTCTTCTATACTGTCGAGTGGAACATAGCTTCACGGTCGAGTGGATGATGATTTTGCTTCGACCGCTTCTGGTTCTTTTAGAGATGTCCTTGGGGAGGGTATCTTAGACAGATCCATGACCCTACCCTAGGTACATAGCTTCATCATTGACTGCGAGGAAAAACTTGGTGGCACTCTTATGTCTCCCGGAGGAGATAGACTAGTGGTCTGACATGGACGTGCCATGAAACCCGAGTGGCGAGGCTAGTGTGTGGGCCGACTCTCTGGAGAGATGCCACTCACTATCCTGGGGGAACACCAACACATGCCATCTCTGAGTCCAAGTTTGTGAAACTGACGCCTTGGAGCCTAGGATAAGGGCCAAGTGTATCCGTAGAGGAGCGTCATTTTCACCCTTTTGCAGTACTGAAGATGACTTCAAGAAATGATTTGGGCGATCGTCCGAGTGGACAGTACTACCCTTATAGATTTTCTCATGTATGGTCAGAAAGATATTCCTGATGTGATCAATGGGTTGATTGAATGGGCGTGAGCCCTGAGGGCGGCATGGCCAACGGCTGGGCGTAGCCCCCGAGTGATGCTCGAAAGAGGTAAGCTTGCTACAGAGTGTGATATGAGGTTTGACCATATGAGTAACTTAGTCGTTCCCGTGCTGGGGGTGTAGAGGTAAAGGCATGTCCAACTGATGGTGACGCACGAGGCGGCCAAAGGGCAATGATGTGTACAACCGAGTGGCGACGCGTGGGGTGGACGAGTGGTGAAGAACTGCACAACCGAGTGGCGACGCGCGGAGCGGCCAAGTGGTGAACGCATGCACAACCGAGAGGCGACGTGCGGAGCGGCCAAGTGGTGAAGACGTGCACAACCGAGTGGTGGCGCGCGGGGCGGCCGTGTGGTGAAGGCATGGACAACCGAGAGGCGACGCACGGAGCGGCCGAGTGGTGAAGACGTGCACAACTGAGTGGTGACGCACGGGGCAGCCGTGTGGTGAAGGCATGCACAACTGAGAGGCGACACGCGGAGCGGCCGAGTGGTGAAGACGTGCACAACCGAGTGGTGACGTGTGGGACGGTGTCGGTGTCAAAACCGGCGGATCTCGGGTAGGGGGTCCCGAACTGTGCGTCAAGGCCGGATGGTAATAGGAGACAAGGGACACGATGTTTTTACCCAGGTTCAGGCCCTCTCGATGGAGGTAATACCCTACTCCTACTTGATTAATATTCATGATATGGGTAGTACAACAGTAGATCTACCACGAGATCAAGGAGGCTAAACCCTAGAAGCTAGCCTATGGTATGATTGTTGTGTATGGAGTTGATTGCCTACGGACTACAACCCTCCGGTTTATATAGACACCGGATAGGGTTAGGGTTACACAGAGTCGGTTACAATGGTAGGAGATCTTGAATATCCGCATCGCCAAGCTTGCCTTCCACGCCAAGGAAAGTCCCATCCGGACACGGGACGAAGTCTTCAATCTTGTATCTTCATAGTCCAGGAGTCCGGCTGAAGGTATAGTCCGGCTACCCGAACACCCCCTAATCCAGGACTCCCTCAGTAGCCCCTGAACCAGGCTTCAATGACGACGAGTCCGGCGCGCAAATTGTCTTCGGCATTGCAAGGCGGGTTCCTCCTCCAAGTCCTTCATAGAAGATTGTAGACACCAAGAGTAGTGTCCGGCTCTGCAAAATAAGCTTCCACATATTGCCATAGAGAGAATAATATTAACACAAATCAAATCTGCTGACGTATTCCGCAGTGCGTCATCACACTACAGCCAAGTCCTTTACTCGAATCGTTGTCACTTTTCCACCTCAGCGTGTTTTGCGAGGCGGTTTCCTTGGCACGTCTTGTCAAAGCAGAGATCGTGTGCCCCCCTTTTACGGGATTCTCATCAATACGGACGTGGGTAACCCAATCGTGCCCGTTAGCATGTTTTCTCGATTAAAAGCGAGTCCTAAATGGTTACGGGGAGGGCTCCTGGTATTCAACCTCTTATAAAGAGACCAAGGCCTTACTCCTTTTTCCAATCTCAAACGAGTTCGCCCGTCGCCTCGAGTTCCAACACCCTAGGCTCCAGATTCCAGGCGCTTCAGACCTTTGACAATGTCCGGTTCCGACCTTCAAGGCCGATGGATGCCCTCCTCCGTCACGGAGGAGGACGTGCTAAAGTTGAGAGAGGCTAAGTTCTTGACCGCCGAAATTTCGCATAGGTTGCCTGCTCAAAGGCAGGCTATTCCCAGTCCCTAGCCCGGTGAGAGCGTAGTGTTCATGTCTCACTTCCTTCGGGGGTTAGGCTTCCCGATGGATCCCTTCGTGAGGGGGCTGCTGTTTTATTACGGGCTGGAATTTCATGACTTAGCTCTGGAGTCCATCCTCCACATTCCCTCATTCATCGTTGTGTGCGAAGCGTTCCTCCGTGTCACTCCTCACTTCGGATTATGGCTCAAGACTTTTGGAGTGGAGCCGAAGATGATCGAGGGACGGCACACAGAGTGCGGAGGCGCTGTCATAAGTAAGAATGTTGATGCTCCATGGCCCGAGGGCTCCTTTCAAGAGGAGCTCGGCTTGTGGCAACGAGAATGGTTTTATATCACCGCTCCCAGGAGCGCCAAGTGGGCGGCGCCTCTTGCCTTCCGCTCGGGTCCCCCATCACGGCTAGCGTCATGGGTCAACAAAGGATTAGATTGGGGGTTATCCAAAGACGTGCCCTTGTTGCAGGGCCGCATCAGGGATCTCTTAGAAAGAGACCTCAACCTGGTCAAGGTGACGCAGGTCATGCTGATTCGCCGAACACTGCCCGGCAAACGTCGCTCCCTTCGTCTGTGGGAGTTTAATTCGGAGGGACCACGAGCTCTCCATCATATTATGGGCGCAACGCCCATGGAGATGTATAAACTGTTCTTCGGATCACAAATGATGTGTCCGAATTTGACCGAGGACGCAGGCCTAAGCTGCAATGGTCCAGATACCGAAGTAAGTAACCTTGTGCCCAGACCTACTATCCATATAATCGTCATAAACTTTTCCCTAAAAGAGCTGTCTTTTTAAACAGGAGTGGATAGCGAAGGCAAAGCTGATCAGGTGTCTGGCTCCCCTTCCCGAAACCAGGCCGGATCCCGTGCTTGTCAGGATGTTGAAGATAATGCCTTTGGAGGGAAGTAAGGGGAAGGACAAGGGAACTATGGCCTCCTCGAAGGAGGCTGCTCCGAAGGGAGGAACCGACAATTCCTCTCCCAAGGGGAAGAAGAGGGCCGCCTCTGACGACCCGGAGACCATGGCCCCGAAGCGGGGGAGAAAATCCTCGTCAGAGGGTCCCACGCCGGGGAGTTCCTCGGCCGAACTACGCCCTCAAAGGGATCAGCCCTCCAGCGAGCCGTAAGTAGAAAGAGGTTTTCCTTTTGAGGGATGAAAGAAATCCTTGATTTATATCTGAGAAGATTAACCAAAATTTTACCTTGTAGCTCGGACCTCAGCCCTTCTCAGCAGAGCTCGTCTTCGGGGGATCTTCTTCCGGAGATGATGGAGAGCGGGACGCCTCCCCATGCCATACCGCCTAGCGAGGCGGGCGACCCTGAGGCGTCGTCGCGGAGAGTTTCTCTGAATTCGGCAGGGGCGGAAGATAGCTATGTGGCCCCCCAAGGCTCTCCGCGTGCGGCCTTCGAAAGAGGCCATAGGTCAAGTCCGGCACCGTCTGGTGCTCGGCCGGAGGAGCTAAAGATTCTGCTGGGGCGAGCTTCTATCTCAGAGGAGCATCGTGCATTGATGGGCACGGTGATTGAAAGGATTTCATCCGCAAAAAGCGGATTGCATGAGGCCGTCAAGAGTTTACTGACGGTTTTGAGGTACGTTAGATAGTGTACACTTTTGTCAGTTGCGCATAAGTAAGATGCGCCCTGTGTAGATAGTAGCCCCTGAGACTCTGCGCGTTGTCAAGAAATGACGGCACGCAGAGGATCATAATCCCAGGTCTAAGATGTCGCCTTTGAATGTAGGTGGCGAGGTGTCCGGAATCTAGCCGAACTGATGATGTAGTCGAACTAAAGCGGCAACTGGACATGGTAGATGCCGACATCGCGCTTGTCAACAAGCGGCTTGATGAGGCTCAAGGTATGTAATTCTTCGGGCGGCATCAGGTAAGAGGAGCTTCATGCCAGTGTCTTACAATGTGTGTGCTTGACGCAGATGGTACGGGTGCCGTGGATAATCTTAGGGCAGAACTTGCCCGAGCTAAGGAGCAAGCCAAAAAAAGCGATGCAGCTGCCGAGAAGGCCCTTGAAGAGCTGAGAGCCGAATAGGCTACTCACTACCGAAGCAAAGAAGAGATGGCCGAGATGGCCGAGAAGTTAAAGAGTGCTGCAGACCGTTGCAAACTTCTTGAGAAAGAAGACCGGGCGAGACAGGCGGACTTAGAGAAGGCCGTTGCCGATGCCAAGGACGCTCGCTCTGCGATGAGAGCTGCGAAGGAGGAGCTGCGTCAGGCCGAACAGATTGCGGCTGGAAAGCCCTTTATGCTGCGAAGGAAATTTTGTGATCCGAAGTTTGCTCCGTTGGACCGGATGTGGAGTGTGGAGGATACCTATCTGGACTTGGCAGCGAGTGCTGCTGATGCGACCGAACACTTTCGAGATCAGAAAGATCGCGAAGTGGAAAAGCTTTTCTGGTCGCAGTTTCACAATCCAGAGCGTCCACTAGCAGTGGATGATCGTTTGGCTCAATGGGCCGAACTGAATAGGTTGTCTGGACTCGCCATGAAGTACGTCATGGGTCACCTGTGGCCGGGGAGATCGGAGCCGGAGAGTTATTTCATCTTGGTGCAGCAATTCCTTGACGCGGTGTCGCGTGTAAATGCAATGAAGAGGTCAGCATGCATAGAGGGCGCTAGGATGGCTCTTTCCCGTGTTAAGACATACTGGGCAGAGATGGAAACCACCGTTGTTGCGTCCCGAGATTCGGACAAAAGCCGAGTACCCTCCGAGCACTATTTTCAGGAAGTTCTTGAAGGCGCTCGTGCAATAGAGACGCAGTGCCTGAAAGATGCTATGTTATGATAGCATATGTAATTATAAAGTAATATTTTGATAAACTATAGTGGCCTTTTTTTATACTTGTGCCTCCAAGTATTGGGAACACCTCCTGTGCGGTCGTTTTAAGATATATATATATATATATAGAATCTGAAAGATGGCAGTCGTTGGCTTCAGCCCCCACGCACATAGTGCGGGGGTGCTCGCAGAAGACGCATTTTCACACTTAACCCAACGTCTTGGTCCTACAAAGGAAGTGATAGCGCAGCGGGCCAGGCAACCGGACTGTAATGCTTTAAAACTTTCACTTAGCCATAGGAGTTTGATAATGAGACTCTTTAGGTAGCTCCTTGGTGGCAACTACGCTCGTCCGAATTCGGGGCGCGTATGTGCCTGACCAGGAAGCGGCCCTTCGTTAAAGCGGAGGAATCCGATAGATTCCGATAGGTCATCGAGTGGCTGACCAGTCTCACGCTACATCATGACAGTCAGTTTTCGGCTTTCTCTACTGAGGTGCTCGCCTGGCCGAACCGGGGGCACAATCGCAGTAGTTCTCCTGGTGCTACCTTAGCCGATAGAGCGGAACGTAAGGTAGCTGAACTCAGGAGCCGGGCAACCCAACATTTGACCAAAGACATGATTCGGAGCTGATGCATATAATGCCAAAACTCGCGACGCCGAACACTCCCTAAGGTGTTCGGTCTTTATGAGTGCGGGCGAAACAACACTCTTTATTAAAAAAGCCCCTAGTGTCCAGGTACGTGCAAAAATTTCTGACGTGGCCACATGCCAAGACGCCAGCCTCCTCCTTGGTTATATCAGAAAAAACCAGGGGATGTGTAGCAACAAGAGACAGTAAAAAAAGGTTTACGCAGGGTCTTAATCTAAAAAGAATCCTTTAGGACGGGTCCCTACTGCACGTCTGCGCCTGTGTCTCCGTTGTGCCGTATCCTAGACGGGCGCCGCACGACGTTCATCTGTAAAAGAGAGGAACTGAGTTGAAAACGGGCCATGCCGAACAAAAGTTTAAAATAAACAAAGTGTAAAGTAAAATATATAAAATTGAGCTTTATTGTCTCTTATTGTATATGCATGGAGCCCCTAGTGCGGGGGTATATGGCCACTAAGCCTGTATCAATGATGATTTTGTACTGAACTCGTCTATCCGCGTTCGTGGTCTTTAATGACATATTTCGAAGTTTTTTGGCCGGTGAGGCCATTTTACTATGGGGCTGTCAAAGCGGCCGCACAGTCCCCCGCTTGGGGAGGCGCACTTTAGTGCTTCCCCTTCAAAGAGATGATGCCTCGTGGACCGGGCATCTTAAGCGTGAGAGATGTATAATGCGGTATTGCGTTAAAGCGGGTGAAAGCTTCGCGTCCCAGTAGTGCTTGATAGCGACTTGAGAACGGGACGATATGGAAGGTTAGCTTTTCATGGCGGAAGTTATCGGTAGAGCCGAATATAACTTCGAGCCGGAGAAAACCCATACAATGGGTGTCCGGACCAGGTGTTACCCCTTGAAAGGAGATTTTGCTGCGGCGGATTCTTGCTGGGTTTATCCCCATGTGCTGGATTGTATCCTGATATATCAGGTTTAGTCCGCTGCCGCCGTCCATAAGGACATTTGATAACTGGAGTCCGCCAATTATTGGATTGAGTATCAAGGCAGTCCAGACTACATTCTTGATATTCCTAGAATAATCTAGCTGATCGAAG
The DNA here is from genome assembly GCF_002162155.2 of Triticum dicoccoides. Taxonomy (NCBI): domain Eukaryota; kingdom Viridiplantae; phylum Streptophyta; class Magnoliopsida; order Poales; family Poaceae; genus Triticum; species Triticum dicoccoides. The sequence continues at coordinate 499,573,073 of NC_041386.1, read as the reverse complement.
ATGATCGGTTTTGACAACCAGTGGCAGGACCCTTTGGGGATGGGCCGTGTGGTGCGTACCTTTACGGGCACCGCATGTTTTGTTATGTGAAGTGAGTTCACTGTTTTTACTTCTTGTGGGAAGTACTTTTATTTCCTGGTGCTCTGCTTTTGGGGTTCGTCCTCGTCTTCGCTTGGTGTGTCGAGCCCCTTGTGTTCGGCATTGAGTCTGCCGGATTGTTTGAAAACCCAACAGTCTCTGTGGGTATGGTTAGCAGGCTTCCCGGGAGTACTGTGTATCTGACATATCCTGTCCAGGATTTTATTTAGGTTGGATGGATCGTCCCTGTTATCCTGAGGGGGCGATTTTTCCTGATTTTGTCGTGAGCCTTTGAATCCGGCATTGACTGTTGTGCTCTTCGGACTTTTGTCCTTAGTCCGGCGACGGTCCTTGTTGCGTCGCGGTTTTCCGTTTCCATCCCTAGTTTCGGATGTACTTGGGTCGCTGGGGCTGCACCTTGCCAACCAGTTGTCCTCCCCTGCACAAAAGCGGGTCATGAGGCTTGTTAGTGCGGCCATTGTTCTTGGCTTTTCTTGGCCGAGGTGTCTGGCGAGCCATTCATCTCGGACGTTATGCCTGAAAGCTGCTAAGGCTTCAGCGTCCGGACAGTCGACTATCTGATTCTTTTTAGTGAGGAATCTATTCCAGAACTGCCGAGCTGATTCTCCGGGTTGTTGAGTTATGTGACTAAGATCGTCTGCATCCAGAGGGCGGACATAGGTCCCTTGAAAGTTTGCTCGGAAAGCATCCTCAAGCTCTTCCCAGCTTCCAATTGTGTTTTCGGGAAGGCTTTTAAGCCAATGCCGGGCTGGCCCTTTAAGCTTAAGGGGTAGATATTTTATGGCGTGGAGATCATCTCCTCTAGCCATGTGTATGTGGAGGATATAATCCTTGATCCAGACTCTAGGGTCTGTTGTTCCATCATATGCCTCTATGTTTATGGGTTTGAATCCCTCTGGGAATTCATAGTCCAGGACCTCATCGGTGAAACATAGGGGGTGTGCGGCGCCCCTGTATTTGGGTGTGCCAGATTCTGATGATGGCTTCATAGCGTTGCTTACGAGAGCTTGCTTTCTTGGCCCATAAATGGACCTGACTGGGCCATGATGCGAATCCTTAAGTGGGTCGCATGCCGATTTAGGGGCGGCGCCGCTTGCCGCTTTATGGGGTCGTCTATCCGACCGTGTGGCTTTTTCATTTTTTGAATGCGAGGGCTCTAGGGCCTCTTCGTCGAATTCAGGCAGTAGCTTTCTTTTCGGATAGCTTTTAGTGCGGCGACTATCGCCGTACTTATCTGTGGTATTGATTACTTTGCTCCATCTAATCCGGAGTGCGTCTTCCGCTGTTTTTAGCTTCCGCTTCTGCTTCTTTAGGCTGCGTGCAGTTGCAATGAGCCTCTCGTGGAGATTCTTCTGTTCCATAGGTTTATTCGGCGTGAGGTCGTCCTGAATGCCGTTTTCGCCGGGGGAGGGATGTTCGGTTTCTCTATCCGTGTTGCCCTGTTCGGACGGTTGCTCTAAGGCCTGCTCATCGTCTACCAGCTCGTCCTGCTCTATGGCTGGGTTTTTGTCGAGGCGGGGCTTGGGTCGGCGTTTACGCCGACGCTTTGATTGCTTTTCGGGGGGTCGATCTCCCGTCCCATCCCCTTTTTCCTCGTTGTCGCTTCCTTTAGGGGTGTCCACCATGTACACATCGTGAGATGAGGTGGCTGTCCAATGCCCTATGGGCGTTGGTTCGTCGGTATCTCCTGCATCGTCATCCATGCTGTCAATGTCTCCGGAGTCGAAGTTGAGCACGTCGTTTAAATTGTCGACAGTGGCTACCAAGTGGGTGGTGGGTGGGCTTTGAATTTCTTCATCATCCATATCCCATCCCCGCTGACCGTAGTTCGGCCAGGGCTCTCCTGATAAGGAGAAAGACTTGAGAGAGTTCAGGATATCACCACAAGGCGAGTGCTGAAAGATGTCTGCGATGGTGAACTCCATTATCGGCGCCCCATCGGATTCGATTGGCAGGGGCGCGGGTGGTTCGGAGTCCGGGGAGGAGTCCGGATTCTCGGAGTCACGGTTCGTGCAGAGTGCGGGGCTAGCGTTCGGCTCGATTGCTTTCGGGATCGCAGCCCCCGAGGTGACGTCCAACCGCTCATCCTCAATTGGCGCAATAGGCTCCGAGTTAGGGGTCGGAACCGATGCGTGTGCGGCCTCCAGGACACTGTCCGGGGGCAGAGCTAGATCATGCCCCTCGAGATAGTGCGGCGCACTTGGCCGTGGCTCGAGCCCGTCGAAGATCAAGTCTCCGCGGATGTCAGCCGTGTAGTTTAAGCTTCCAAACCTGACTTGATGGCCAGGGGCGTAGCTTTCGATCTGCTCCAGGTGGCCGAGCGAATTGGCCCACAGAGCGAAGCCGCCGAAGACGAAGACCTATCCGGGGAGAAAAGTCTCACCCTGGACCGTATCGTTGTTGATGATCAAAGGAGCCATCGGGCCTAAAGGCGACGACACAGAGGAACCCTCAATGAAAGCACCAATGTCGGTGTCAAAACCGGCGGATCTCGGGTAGGGGGTCCCGAACTGTGCGTCAAGGCCGGATGGTAACAGGAGACAAGGGACACGATGTTTTTTACCCAGGTTCGGGCCCTCTCGATGGAGGTAATACCCTACTCCTGCTTGATTAATATTGATGATATGGGTAGTACAAGAGTAGATCTACCACGAGATCAAGGAGGCTAAACCCTAGAAGCTAGCCTATGGTATGATTGTTGTGTATGGAGTTGATTGCCTACGGACTACAACCCTCCGGTTTATATAGACACCGGATAGGGTTAGGGTTACACAGAGTCGGTTACAATGGTAGGAGATCTTGAATATCCGCATCGCCAAGCTTGCCTTCCACGCCAAGGAAAGTCCCATCCGGACACGGGGCGAAGTCTTCAATCTTGTATCTTCATAGTCCAGGAGTCCGGCTGAAGGTATAGTCCGACTACCCGAACACCCCCTAATCCAGGACTCCCTCAGACGGGCGAGTGACAACGCGCGGCGTGGCCAAGTGACGACGCGCGGGGAAGCCGTGTGGTGACTTGTCAAAGTGGCGGATCGAATGCACTTGTTGAAGTGAAGGATCTGACTGGTGATGAAGTACTCGACTACTCAGGAGAGTGTCATTCCAAATGAGATGCATCCCCCGAGTGCGGCATAGCCCTCGATCATACTACAGGCTTCGACAACGGACATGTCGGAATACGAGAAATATAGTTTTGAATGGATGATTTACAATTCATCGAGTCGGGCTCGGGTAAAGATGAGGAGAAGCTTCCGAGTGATGCTCGAAAGAGGCAAACTCGCAAAGGAGTGAAGTGTGAAGTTTAATTATAAAAGGGACTTATCTGTCTCATGCCTGACGAGGTCTATATCATTGATACGATGAAGAGGACTCCACGGAGGGGTTGGTCGGGTGTGTTTGAAGTCAACAGAGCGACAATGTCAGTGTTGTGGTGTGCTAGAACCGGTACGGTGACCGAGTCTGGGCAGCGATGAAGTTGGCGCATAGGGCCGTCGAGTGATCGTGTAACTTGTGTAAAAAATGGCACAAGCCAACGAAATAATTTCTCGAGGAAATTTGATGTGTGTTGAAATGATTTGTGTGAATAACACCCATAGACACCCGCTGGGAGTGCAAGGGGCTTGCTGGTTAACCAGCAAGAGTCTGAAAGAGCGAAGGATCCGTTCAAACTTGTCGAAGTGCTGGCTCAAATAAAACGGAAGTGTAGTGTTTCGACTGAGTTGCAGACCCGGAGGACCGATGCAAACTCCAAATGAAGAACACATGGTGTTCGTGAATGATGTATGTGAAAGAATGGAAGTTGGACTCGGGTGAAAACAAGCAGCCGAGCGTAGATGCACACTTGGTGGCCTGGCCTCCGAGTGAATGTGATGTGTGTATAACAGGATACTTGGGAATGCAGAAATAATAGAATGTAGTGCATGTAGAATGACTTAGCTGTCTGAAGGCGCGCGAGTGGCCGAGTGGTGAAGATGTGTTCAACTGATGGTGATGCAAGGGGCGACCAATTGATGTAGATGTGTCCAACCGAGTGCCGATGCACAGGGCGGCCGAGTGGTGATGAGGTGACCAACCGAGTGGCGATGTGCGGAGCAGCCGAGCGGTGATGAGGTGACCAACCGAGTGGTGACGCGCGGGGCGGCCGAGTGGTGATGAGGTGACCAACCCAAAGACGACGCACGGAGCGGCCGAATGGTTATGAGGTGACCAATCGAGTGGCGACGCGCGGAGAGGCCGAGTGGTGATGAGTTAACCA
>NC_041386.1:499559687-499567165 GCF_002162155.2 Triticum dicoccoides | reverse complement strand
CGCGCGGGGCGGCCGAGTGGTGATGAGGTGACCAACCGATGGCGACGCATGGAGCGGCCGAATGGTTATGAGGTGACTAACTGATGGCGACGCGCGGAGCGGCCGAGCGAAGTAGACGCATCCGGCGGAGTGACGTTGTGCTGGGCCTCCGAGTGAAGTAGATGCATCCAGCAGAGTGACGATGCACGGAGCCGCCGAGTGAAGTAGACGTGTCTCACGAAGTGACGAGGCGCGGGGCGTACGAGTGATGTAGACGTATTCCACGGAGTGAGGATGCGCGGGGTTTTCGAGTGAAGTAGAGGCGTCCCATGAACGCGTGGACAACCAAGTGATCAAGACTTGTCCCTGTATGTTAGTCGTCTGGATGCAAGATTCCTCGAAGCGATCTGCACGTTAGTTGTTCAGACTGCAACATCTCTAGGTTAGCCGGCCTAGTGAACCCAAGGACTTCACGCCCGAATGGGCGTTGTCCGAGTGGACCACGATATGGTCGGTGTGGAGCCGGCTGGACAGGCCGACGCGGAGTGCTGCCCACGAGCGCACGAGCATTGTTGCCCTCACTCGAGGCGGGCAGCCCTATCCGGTTTGTAGGCGGACGGGATCCAGCAGCGTTGACCAACATATTGAAGGAATTGCTTACGTCCAGGATCTGCATGCAAAAGGCGTTATAGCATTAATTAAGCAAGAGTAAAAGCCCGTATTGCATGCAATGGAAGTTTCCTTCTTCCACGGGTCATTTCCCTGTTGCGTCCGGGAGTTGATTTCGGAGGATGACATGGCCGAGTGGACAGGCAAACCGACTCAATGCTGGGCTTGACTGAGTGAATGCCTGCACGTTAGTCATAAACCAAGGGCAGAGAAAAACTGGCGCATTTATTACTCCTCTGCATGCTCAGCGGACCATTAAATGATTGGGTAACGGCCCAAGGACTTGAGGTCGTGGGCGAGAAGTTTTTGCATGGGCTAGCTTAACTATCGCAATAAGTAATCTGGTAATTAACTGCTGTAATTGACTTGCGTACCTGGTAGGCGACGGACTTACGGGAAGGGGGCCGTTGGCGGTGCCGGAGAGAAGTTCGGGACATGAACCTCGCCCGGCGTGGAACAACATGTCAACCGACCCAGCGGCGCTGGTGGTGACGGTGAATCTGACTGTGGCATTTCAGGTTGCGTTGCAGCGACCGCGGGTCCCCGGACAGCGATACGATGGCGTAGCCACCGAAGCGGTTGACGATGACGTGCTGCGGCGAGCGCGGGTTGCCGGACAGCGAGACGACGGTGTAGCCGCCGCTGCGGTCGACGGTGACGTGATGCGGCGAGTGCGGGTCACCGGACGGCGAGACGGCGGCGAAGTCGCCGCTGCGGTCGGCAGTGACGCGCTGCGGCGAGCGCGGGTTGCCGGACAGCGAGGTGACGGCGTAGACCTCCATGGCTTGCGAGGTCGGGCGAGGGACCCATTCGTGTGACTAAATTTCATTCGAGTGAAGCTCGCCGGAGGCTGGCTCGGTGCGGAGGAGACCTGCTCGCCTCACCGTCGGAGCCGAGGAGGATCTTGAGGAGGGTGACGGTGGCGTGCTGCAACGCGGCCTTGACAGGGAGTCACTGGGGCTGAGCGTCTGGGAGTACATCCATTGTCATGGCTCTCTCCTCTTCCGTCGTTCACAAGTGTGACATGCAAAAGAAACAAAAACCAATTAGCAAATCATCGATTGATTGTAAAAGAGACATGTTGGAATGGAACTTCCTGATTCCTCTGTATGAAGAGTATCATGTATCTCCAGTGAATGGAGTGATGTCTGGAACATCGAGAACCAAATTCTCCATGGATGATTGTTGATCGACGGACGAAGATCAAAGAAATAAAACCATTTGCATCATGGCTCGAAAGACGCCATGCCCCACGGTGGGCGCCAACTGTCGTGGTTCTAAGTCTGACAGTAGAATGGGGGGGTAGGGATATAGAGGCAAGATCCTAGCTATGGAGGAGTTGTACACGCGAGTTTTACGAGTTCAGGCCCTTCTCGGAGGAAGTAATAGCTCTACGTCTTGGAGCCCTGAGGCGGTCGACTGGATTATATTCGTGTGTGTTACAGAGGGTGCGAACCCTTGTCCCAGAGGAGGGGGTGGCTTATATAGAGTGCGCCAGCACCCCTGCTCCCCTCTGTTACACAGGGTTCAATATTCATAAAGAGAGAGCGTTACAGGTAACGTCTGTAATAAAGTGCTACAAATGATCATTAAATATACGAGTAAATGCCTGACCATTGATACGCAGAGCGGCTTTAGGTCTTCTTGTACATCGAGTGGTCTTTTACATGGTCGAATGGTTGAATAGTCGAGTGATTTAAAGAAGAAGGAGTCTCCGAGTGAATGGTAGGTCGAGTGGATTGCACTCGACACCTTTATTGGGTCCTCCCTGTTTACTCTTGAACTTCTTTGCTTCTAAGAAAAGGACCTTAGGTAGGATGTATAGGTCGGGCCTATTACCCAACCCAGGTCTATGCCCTCATCATTAGCCCTCGAATGGATTGAGGTCCGAGTGAAAAGAAGGTTGAAGTTGATCTTGCCTTGACTCTTGCCTTCCTCAAGAATTCATCTCTGAATGGAGGCCGGTGTTGGAACTTCCGGCTTTGTTTCAGTCGCCTTGATCGATTCAAAAATTACCGACTGGTTTTTATAACGTCGCCTGTCGAGTGTCATCTTTGATGCGAAATCTTTGGCGTGATTAGTTGCAGATGATCCTGGATTTCGCGGGAGTCGAAATTTTGGTAGAAGCACGCCAGACCGAGCGTGCCGTGGTAAGCGGAGTGGATAGACATGACGCTTCAATTTCCGTGCCACCTTTTTCGCCACGTATCCCGTGTGTGACTGTTGAGGGATTTGACAGGATCGCCCACACCCACGCGTCAGCCACTCGGAAGTGGGCCTTTAAAAGCGGCGAGCCGAGGCGTCCGCACTATGCGTGCCTATTCTCCTTCTTCTTCCTCTTTCTCCTTCACCCCATCCGGCTTCTCCACTCTCGACGCCACCGCTCCGCCGCCATGGGGAAGGAGAAAACGGCAGCGCTGGAACGCACGAAGAAGGCGACGGGGGCGGCAAAAAGCAAGAAGACGAATCGGGGCTCTTCATCGCGCTCGGGGCTGCCATTGGGTTGGATCCAGGGAGATTGGATCCAATCTTCGCTTCGACGGGAAGACTTGGATGATATGGCCGAGTTAGGGCTGATCGTCCATGAGTCCGCGCTGCTGCCGAAGGGGGAAACGGAGCCGCAGATGCGACCGGGTGAGTTTGTACTGCTCGCCACTCATGTCGACCGCGGCTTCTCGATTCCTCCACACCCCTTCTTTCGAGGTTTCTTGAATTTCTTTGGGGCCCAACTCCATCATTTTACTCCAAACACCATCACGTATCTTGCTGCGTTCGTATCCATGTGCGAGAATTTCCTGGGGTGTCGACCGCACTGGGGTCTTTTCAAGCACATCTTTACCATCCGCTCCCAAACAGTGAAGAAAGCAAACTCGAGCGATGAGAAAACCCATGTTATCCAGATGTGTGGGGGTCTGGGTATTCAGAAGAGGAAGAGAAGTTCTTTCCCTTCGATGACTCTTCCGAAGTCAGTCAGGGGCTGGCAGTCGACCTGGTTCTACTGCCAGGATATCGTGACGCCAGGCCAGTCGACTGGACTTCCCCCTTTCTCTTTTGATCGTGTTCAAACTCCATCTTCATTGAAAGTGACTGCTGCGAAGAAGGCGGAGACAGGCATGTTAGTCGAGAGAGTAGTTCAATTGATCAACCAAGGCGTCACTGGCATGGATCTGCTAGAGGTGTTCCTCAGTCGGCACATTCAACCACTCCAAGCTCGTGACCACTCCATGTGGATGTACTCCGGGGCTGGTGACACTGCTCAGGTTCATCCGGAGGAGGTGGCGGCCAAAACAGTGCCTAGTGGCTGAGGGGTATCACCGGGAACAAGGACAACCCTAGGGGCGCCAAGAGAGTCGACCCTTTCAGCGACAGCAATCAGCCAGACAAGGTTTGGCCATTACGACTGAGTTTTTGGATGTGTTTTCCGACTGTTTGTTGATCCGACTGGCTTGTGTTCGGCTCCTTGTTTTGTAGATTTACACGGAGATGTACTCAATGCCCAATGGTGAACAAGCTCTTGAGCAAGACCAAGAAGGCGAGGACAGTGTAGAGGAGAGCGGCGAGTGGGAGTCACCAGCCGACGATGATGAAGACGAGAGTGATGAGTCTGGCGATGATGAAGTAGCGGACTCACCACCTTGTTATGAATGTCGATCCAAGCAGCACCATGATCTCGCGGGTAGGCGCGGCAAAGCTGTGGCGTCGAGTGGTCCATCTCAAAAGTGCGCTCGGTCTTCGACTCCAGAATTGGCTGAGAAGGTCACCAAGCAGCCCAAGATCAATCCTTCAAAGGCTCGGAAGACCTTGCCTAGGATCAAGATGGACGTTCCTGTTGCTTCTGGGTAAATGTTCTTCCCGTATTTTCTTGTTCCAACCGATTTTCTTGTTCTGGCCGATTTTCTTGTTCTGACCGAGTGGATGATGAACCTTTACAGCCCGGCCTCAGCTGCGACTGACATGGACATTGACAAGAACCTGGACGATGAGGAAACCGGCGATGTAGCTACCTCAAAAGCCAGTAAGTCTGCCCAACTCGAATTAATTTGGACGCGTGGATTGTTTGTCAGCTATCCGTATGACTTTCTCTGTTTATTGCAGCTCCACGGGACGTTGTCGTGCTCCCGGACGATGAAGAAGAAGTACCGCTGAGGGGGAGGAAGAGGAAAGACGAGGAACTGGGCAGGAAAGCGTCTGAGGCCCAGGTTCCTCAGTCGACCGCGACACCTGGGACGGCAGTTGAGCGATCGACAGATCCAGCTCGAACCAACGTCACCTTCGCTGTCCCGCTGTCGACTGATTGCCCATCAGGACCAGCTGCTCAGACTTCTGCTACACCAATTCAACTCCACGCTTCAGATCTGGCGGCTGCTTCGATTGCTCTGCCAGCCTCGCTTTTCACTGCGTATCAAACTCCAGATGACCCACCGACTGCTGCCAAGGAAGCTCTTCTTCAGCTGAATCTTGTGATGGGGCAAATGAAAGTGGTGCATGAGGCCAGTCAGATGGCTTTCAACGCCGGAGCTGCTCTGCAAACCAATGTCCAGGTTAGTCGATTTCCGACTGATCATATTTCTCGTCCAATCACCCACTGGGGTGTGGCTGTTTTGAAATTGTATGTCACTTTGGGTCGATTCGAGCTGAATATTTGAACTAGTGGGAGCACTCGCGTTGGGCAGACCATGCCGAGTGAAGCCAAAACCAGTGGGGGCACGCTAAGTGCACCCACTAGGTGTAGTCCCCGAGACCGTAGTTGACTGTGGGCAGTCGACTATGGTCTGAGAATCTGAACCCCTCTTTGTTTGAACTAGTGGGGGCACACTAAGTGCACCCACTGGGTGTAGTCCCTGAGACTGCCGTTGAATGTTTGATTCGGTGGTAGTCTTAGAGTAACTATTGCAGTGATGTCCTTCATTTCAGTCGACTGACAAGTCTTATGTGTTGGCCGCAGAAATTTTGTGATCTCGGTGCTCAACTCTCTACACTGGACAAGCAACAAATTAGCCTCAACCTTGATCTGGAACTGGCCAAAAAGAATCTCAAGATTGTTCGTGATGAACTAGCTGCCATGGGAGGTAACCAATCATCAACTGTTTATCTTACTATTGTTGGCACTTTTCCTTTCCATTTTTTACCGAGTGACTCCACTCGAGCAGATGTATGTAGTGAAAACCGTCAACTCCAAGCCCGTCTGAAGAATGTTATTTCTTTAGAGAAAATGAAGCAGGCTTTGGAGAAGAAGGATCTGGATCTTGCTGCTACACATAAGGAAGCGAGAGAGAAAATTGCGCTTGCCGACAAGAAGCTTGCTTTGGTCGGCAAGTTAGAAGAAGAGAATTCCAAACTGAAGACTGATGTTTCTGATGCCAATCGGGAGGTCGAGCGGCTGAAGAAGGACAAGGGCAAACTGACTGGCGAGCTTGGGAGCCTCAAAGTTAAGAAGGGCGAGTTGGAGTCTTATCTGGGCCAGCTTGCTGCAAAGCTGGTCTTAAACCTTGAAGGTACTGATGATTGACTGACTTATTTCCGTCGACTGTCAAGTCTAATTATTTCGTCGACTCACCATTTACTCCACTGTGCAGAGTTTTGCCAAGACTTTTAAGCGGAAAATAGGTGGGTCGAGACGGGTCTTGATCCCATAAACTGCCCAATTAAGGATGATGTTGCGATGAATGTGCCGCGGTTGGAATCTCGCATGGACAACATGGTTTCTTATCTTGCTCGCCTGAAAGCGGCGATGACTCGGGTTGATGCTGAACTTTGGCCCCAGGTGGAACTGTCTCAAGATCTCGAGTCTTTGATGGCTCGACTGAATCAAATCCCCGACCGAGTGCAAGAATGGAAGAAGTCATCCGCTCGCTGTGGCGCTGATGTCGCGTTGTCCCTGGTCCGAGTGCACTACAAAGACGTCAAAGAAGACAAGCTGGTGGAACTCAAGGTTGCTAACACAAAGAGACACACTTTTCAGTCCTTCATGGACACTTTCCTTGATGCCACCACTCATATTACAGACAGCATAGACCTTGACAGTTTCTGTGACCCATCCAGTCCTTCTCCTGATGCGTGACCAAGAAACATTATGCTCCACCTTTATTTGCCTCGGAATGCCGAGTGATTGTGTAACCGTTAAACTTCTTTGGGCTTGATGCTCGAATACTTTTGATACATCGTCCGAAACTTTAGGATTTATCTGAAGTTGGTTTATTTCTAAATATGCTTGAATTTGCCTTCGAGTGGAATTTGCTCTTTACTTTGAATAATCTTTCGACCTGCATCTCGTTGTCCTTGCGGACAGGGATGGAGCGCACATTGTATTTGTGGCGCAGCTCCAAAGGAGAAGGTTGCAGTCGACCTGCACCTCGTCGTCCTTGCGGATGGGGATGGAGCGCACCTGCACCTCATTGTCCTTGTGGATAGGGATGGAGCACATGTTGTATTTGTGGCGCAGCTCCGAAGGAGAAGGTTGCAGTCGACCTGCACCTCGTCGTCCTTGCGGATAGGGATGGAGCGCACGTTGTATTTGTGGCGCAGCTCCGAAGGAGAAGGTTGCAGTCGACCTGAACCTCGTCGTATTTGCGGATAGGGATGGACTTTAAACCTTAGGCGAGTACTGGACTGCAACTAAGCCCCCGAGTGGGAGGGTTGCTCATCACTCGGTAGGACTTTTTAAACTTAGGCGAGTACTGGACTGCAGCTAAGCCCCCGAGTGGGAGGGTTGCTCACCACTCGGTAGGATTCTTTAAACTTAGGCGAGTACTGGACTTCAGCTAAGCCCCCGAGTGGGAGGGTTGCTCACCACTCGGTAGGATTTTTTAAACTTAGGCGAGTACTGGACT
>NC_041386.1:499556093-499559291 GCF_002162155.2 Triticum dicoccoides | reverse complement strand
TAGGATTTTTAAAACTTAGGCGAGTACTGGACTGCAGCTAAGCCCCCGAGTGGGAGGGTTGTTCACCACTTGGTAGGATTTTTTAAACTTAGGCGAGTACTGGACTGCAACTAAGCCCCCGAGTGAGAGGCTTGCTCACCACTCGGTGGGATTTTTTAAACTTAGGCGAAACGGATTCGCGGCTAAGCCCCCGAGTGAGAGTCTTGCTCACCACTCGGTACGATTTTTTAAACTTAGGCAAAACGGATTCGCGGCTAAGCCCCCGAGTGGGAGGCCTGCTCACCACTCGGTAGGATTTTTCGAACTTAGGCGAAACGGATTCGCAGCAAAGTCACCCACTGGGGGATTTCAAAAACAAACAAAAGTAACAACAATCGTTTAAGAAAACTGTAAAGCTCTTGTGTTTGATAAACAAACTACAAAGGTATTTCTTATTACATCTCACCCGAATGAGTACTTAAGTATAAAAGGGGCGGAGAATCTCCGCATTCCAAGCCCGTGGCTCGTCTTTCTTATGCTCGATATTGTAAAGATGATATGCTCCATTGTGGAGAACTCTGGTGACGATGAAGGGACCTTCCCAAGTAGGGGCGAGCTTGTGTGGTTTCTGCGGATCCACTCGAAGAACCAAGTCTCCCTCTTGAAAGGCTCGACATCTCATGTTTCTAGCGTGGAATCGACGCAAGTCTTGCTGATAAATGGTCGAACGGATCAAGGCCATCTCTCTTTCTTCCTCTAGGAGGTCGACTGCGTCTTGCCGAGCTTGTTCTGCTTCATCTTCAAAGAAGAGCTCGACTCGTGGTGCATTGTGAAGCAAGTCACTCGGTAGAACAGCTTCAGCTCCATAGACCAAAAAGAATGGAGTTCGGCCAGTCGACCGATTGGGAGTTGTCCTCAATCCCCAAAGAACTGATGGAAGTTCATCAACCCAGCACCCGCTGCGTGCTTGAGATCTCACATCAATCGGGGTTTCAGTCCTTTGAGAATCAGGCCATTTGCTCTTTCTGCTTGTCTATTCGACTGGGGATGGGCGACTGAAGCATAGTCGACTCGTGTGCCTTGGGAGGCGCAGAAGGTTCTGAACTCATCAGAATCGAAGTTCAATCCATTGTCAGTGATGATGTTGTGCGGAACTCCATATCTGAATGTCAACTCTCTGATGAAGCTGACGACAGTACTGGCTTCAAGATTCTTAATAGGCTTGGCTTCAATCCATTTGGTAAACTTGTCGACTGTTACAAGCACATGAGTGAAGCCGCTCCTACCAGTCCTCAGTGGTCCAACCATGTCCAATCCCCAAACAGCAAAGGGCCAGACGAGTGGAATGGTCTTCAGGGATAACGCGGGCTTGTGCGACATATTAGAGTAAAACTGGCAGCCTTCACATCTGTCGACTATATCCTTCGCCATTTCATTTGCTCGAGGCCAATAAAACCCAGCTCGGTATGCTTTAGCCACAATGGTCCGAGAGGACGCATGGTGACCACAGGTCCCCGAGTGGATGTCTTTGAGGATCACTCGACCTTCTTCTGGTGTTACGCATTTCTGGCTGACTCCGGTTGTGCTTTCCCTGAATAGTTGTCCTCTTATCATAGTAAAGGTTTTGGATCGACGAACGATCTGTCGAGCTTCTTCTTCATCCTCTGGGAGTTCCTTCCTAAGGATATATGCAATGTATGGCACTGTCCAGTCGGGAGTGATGACCAAAACCTCCATGATCAGGTCGACCACGGCTGGGACTTCGACTTCAGTCGGATCTGTGGCACTCTTAGGCTGCAGGAGCTCTTCAATGAAAGGATCTGTCACATCCCTGGTCCTGTTATGCACTAGGCTAGACCTCAGGTGTGCATCATGTTTAAATTCAAATGAAATTTGAATTGAGGAATTTTCAAAAGCCTCAGGAAACCTCTAAAAATAACCAACATTTAAATCTTCTCAAATGTGTCCAAGAAAATGTTCCTGTTATTCCATGGAAATATTGGTAAGAGGTAAAATTTAAACCAATATTTTTGGAGTCACCGAGATAATTATTTTGGCCATTTGAATTAATCCAATAACTATTTGCTTTGGATTTATATTTAATATATATTAAATATGACTCCAATAATTCTGGAAGTTTGTGAGTGGCTTTGTATATATTTTAGCAAGCCACATAAAAATCTACAGAATTTATTTAAATGATTTAGTTGCTAAACTAAATCAAAACAAACTACAGATAATAGAAAAAAGGTAAAAGAGAGAGAGCAGAAGGACTTACCTGGCGCCACTTACCTGGCCCAACACTGTGCAGCCAGCAGCGGCCCAGCCCACCTCCTCCCCCTTGTCATCTTCCTCCCCTCGCACCGAAGCAGCTCGGTGGCGAGCGCCGATGCCGCCTCGGCCACCTCCTGCTTCCACCGAGGCGTTCCCGAGCCTCCCCCTCACGCCACCACGATGCCCCGACCCCCTGGAACCCCTCGACCTCTCCCATCGTCTCCCCCCTTTCTTTGGCTCCCTCTCTCCTCCACCGAGCGGAGCCCCGTCGCCACCGACGCCGTTCGCCGCGGCCACCACCACCCTCTCGCCTCCCCGACGCCTCCCAGAGCTCCGCAGTGCCTCCCTCTACCTCCTCAACGAGCCACGAGGCCCCAGACGTGCCGCAACACCGCCCTCGATGTCTTCTTCAACCTCGGGACCGCCGGCCATCTTCGTCAAATTCGTCGGCTCCGGTGCCTCCCCGAGCTCCCCGAGGCCACCGTCGCAACCCCTGTGAGCTCCACTCCGTTTCCCCTCCTTCATTTTGCTCGTTCCCGTGCCGTAGCACCCCCGGCCACATTCCCGAGCACCGCCGTCCGCCATGGCTGCGTAGCTCTCCTGACCCGAGCCCCTCTGCTCGAACCCGTGGCACCAGCGCGCTTCTGGTGGCCCGCGGATGTCGTCTGGACCATCAGTTTCTCTCCTAGCGCACCGCAGCCCAACCCCGCACATGGCCGAACTCCGGCCGCCGCCTCGGGCTCCACTCCGGCGAACCCCGGCCACCCCCGCACCTCCCGTTGGTCCCCCTAGATGCGCACGGGCGCGGGCTACCTCCTGGTGCCCTTGGCGCGTCGATCCGATGCCCCTAGCGCAAGTCCGGCGTCCCCCGCCGTGCTCTGTGGTCGTCGCCGGCTACACTCCGGCGAGAGCTGATGTGGCCGGTCATTAGGGCCTAACCACCCC
>NC_041386.1:499397377-499555990 GCF_002162155.2 Triticum dicoccoides | reverse complement strand
GTTGGTCCCCCTAGATGCGCACGGGCGCGGGCTACCTCCTGGTGCCCTTGGCGCATCGATCCGATGCCCCTAGCGCAAGTCCGGCGTCCCCCGCCGTGCTCTGTGGTCGTCGCCGGCTACACTCCGGCGAGAGCTGATGTGGCCGGTCATTAGGGCCTAACCACCCCCCCGCTAACCCAGGCCTTGGCCACTGACTGTGGGCCCCACGCCCTTAACTAACCACGGTTAACCCCCTGTTTAGTTTAAGTTAACCACAGTGGCCCCACGCGTCGGAATTGACCTAGCTGACGTGGCCGTTGACCGGTCCCACCTGTCAGTGAGTTAAAACCACCCTGTGTCACTGACGTGTGGCCCCCACACGTCAGGTTTGACCAGCAGCAGCGTCTGTTAACCTGCTGACGTCACGGTGACGCACTGATGACGTAGTAAATGTTTCTGGAATTTAAATAATTCTTAAATGAGTTATTATATTCCAGAAAATGCCTAAAACTTCTAAAATTCATAGAAATTCAACCGTAGCTCCAAATTAAATAATTTATATATGAAAAATTATCAGAAAAATTCAAGGAATCCATCTGTACCATTTTCATGCATGTTAGAACAACTTATGACTACTGTTTAGGACAAATGAAGTGAATGACATTTAAATAACCACATATGGAGTTTGAATTTGAATCTTGGATTCAAACCAACTTCATTTAATCTGGTTTTAGGTGCATTAGCCCAAAACACATTCATATTGCCATGTCATAGCATGCATCATATTGTGCATTGCATTGATTGTGTTTCTTCTGTGTTGCCGGTGATTGCCCCCTTTCGATAGACGTGATACCGATGATGTGATCGTTGACACCGATGAAGACTCAATGTTATCTTCAGAAGTGCCAGGCAAGCAAAACCCCCTTGTTCATTCCGATACAATCCTACTCTCTCGCTCCTACTCTCTTTTACTGCATTAGGACAACAACGATTCACCTGTTACTTGCTGCGGTAGCTGAACCCCTTTATCCTTTGCATGACCTGTCATTCCACAGTAAATAGATGAAACCCACTAGTATGAGTAGGAGTTGTTTGAGCCCTGATGTGCCTACTCATTCATGCTTGTTTGTCATGCCTGCTACTGCTTAGAGTTGAGTCAGGTCTGATTCATCGGGGATGAATCAGAGGCGGGTGAACATGTCCTACTGTGTGTGAGCTAAGTGTGTGAACACGATTTGGTAAAAGGTGTCGGTGAGAGGCCATGTAGGAGTACATGGTGGGTTGTCTCATTGAAGCCGTCCTCAGGAACTGAGTTCTGTGTTTGTGATCCATGATTCAGCTACTACCATACATTGGGCCCTGAAGTATGACCCCGCTCGACTTCTTATTCACCCTAGTCCTCTGTCCAGGAGTTGCAAGTAGTTTCTGGTGTTTGTAGTATGCTGGAGGCCGTGGACAGCGCTGACCGTAGGGGTGGGCTGTGATGCGGTAGGCACGTGGCCGGGTAAACCGGGCACCCGTTTGGTGTCACGGAACCCTGTTCACATCGTTTGGGGCTGTGAGCGAAACTCCGGCCGGATCTCCTCATGGATGGAACCCGAATAGGCGATAAACCTGGACTAGAGACTTAGGTGTTTAGGTAGGTCGTGGTCTACACCCACGTCGGCTTTCGCTTGAAGTCTGCCGAGCACATGTCGTGTGCAGACGCTAAGTGGTGGAAACATGTATGAAGAAGTACACCCCTGCAGGGTTAACATCATCTATTCGAATAGCCGTGTCCGCGGAAAAGGACTTCTGGGTTGCTTATATCAGTTCATAGACAAGCGAAAGTGGATACTCTAAAATACGCAAGATAAGCGTGAGTGCTATGGATGGCGTTCTCGTAGGGAGACGGGAGCGGATCCATAGTGGTGTATTGGTTGGTGAATATGTGGACTCGTGTGCGCCACCTCAAAAGAGTTACTCGCAGTCGTAGTTTAGGATAGCCACCGAGTCAAAGCTGGCTTGCTGCAGTTAAACCCCACCATCCCCTTTGTTGATAATGATGCATATGTAGATAGATCTGATGTAAGTCTTGCTGGGTACATTTGTACTCACGTTTGCCTATTTTATGTTTTTGCAGAGAGACTTCAGTCTCACTAGTAGTTCCGCTTGGACTTCGACGTTTAGCTTGATACCTCAGCTACGATCTTGTGCCCTCGGCAGGATTGGTAGATAGTCAGGCTTCTCAGCCTTTTTCATTTATAGATGTCTGTACTCAGACATGTTAAGCTTCCGCATGTGCTTTGACTTGTATGCTCTGATTGTTGGGTCATGAGACCCATGATTGTAATATCTCGCTCCTCGGAGCCTATTGAATATATACTTGAGTTGTAGAGTCATGTTGTGATGCCATGTTGTATTTGCACATATCGAGCATATTGTGTGTATGTTATTGAAATGCTTGGTATGTGTGGGATCTGACAACCTAGTTGTTTATCCTTGGTAGCCTCTCTTACCGGGAAATGTCTCCTAGTGTTTCCACCGAGCCATGGTAGCTTGCTACTGCTCCGGAACACTTAGGCTGGCCGGCATGTGTCCTTCTTCGTTCCTGTGTCTGTCCCTTCGGGGAAATGTCACGCGATGAATACCGGAGTCCTGTTAGCCCGCTACAGCCCGGTTCACCGGAGTCCTGCTAGCCTAGTGCTACAGCCTGGATTCACTCGCTGATGGCCGACACGTTCGATGCTGGTTCATGGATGCCTGTCCCTGTAAGTTTGTGCCACTTTGGGTTTACGACTAGCCATGTCAGCCCGGGCTCCTTATCATATGGATGCTAGCGACACTGTCATATACGTGTGCCAAAAGGCGCAAACGGTCCCGGGTAAAGGTAAGGCGACACCCGTGGGAACACCGTGCGTGAGGCCGCAAAGAGATATGAAGTGTTACATGCTAGATCTATGTGGCATTGAGTCGGGGTCCTGACAGGATCTTCTTGAATTGTCGGTGTGTGAATGTGCTCCAAAAACACATTGCTGGGAATGGCTTCTCTATTGGAACCTATCTTTGCTAAATCATCGGCTGCTTGATTTTTCAGTCGGGGTATATGATGGAGCTCTAACCCCTCAAACTTCTTTTCCAACTTCCTCACCGCGTTGCAGTAGCCAGTCATGGCTGGGCTTATGACGTCCCACTCCTTCATCACTTGATTGACTACCAAATCTGAGTCGCCATAGACCATGAGGCGACGGACGCCGAGTGAGATGGCCATACGCAACCCATACAAGAGTGCTTCATATTCTGCTTCGTTATTGGAGGAATGAAAGTGAATATGGAGGACATATCTGAGCTTGTCTCCTCGGGGGGATACCAGTACCACCCCAGCACCGGAACCATTCAGCATCTTGGAACCATCAAAGAACATGGTCTAGTGCTCCAAGTGAACTTGAGTCGGCAGTTGCTATTCGATCCACTCGGCGAGGAAATCTGCTATTGCTTGGGACTTGATAGCTTTCTTTGCCTCAAACTTGATATCTAAGGGAAGGAGTTCAATCGCCCATTTTGCCACTCGACCAGTTGCATCTCTGTTGTTCAGAATCTCTGATAATCGAGCGTCACTGACGACTGTAATGGAGTGGTCAGAGAAGTAGTGTGCAACCTTCTTCGTGGTCATATAAATCCCATAAACAAGCTTCTGATAATGTGGATATCTTTGCTTCGATGGAGTCAAAACTTCAGAGGCATAATATACTGGGCGCTGAACTTTGTAAGCTTTTCCTTCTTCTTCCCGCTTGACCGTAAGTACTATACTGATGACTTGTCCAGTGGCTGCAATGTAAAGCAGTAAAGGCTCTTTGCTGATTGGGGCAACAAGCACCGGCTGGGTGGAAAGCAGGGCTTTAAGCTCTGCAAATGCTGCATCAGCTTCAGGAGTCCACTCGAACTTATCTGACTTCTTCATCAGTCGGTAAAGAGGCAGTGCCTTTTCACCAAGGCGAGAAATGAATCGACTTAGAGCGGCCAAACAACCAGTAAGCTTCTAGACATCATGCTCACGCACAGGGCGTTTCATCCGGAGTATGGCACCCACTTTCTCTGGGTTAGCGTCGATCCCTCATTCAGAAACGAGAAAACCGAGTAATTTTCCACCTGGAACTCCGAACGTGCACTTTGATGGATTAAGCTTGATATCATACCTTCTGAGGTTGGCAAAAGTTTCAGCAAGGTCAGCTAGTAGGTCGGAACATTTACGTGACTTGACCACAATGTCATCAATGTATGCTTCCACATTCCGACTGATTTGAGTGAGTAAACACTTCTGAATCATCTGCATGAATGTGGCTCCAGCGTTCTTCAAGCCGAATGGCATAGTGACATAACAGAAGCACCCAAATGGGGTGATGAAAACTGTTTTTATCTCATCAGGTCCATACAGACGAATCTGATGATACCCGGAATAAGCGTCCAAAAAGGACAAATGCTCACACCCCGCAGTCGAGTTGACTATTTGGTCGATGTGAGGGAGAGGAAAGTGATCTTTCGGGCAAGCCCGATTGATATTCTTGAAGTCAATGCACATGCGAAGTGAGTCGTCCTTCTTTGGGACCATGCCAACATTAGCTAACCACTCGGAGTGGTAAATCTCTTGGATAAACTCAGCTGCTAGAAGCCGAGCCACTTCTTCACTGATTGCCTTTCTCTTCTATACGGCGGACCGTCGAAGATGTTCTTTGACTGGTTTCACTTTTGGGTCGACTCGCAAACAATGCTCAGCCAGTCCCCTGGGAACACTTGGCATGTCAGAAGGTTTCCATGCAAAGATGTCCCAGTTCTCACGGAGGAACTGGATGAGCGCTTCTTCCTATTTGGAGTCGAGTGTTGTTGAAATGTGAGTCGGAGCAGCATTGGGATCCGTCGGGTGAATATGAATTGGCTTCGTTTCACCAGACAACTGAAATGCTGAATCTGTGGCAGGCTTCTTAGCTCGCAATAAATCACTCGGATCTGCATTTTTTTGATACTCCTGCAATTCCACTGTCGCCATCTGTGCATCGACGATCTTTGAGCCCTTCTAGAAGCACTCTTCTGCCTTCTTTCGATTGCCAGTGATAGTGATCACTCCCTTAGGACCAGGCATCTTCAATTTGAGGTACATGTAACATGGTCGAGCCATAAAACGTGCATAAGCTGGCCTGCCCAGAATAGCATGATAAGCACTCTGGAAATCCACAACTTCAAATGTCAACTTTTCTTTGCGGTAATTTTTGGAATCACCGAAAACTACATCAAGGGCGATCTGGCCGAGTGACACAGCCTTCTTGCCCAGAATAACTCCATGGAAACTCATATTGCTTTCACTGAGTCTGGACATCGGAATGCCCATTCCTTTCAACATCTCTGCATACAGTATATTCAGGCCACTGCCACCATCCATCAAAACTTTAGTCAAACGAGTGCCTTTGACGACTGGGTCGACCACCAACCCTTGCCTCCGAGGGGTGGCTATGTGTGTCGGGTGATTAGACTGGTCGAATGTAATGGCAGTCTGAGACCATTTCAAATAACTGGGTGTCGCCGGAGCGACCATGTTTACCTCTCCGTTGATGACTTTCAGTCGACTTTTGCTCTCAACATTAGCAAAAATCATCAGAGTGGAATTGACGTGGGGGTAACCATCATCACTTTCCTCTTTGTCCTCAACTTTGTCTGACTCCTTTTCCTTTTCTTTGGGCTGTTTCTCTCGGAACTGCTGGATTAGGAGCTGACACTGTTGAGTGGTATGCTTCGGGTAAATAAGATCATCCTCTTCATCTTTATTTGTGTGAATGTGGCATGGCAAATCCAACTCATCATTTCCTCTTGATCCTTTATTTTTTTGGGATTCCATGGTCCTTTGGGCTTCCCCTTGAACTTTCCCTGAGTCACAGCCAAGGTTTCTCCAGGAGCATCTGGCTCGGCTTTGCGCTTCTGCTTCCGACTTAAGTTTCCTCCTCAGGTTTCGTGGGCGACTGTTTTATGTTTGCCACTCCGGAGGCGATCCTCCTCTTCACCATTGGCATCCTTAGTCGCAGTCTCCATCATTCAACTCAGAGACATATCTCCGGTCCAACCGAACTTTAGATTCAACTCTCGATATTTGACACCTTCTTTGAAGGCACAAACTGCTTGGTGATTACACACATTCTCCACCATGTGGTGCAACGTGATCCATCTCTGGATATAATCCCTCAAAGTTTCATTTGGCTTCTGCACACAAGATTGTAGTTCTGTTAGCCCTGCTGGCCGTTTGCATGTTCCTTCGAATGTTCTGACAAACACCCGGGCAAGTTCTTCCCAGCTATAAATACTGCCAGGTGCTAACTGATTTAACCATGCTCTAGCCGAGCCCTCCAACATCAGAGGAAGGTGCTTCATAGCCACTTCATCATTGCTGCCGCCAATCTGACCAACCACTCGGTTGTCCTCAAGCCAAGTGTCAAGCTTGGACTCACTAGTGAACTTACTGACTCCAGTCGCCAACCTGAAGTTGGGAGGAATCATCGCAGCCCTGATGGCTCTGCTGAAGCACTCTGGACCTGAGACATGCACTCTGCCGCTGGTTGGAAGATCTCTGTCGGGGCCTTCTCTGTGAGCTCTGTTTCTGTCAACTAGACCCTGAACGAGAATAGATCTCGCATCAAAGCCCGGTTCTCTGGGGTCGACTGGAATCCTTCGCCCACCACTTTGAGGGCGTTTGTCATCATGCTGCCGAGGCACGTATGACCCACTCCTTGGGGGAGGCGTGGGCACTCGACGATGATCATCGTGATCGATTCGATGATCATACTGCTCATGGTTTCTGTACTGATCTCGCCGGTCTCCACGTCTCTCATGCCTCGGGGGCGATCTTGGGACGTGAGCCGACTGGACTGTATCTGCCATAACGGATCTGCTATGGATCCTATTCCGCGACTGTGACACGTCTGTATTATGTTCTCCCGCTGCCCGGAGTAAAGCCCTGATATGCATCAAACCTCTGCCAGCTTCTGACCGGGAAGGCTGGATTGATTCTGCTATTCGGGCTGCAGCTGTGAGATTCTGGATCAGAGTTCGATATACCTGAGTTGGAGGCGGAAAAAGTTGTCGTCGACTGGATTCTGGGATCCGCTGCCGAGCACGCTCGTCGAGTGCGCTCAGCCAAGTTGGCCAGGCGCGAGTCCTCCAAGGCTCGGGCCTCGGGTGTTTCTCCAACGATAGGAGTGTGAAGTGCATCCATGTTCCGGCGGCGAAGTTCTTCCCTCTGCAGCGAAGAGAGGGGTTCGGAACGGTACTCCTCGTCAACACGCGACGGATCGCCTCCACCATGGCCACCGTCGCCGCGGGGGAATCCAGGAGGACTGCGAGGTCCATTGACCATCAAGACTTCTGCCACGGGGTCACTGCTGTCGCACTCGGATGCAGTCTCTACGGAGCCAGTCGAATAGGCCGTAGAGAGTTTTGTCGGGCTCGATTGCCGCGACCTGGGGGGTGGCCGACTGGCGAGCCACCGCGTGCCTCACCCACCGCTGAAGCCTCGATCGACCGGAACGCTTGCGCCAGTGGGCTACAGGGAGGGAGGACAGCATAGGAGCCGACCGATACTGAGTCGACGGCTGCCGTAGGAGAACACCACGGACGCACGTGCGAAAGTGCGTTGCCCCGCGGATGGGGAGCGCCTTGACGTCGAGTGGAGCTTCTTGGAGCCCAGCGGAGTCGTCGGTGACGAACACGAGCGTGCCGAAATGGATCTCATGGCCCTCGGCCAAACCTTCGCCTGAAACCATGTTGATGGGGATTGGAAAAACGGCAACTTCTCCAACAAGTCTCTAAGACACCTGTCCCAAGGTGGGCGCTAACTGTCGTGGGAACGATTCCGACAATAATAAGGTATAGGGTAACGGAGCATGATCTATCGAGATGCAAATGGGTGACACGGTGGTTTTAGCGAGTTCGGGCCTCTCACGGTAGAGATAACAGCCCTACGTCTCGTGCTCCGGAGAGGCTTTGTTTTATCTTCGTGTATATCCGTAGATTACATGGTGTATTTGAGAGAGAGAGAAAGGGGAGAACGGATCTCCATGCCTCAAGCTAAATGGTGAGAAAGAGATAGAGGTGGAAGAAAAAAGCCCCCTAGTCTAGTGGTGAGGGGTGGCTTGTATAGAGTGCGCCACCCCCTCACCTCCTATGTTATAAAGTGGGGGCGTTAAAACCATAACTCAGCCTACTACTAAGATGATGCTTCGAGTGCCTTGTCGACTGCTGGTCTTTTCATATCCGAGTGAGATCAGGTGCTCCGAGTGGAATGAGTTGGTCGAGTGGTTGTTGTCGTCCGAGTGACTTGATGGTCATCCGAGTGGATAGTATGTCTATATGAAATTTATCTGGACCCACATGCTGTGTGGACCCCATGCTTTAAGATATTTTGACCCTTCGTGGGCCTACCTGTTATGTGTATCCCCAACAACACAACTTCTCGGAAAAAGTAAATCTATGCTTCCATATCTTTCTCACTCATAATAATTTTCAGAAGTATCATGAAGAAATTCAACAATATGACTATCACATAAATTATTCTTTTCATGATCCACAAGTATAGAATTTTTGTTACTCTTCACATAAGCAATTTTTTTCATTAATTGTAGTGGGAGCAAATTCAACAAAATAACTATGATGTGATACTTGATTGACGTAATCAAGTTGAAATTGAAAATCATGATGACATCATTATCATTATTGTTTACACAATACATGTCATTATAATAATTATCATAGATAGCAACTTTGTGTCATAATCAAATGAAATATCTTCCAATGTAGCGGATCCAACACTAAATAAAGTCATGACCTCTTCAAATCCATGTTTATCACTGTAACTAGATTCAATGGGGATCATTACTACCTAAAGCTGACACTTTTCCAAACCCACTTTCATCATCATTGTAATCATCATAAATAGAAGGCATATTTAAATAGCACGAAAAACCACCCAAAAATGGGTATCGGGAGAAATTGAACCAACGCCATTTAGATCAGTGCGCAGGCGGCTGACCACTTTTGCCACAACGCCTTCGTGGTAATATTTGTGCGCGTACATCTGAAGAACAAGACAGTAGCCGTGCTATTTAGAAAAACTTGATTTCTTTTCAAGCATAAATGTGAACAAAATTTCAATGTCCACTAATTTAAAAAACATCACGAATTAGAAAAAAGTTCATGTATTCAAAAAAGTTCATGAAATTGAAAAGGAGTTCACTGAATTTTAAAAAAGTTCATCAACTTTTCAAAAAAGTTCATCGGATTTGAAAATGAGTTCATCAGATTTGAAAAAAACCCATAGATTTTGAAAAAAATTCATCAAATTTGGAAGAAAGTTCATAGATTTTGAACAAAGTTCATTGAATTTTAAAAAAGTTCATCAAAGTTGAAAGGAGTTCTTCGAACTTGAAAAAAGTTCATCAAATTTGAAAAAAGTCTATCAATTTAGAAAAAAAGGTTCATAAATTTTTAAAAAAAGCACACATTAAAGAAAACAAAAGGAAGAAACAGAAAAGGATAAGAAAAAAAAAGCAAAAGAAAAAAGAAAAAAAGCAAAACCGAACTACTCTCTCCGTTCCTAAATATTTGTCTTTTTAGATATTTCAACAAGTGACTATATACGGAGCGAAATGAGTGAATCTACACTTTAAAATATGTCTATATACATCCGTATGTGATAGTTCATTTGAGACCTCTAGATTTAAGAACGGAGGGAGTAAATAGCAAGAGAAAACGAGGACAATCACTCAACTAGCGAGGCATAGCCTAGTGGTTGGAACAAAGCCCTCACCACGATCTGGTTGTGGGTTCGAAACCTGGATACAGGCGCCTCGCCATCATGCTAAGTTCAGCTGATTACCACCGTCATTGTACGTCATCTCAAGTATAAGCGCGGGCCTCCAAGTCGCTGGATACTGCCACGAGAGCTATGTTTCGCTCGTACCGATTTCTAAGTAAGAATCGTCTACAACGTGGTGGCTATTGGGCTGATCCAGCACTGTAGCTGAGCGCGAGTATTTGTTTTCTGTTGGGGTTTCCACAGTTTTAGCGTTTGTTTTGTTCGGGGTTTTCTCTGATTTTTTTCTTTCGTTCTTTCTTTGATTTTCTTCCTTTTTAAAACACATGTCAAACTTTTTTGTACGCTTTGACATTTTTGCTATGTTGTAGGAACAGTTTACATGTTTAATATTTTTTAAATACATGATTACATTTTTTAAATATACTCTCTTCATCCCAAAATAAGAACCGCTGATTTAGTACCAAGTTCTACTAACTTTTTACTAAATCAGCGACACTTATTTTGAGATGAAGGGAGTATGTTTTTATGTCTATTTTTTCATACACATTGTGCCTTTTTCGCGTACATCTAAAACATTTTTATGTGCAGTTAAATTTTTTCAAATATATGATTAACAACAAATGCAGGTTTTGTGCGTTTTTCGAACACGTGTTAAACATTTTTCAAAAACACGCTGAAACAAGTTTTTGAATTATATTATTTTAGACTATGTGAATATTTTTTTTACATTGTATAAATATATTTTTAAATGTCACAAATTTTATTTTGACATGCATGATTGTTTTAAGATGTAACATATATATTTTTCACTGGTACAAAACCATTTTTTAAATGACATAAACATATTTTTAAGTTGACACATGATTTTTTTGAAAAGCATGATCACTTTTGAAATTTCATATATTAAATAATTTATTTTGTAATATATGTATTTAGTTTTTTTCTAAAATATAAACAAAAGGAAAAATTACGTACATGACTCAGAGTGATGAAACCCATGATGACTGGGCTGGCCCACTACCAGATCGTTGTCGCGGTCTTGTGTCTCGCAGCAAGCGAGATAGAGATATAGGGCCAGTTCTTTTGGACAGTTTAAAAAATAAGCTACCTCTGCCCAACTTAAAAAATAAGGTGCTCCTAAATTTTTTTAGACTTCTAAATTAGTTATCCCATAACTAATTTAGAAGCCCCAATGAATAAGAAAGACGGCTTATGAGATAAGCCGAGGAGGAGGCAGCTTATTTCTTAAGCTGCCAAAAGAACTGACCCATAGACTCTCCCTGATACTGCCTCCGCCACTGACCGCAAAGCCTTATGAAGAAGAATGTTGATGGATCTATGACAAAATCATCAAAATATAGGAGCGGTTTGCTGGGACGAACAAGGTGCATAGCAGGGAGCGCCAGCTATGGTTTACAAAGGCATAACTTATCCAGTTGCCTTAGAGGCGTGTGCTTGCAGAGAAGCAATGGTGCTAGCTTATGACATGAACATAAGAAGAAAATTATTGTGACCTTAGACTGCTTAGCACCGTCAAGGAGATGAAACAAGGGAACTCACAATGATAATTGTCGGGGGTTGGGTGCGACATATGCCAAAAAATGGCTTATCATTGTGGGAGCGAGTAGAACGTCGCTGGTGCCCGGAAGCGGGATGAGGCATAGACACAAACGCCGGCGTACTTTACCCAGGTTCGGGGCTCTCCTAGGAGATAACACCCCTAGTCCTACTCTGCGGGGTCTCCGCATGATCACTAAGGCACAAATGAATACAAAGGCGCTCCTTGAGCTGTATGCTAGAGGTAGGAGAAGGCAGGGCTAGCTCTCTCCTTCCTCTATGATCTGGTCTAATTCTAACAGGTTCGGAACCCTTTGCATGGGTGCCCTGGGAAGTTTATATAGGCCTACCCCCTAGGGGTACAATGGTAATTCGGCCGGGCGTAGGGCCCGGCTGTCAGTCTCTCTGGTCGCCGGCTTCTCCGCCGACTGCTGGGGCCCGCCGCCGAGTGGGCCCCGCCGACTGGTCTGGTACGGAGCCGACAGGCCGCCCCCGCCGCTCGCGGGTCCTGCCGGCTGTGGATCATTGTTGCCGCGTCTCTAATGACGCAGGCTTGGTCATGAGGTTGTGGCTACAGCCCCGCCGCGTGGCGAGTGATTACTGTAGCCACTCCGCGTCTCGTCTGGTTAATGGCGAGTGGGTTCCGAGGAAGGGGCGGGCTGACTCCTGGGGGCCGACCTCCCTCGGGTCCGACTGGTGGGATCATTGCCGTTTTCCGGGCTCTCACTGACTGGTGGGCCCCGTCGTCCTTGGACCGTACCGACAGGCCGTCGTGGGAGCAGGACTCCGTCTGCCTGTGATGATGTCAGGGATGGCATGGCAACAGTGCTGCACCGGGCGAAGATCTCCGCCGTACAACGTACTGTAGCCACGCCAGCCCCTGGAAAGGGGGAGGGGATGGGCTATGCTGTAGCCATTCCCAGTCCCATCCCTCTTGATGAGGGTACGGGCTTTGCTGGTGCCGCGGGCCGACTCCTCAGGGCCGACTTCTCTGGAAGCCGCCGAGCAGGAGTCGGCCCGTCTTGGCCTTGCCTCTAGGACTCGGCCGTATACGGGCAGCCGGCTGTTCCTCCAGTCGGCTCCCAGAAGACGGCTCTTCATCTTGGCATCTTGAGGGGCGCAGTCTGCCCCGATGTCTTGAAAGGTTCTAGGCCTCGGGTTAGCCTACCTGTGGCCCATTACTTTGACAGTAGTCTCCGAAGCTGGTGAGGCGCCGCGGATGATCAGCCGAGGGGCCTCAGCAGTTTCTTTCTCCGAGCGCTTGAGGGGGAAACTTGTTCGACTTCTGCCGGGCCGACTGGTAGTAGTTGGACTCGCCGATCTAACTTGTCCAAAATTTTCTAATGCCTCGGCGGGATCAAGGTGGCGTACCAGCCAGGCTTTCAGGCCGCCGCCTACCTCGGGTCTGTCACGTGGCGACGAGCAGCCGTGCCAGTCTGCCCACCCACGCGGGTGACAGGACGCGCCTGCTGGCGAGGCCCGCCACTACCACGCCTTGGCACGCGAGCGGATCCGCTGCGGCCGCGGCGGGCGGTTGAGGTTCCCGTAAAGTTAGCGCGCGCAGTAACTTGCGTGATAAATCATGGGGCGTGGGATAGTGGGCGCAGTAAATCCCACGTCCGCCCCCTCGGCTTCGCAGCCCATAGGCCTATAAGTAGGTGGAGGAGGGGGAGCGGCAGCGCACACGCGCCCCTCCTCCTCACCGCTTCCTCTTTCTTCTTCCTCTCGCCGCTGCGCCCCAAGCTACGCTGAGCGCCGCGGTGATTCGTTCCCGATGAGCTCCTCCTCCACCGCCACACCCCCCGCGGTGCGCTCCGGAGCATGGGATGGCTCCGAGGTCCATGATGACCACATCAGCTTCCTCCGCCAAACGCGGCGGCTCCCTAGCGAGGACCATGTGAGGGTCCGCCTCGCGCCGAGGAGGGAAATTTTGCCGGCGCCGGAGGAGGGCGAGCGGGTCGTCTTCCGCTCGCACTGCCTGCGCGGCCTCGGCTTGCCGGCGAGCGGCTTCTTCCGCTCCTTTCTTGAATTCTACGGTCTCCAGCCGCACCACCTCACCCCCAACACAGTGGTGCTGCTATCCGCCTTCGTCACCTTGTGCGAAGGCTTCCTCGGCGTCCTCCCCACCATCGAGCTCTGGGGGGAGTTCTTCTACTCCAAGCTCGGCACCCACGTCGCAGGTGTGCCGGCCTAGTGCGGCACGTTCATCGCGGTGCGGAGGTCGGGGGCCGACAACCCGTTTCCCCCCATCACACTGATAAAGTCGGTGAAGATGTGGCAGCGGTCGTACTTCTACGTGAAGAGCGTCTTCGCGGAGGGCGACTGGGTCAACTTGCCGGCTTACGCAGCCAGCCCGCCAGCTGGAAGGCAGCCCAACTGGTCGTACCGGGTCAGGACGCTGACGCCTACTGGAGCCACCGCCATCGCGCAACTCCGGGTGCTGACGCAGTCGGAGGGCCTGACCGAGCCTGATTTGCTGGCCGCCTTTGTGGCGCGCCGAGTGCTCCCGCTCCAGAGCCACCCCCACACGATCTGCCAGATGAGCGGGCATCGGGACCCGAGTCGGCTGTGCACCAAGGAGATGCCTCACGAAGAGGTACTCTACATGGTGAACTATCTTGCGAACTGCGAGCTCGCGGAAGAGTGACGGTTCGGCAAGGAGCCATATTCACGCGCCAACCCTCCGCCTATTGTAAGTTGTCCTCTTTTTCTTCTTTCTCTGATTCTTTGTTGCCGAGTTCGTCTTGTCCGGCCTGACCAGTCGGCCTTTGAACGGAGCCCTCTCCTCCAGCCAGCAGCCGGCAACGCGGGGCCGAACCGCGAATTCCTCCCTGACCGGGCAGAGAGCGACGTTGAAGACCCGGACTTGGGGGCGGCGGCCTTGGAGGATGACGCCGAGGGAGGAGGCGGCGAAGCAGGCGGCCCGAGGCTCGTAGCCAGCTTCGAGGATTGGCCTGATGATGAGGCGGGGGAAGTCGCCCCGCGCCAACAGCCAGGAGCCGGCCAGCCAGGCGCGAGCTCCTCTGCTGCGCCGGACACCCAAGGCGCCACAAAAAACGTAGGGCCGCGCCGAGCTTGTTCGGCAGCCGGCCGAAGAAACCCAAGGGCTCGGCCGCGGCAACCAAGCGAGACGAGGCGGCCGCGAAGGTCAACCGCTTCCGCAAGGAGGTGAAGACGCCGCAACTGGTTTCTGCGTAAGTGCCACCTTCCTTTGCACCTTCAATTTTTCTTCATTGACTCTGTCTGAAATTCCTTTGCTTTACATTCTTGACTTTAGGGCCCCGCTCTCTCTCGAGAAGTCGTCCGCCGGCTCCGTCATGAAGTCGGCGGAGATCTCCTCCACCACCCGGCGGATTGATCCGGCCGCCGATCTCCGGGAGGCGACGGAGCGGAACGCGCGGGAGGCGCGCGAGGAGCGGGAAGCCGCCCGCCTGAAGAAGGCGGAAGCCGACAAGGTGGAGGCCGCCGCCCAGAAGAAGCTGGCGGAAGCCGAGGCCGCTGACGCGGAGAAGAAGCGTGCTGAAGAAGCCGCACACCGCCAGTCAGCGGTGTTCGTCGTCCCTTTGAACTTTGCACCGCCACCACCGGAGTTCACGGCGCAGACTGGGGAAGTCGACGACGAGAACCGGATCATGGAGAGGGACGGCGGCGACACCATCGCGCCGGACGTAATCGTGCCGCCACCGCCGCCGTCCGGGAGCGCGACAGGCGGGCAGCCGGCGGACCTGCTAGTGCCGCCAACTGAAGACGAGGTGGCGACGGGCCTGGCTCTCGAGGTCGGCACATCGACGCGCCACCGTCTTGCGAAGGCGGCCTCGGTGCCACGCCCGCTGGAGACTGGCGCCGCGAGCTCCTCGATCCCCGACACCGAGGCAACGAGCGCCGCGGATGGGTGCGGGGAGGCAGGACGGGCCCGTTGAACCGGGCGCTTTTGGACGTCCAAGCCAAGATCCGAGCCGAGGGCGAAGCCATCAGGAACTGCAACAAGGCGCATCTGGCGTCGCGAGAGGCCATCCGGGTACGTTTCCTTCTTCCTTGTTTCTGTTTCTTGTGATTCTTGGTGGGGGCGCGCCAGCGCACCCGCTGGGTATAGTCACCGAGTTCCGGGTCGGCTGCTGAGCAGGCGGCTCGAAACTCTAATCGGCGAGTTCCAAACACTTAACATTTATCCGAAAATTTTGTTACAGGATTACCACAATCTTCGCGTGACCGCCTTCAACTCCAACGTCTAGGAGCTGGCTCAACGGACCGCCGACTTGTCGGAAAGCCGGTGTAAGTCCTCTTCTTTCTCTGCGGGGGCGCGCTGGCGCACCCGCGGGCTGTAGTCCCCGAGATTCGGGCCGACTGCTGAGCAGTCGGGCCGGATCTCCCCGGCCACTATTCTTTTTTTTTTGGCGACTAACACCTTGCTTTCTTTTTTTTCCGCAGAAGCCAGCGCTACCTTGCAGCAGTAGCTGGGCGAAGCCAACACCGTGCTGTGCGCTAAGGAGGAGGAGTGCGGCAAGCTGGCTGAAGAGCGCAACCGGCTGGCCAGGCAACTGGCAGAGCAGAAGGAGCTCCTACAGAAGACTCGGAAGGAGGCGGAGGACAGGGATACCTTCCTCCTTGCTGAGTTTGCGGCCGAACGCTCCTCCTGGACTGATAAGGAGGCGATACTGACTTCCGGCTTCCACGAGATCGAGGATATCGTCGATGGTGAGCCTCCCCTCTTTTGTTTTTCTTCCTTAACCTGTCGGCTGTTGGTCAAGCCGGCTTCTAGCCTTTAATTTGTTCTTCGCTTCTGTCTCGGCAGACTTCTTCCCCAGCCACTCGAACGCCGCCAACCAGGCCATCGAGGTTGATCGTGAAGGACGGAGAGCGGACGGTGCGCAGATCGCCGCCAACTCCCCCCGGACCCTTAATGAGCAGATCCTGAGCATCGAGGCCCGCCTTCGGCCGGCCCACCGGATGTTGCGCCGGCTTCAGCGTGTCGGCGCCCAGGCGATCGCCACCCTGTGGCCAGACATGCCGGCACCGCGTACTCCCAGTCGGACTACCGACTGGCTGGAGGTAGCGGCCGACCGTCTTGAGGCCTGGAAGGGCTCTTCGGCCCGGGCTGGAGCGTGCCGGGCCTTGGAGTTCGTCAAGGCGTGGTACCCTGGGCTGAGTCTGGCCCAGCTAGCCACGTTCCGGCTGGAGGCTCAGGAGGAGTTGGCGACCGTGAAAGACGATCTCGTCAAGCGCGCGGCGTCAATCGCCGAGTACACCGACACCAGCGTCTTCGTCCCGGAGCGGGTTGAAGACGGCACCGAGACGCCGCCGAAATGGTTCGGGCTGAATCCGGAAGACGGCGAAGACTCGACGGATGTGATCGACTCCAGCGATAAGGAAGAAGGCGAGGCGGAGGAGGAAGGCGCCAGAGGTCGGAGCGGATGGCCAGCCTCAGCTCGACCGCGCCTCCAGCAACGAGCCGCGCCCAACTAAGCCAGCTGCCACCGGAGGCGACCAAGCGGAGACCGACCAGCCGGCCGCTCCGACAACTGGCACCGCCGACTCCTCTGATCCTCCGAGCCCTTCTGCCGCTTCCTAGGCAGCGTGTTCAACACGATGATACACATGTGCCACAGCGCCAGGCCAAATATCGACCCAACTCAATCGCGGCCAACGTGACAGGTGGCCAGGTGGGGCCCAGGCCATCCAGACCCAGATCCAGGCATCGGACGCATGCGACCGAATCGACGACCATCTTTCGCGCCGTCCCAAAACCAAATGAAACGGTAGAGATAAACCAGGCCAGGACCAACCACAACCAACCATATGCATGCATGGAAGATGGAACCAGATACTCCTACTAGCCGTTTAATTCCAACCGGCTAATGATGGGACGCACCCGCGATGGAACGCTTTACACGAAGAAAAAGCCTACCCGTCGCATTGCCTTTGATTTCTCATCCCGCGGGTAGATTTCCATCGAGTGCTGGGATATGGGACGCACCCAATCATGCTATTCTCCATTTCGAGATCACGTAAAGCATTCGGATGCGGTGGTGCATACTCAGAGGATGATTTCTTTCTTTGCAGTTTAGTTTCCCCATGTATTCCAATGGTTTCGTGCACCGCATGATAACGAAGGTGTGATCCTTCCATCTTCGTAAGGAAAAAAGAAAGCATTTCTCACCTAAAGGCTAAAGCAGGCGACGTTCAGTTCATTCATATAGAAAATGTTGGACTTGGCATTTGAACTGCATGCCGGGTGGAAACGCCCATGCCCATGTAAAGGCTGTGCAGATCACGTGTAGAAGTTCTAAAGGTTATCCGATTTCTTTTTCGAACATTGCTAGCGACGCCTTAGCATCGTTCGACTAGTTTTCTGTTTCTTATCTTTGAAATGTGGTTGGTTTTGACCTGCAAACTCCGTATGCTTCGCTACGGAGGAAACGCCTCTTGTCATGAATCAGGGTTGGCCCGGAACTAGGAATTGGACTGCGGGACATGTGGCATGATGACAGAAAATACGGATCGGTTGAGGACATAGTTGTTTGGACGCTAGTTCGGGGCATGTGACATGATCTCAACTCTCAAGTCAATTGATCTAGGTGAAGATATCTAACCTTATATAATTAGTTCAAATGAATATTAAAAGTTGAACATGAAGAAATAACATTATCAACTAACCCGGAGTAATAGCAACTCCAACGCGCCGGCGCATTCTGTCCGTGCGTGTCCATTTTAAAACATTATAACTGTGCACCTTTGGAGCCTCCTCAGACATTCTGCCTTTTCAGCTATCCGATCAAGCTTTTGAACATCCCTGGCCATCCGATTGGCAGCACTTCCCGCAGTAGATAGATTTACGGGTCGGGCGCGTCGTCAATTGGGCAGCTGCTCTTGTAACAAAATCTGCAGATTCTGGCTTACTCGGGTTACAGGTACATACGCGGACCCGTTAAAGCTGAGTGACCGCTCCATGCTCCACCCCACGAGTCACGACTCATCCCCTTCTGCGTCTGCGCCCCTCCCTTGCCCTCTCATCCATGACCTGAATCCTAAGTGCGCGGCGGCGGCAGATCCTCTCCTCCGTGGCCCCTCCCCGGCGAAGCAAGCGACGCCGCATCATTCCTCTTGACATCAAGTTTTGTCTTTTACGGCAGCGTCGGCCATAGGTTCACCGCGACTGCCACTGTGGGGCACTGATGGAAGCTAGCTCCACTCTTAGGTATGCCGCTGCATCTATCTTCCTCGTTCTGTCCACCTTCTTCCCTGTCTTCCCTACTTCTTCGGTTGCGGATGAAGATTTTTGACATCGATGACAAAGGAGACGAAAAAAACTCTGAGGCCGCGCTTGGAATCCGTGGTACTAGGGTTCAGTAAAAGAGGAGCACGCGGCGCTATTACGGTCATGTTTACGCAGTTTCTCTCGTTTTTGCTGATTCCCTCGTGCCGCCGCTGGCAATACGCAACTCATATGGCGAGATAGACACTACAAGTTCCTCGTGAGTTTCTTTATTCTCTCTGTCTGTGCTTTATTTTAATTCACCTATTCAACCGTCACTTCTCTCTCGCCATCGTGGTCCTCCTGTCTCTGGATTCAACAACCAATGTATGTCCTGCACATACTGTGTGAATGTGTCTACTTCATCGGCTACTTATTATCCTAATTTTTTTATCTCAGTTGTGCTCGAGTGATAAATGTCAGGATACTTAGTGTTTATAGTGGGCGGATAATTGAGCAGCAAACACTGCTACTCAGATTTTGTCTCCCATTTATCCATGATTTGGTGCTACATCATGGAGAAGTTTAATTAATATCATGATTGTGCAAAAAATAAATTGAAAGGAGATGAACTGAAACTAATCTCACAAAAAGATCACTCGATGCAAATATATCTGCTTGATACAGTAGCTGATTTGTAAAATGACACAAGAGGTAGAAAAACTAACCAATTTGTGGAAGCGTAAAACAAGACAAATTCGTATTCGTATGTTATACTCCCTCCGTCCCAAAATAAGTGACTCAATTTTGTACTAGCTTTAGTTTAAAGTTAGTACAAAGTCGACTCACTTATTTTGGGACGGAGGGAGTAGTATATAAGTAATTCCTACTTTATAGTAGGAGAATCCATGTCATACTGGTGAACGTGAACCTGCAATATTTAGCTCATTAGTCCTTGCATGACAAAAATAGTACTATATATAATATGGCCAATTAGTTTTTGGAGAATTTATATTTCGTACCACAAAATTGCAGGTGTGGTGTTACTTAGTTACAAATATTGTAGGGTGTTTTTTGGCTTAGCAAACTTGACCGCGGTATGTAGCATTCAGATTTTCAATTCATGTGTGTGCTAAGCAATCTGGTTTGGTTCAAGTTTCGAATCCATGTATAAACAGATTGCTGGGTGTATTACGTCTTAACAAACCTTGACATATGCTATATGTAGCTTTCAGACAACCAACTATTTTCATGTAGATTCTGGTGGTCAACTAAATCATGGATAAATTAGATGTTACAACCAGAGAAAATGTACAAAAGTGATGCAGAACCATAATGATCAATTGTTTTACATTTTACGGGTCAATAATGGTTTGATGTTACGAAATTTTGTAGGAACAGGCATGGGAATCCTTGAGGAATACCCAAGCCAAAGTCAACATTGTTAAATTCGTTATGTGTTTCTCCAGGTCTGTGATCATTGGGATTATCCCAACATTGGAACATGACTTATGCTTGAGGTAATCAACCTTACTTTGCACAGTAAAACATATTGTTTTGAATGCAAAGTATCTTTGCTAAATTGAGGAAAATGACATAACCCTATTTTTTTAGTTCACAGGTTGCACAGAGGTTATCCAAGCTGAAAATGTTCAGGATAAAAGTTGTTTGATTGCTTGTCCTTTTCTTTCTCTGTATCTTTATGCATCTTTCTACTATTAGTAGCTTCCTTCTTTCACTCTAATCTTATCTTTCTAGGCTGCCATTGTTTGACGTGATGTTGTAGAAAAGTGGAACTTTGTTTTTGGCTCACTAGGCATTTATTCATAGGCAATGCAACCTCCAAATATTACCTCATCAGTCTCAGTCAAAACTAAAGCTTCGAATTGGAATTGACACTAGAGAAATTACAGAATTGCAAATAGAAGACCGGATTTCCTAATCCTGGGTGTAGGTGTACTCCCTTATCCAAGTTTTTCTTTTCGAGACAACCGAGACGTGGATCATGTACAAATATCTAACCATGCTTGCAGGATGTAGCAACAGTAATCCCGCTTATGTTCTTTGCGTCTTTTTCTACTTTCTGTTGTGAAAAATTTCTTGGCTCTTATATTTCCTTTTTAGAGAATGTTGGCAGTTATTTACAAGATAAACCATTACAATCATGCTCTTATATCTCTTTGTGAGACGTTCACTTAAGGTTGTATAAAGTTAAAAGACATGCAAAGATTCGCAATATTTATTTTTGTCTCATGTTGAGCAGATTCAATGTACGGGAGTTCATAAATTTACTACGAGATCTTTCAGTATTGTTTCAGTTGCTATGTGTGCACTTGAACTTTTTGTTGGGAGTATTTTAAGATGCATGAATCATGTGAAAAAACATAGCTATTGTTCTTAATTGTGAGATAGCTAGCTGAATCTGAAGTTGTTCTATACCATGTGAACGCATTATCTTTGCAATATATATTTTAATACATGTTAGTGACCTCTGACGTGGTTGCGGCATGGTTGGTGACAAGATAGCTTGACAAATATAGAAGAATAGTCACATAAAATGGTCAATAATTGGTTGGACTAAATGAAACTGATAAGAAATTCAAGTGTTTCACCAAAAATAGGAGTTCAATTCTCTCATGCATCCATATATTTAATATATTCCTATCATTCTATAGGAAAAATAGAAGGGTGCAGCAACGCGTGCCGTCATGGTCTAGTTTGGGTCAAAACAGAGATAAATCGCGGCCCAACGTGCCTACTCAAACGGACGAGCGTTCGCTTTTTGTCCGCGGATGACCCATTTGAGGCTCAAAATTGGGTCGAGTTTGCGTCGACGTGGACGCGCGCGACGCCCGCCCTTGTCCTCCACCTGGCCCGCTAGTTGGTGGCACATTGACCATTCCCCCCCTCTTCCATCCACAACCAAGACACCTGTCCACCTCACCCTCGCCACCATCGCACAGTTCTGTCCGGTTGGACGCTACCAGACCGCCCCCGCACCCACATACCTCCCCCAGTAGCACGCCACACCCGATGTCTGCTCTTGCCGGCATTAGTGGCCTATTTTCGCCGTCATTGTAGCACCCCCACGACCACACCACTCCTGTCGCCATCGGCAACGCTCCAAGCCCGCCATCCTTGCTTGACGGTCCTCGCCACAGTCGCCTTCATGCCGACAGGCCTGCTGCCTGGTTTGGGAGAGGCGCGGGGCTCTTCACCGGTCGACTTTTTTCACCATGCTCGTAAGGTGTTCGATGTTTCGCTCGCAAGGTACAAATAGATAGTGGCGGTAAGTACTTTTTCAACAACTTCATTTGCGATTCAGACGATGAGGAGTTTGTGGTTGCTACTTTGGTCGTCCATGAACACATTGCTAGGCAACAACCGGTGTTTTGGGGCTTGATCCCGGGCATGCTCCAGCATTGAATCGCAACAAAGAGAGAGAGAGAGAGAGAGAGAGAGAGAGAGAGAGAGAGAGAGAGAGAGAGAGAGAGAGATAGAGAGGCCACTAACTACTCTGGGAAGACTACTTCATGTACTCTTCCCGACTCTTCAAACACATGTTGTTCCGGTGCCGCTTCCGGATGCCTAGACATGTGTTCAATCGTATTCGGGAAGGGGTGGTGGCATACAATGATCATTTCGTATGCAAGGAGGATGACTTGGGAAAGGTTGGCTTCTCCTCTTATCAGAAATGGACTACAACTATATAGATGCTTGCATACGGAATACTTAGTTATCTTTTTGGTGACTATGTCCGCATGAGTGAGTCCACATGCCTAGAATTCATGTACGTGTTCGACAAGGCTATGGTAGCAATGTTTGTCCTGATGTACTTGAGAGAGCCAACTGCTGCAGATACAACCCAATTGTTGGTGATCAATGCAGATAAGGGCTTTCCGGGGATGCTTGTTAGCATAAATTGTATGCACTGGAAGTGGAAGAACTGTCCATCTGCTTGGCATGGGCAGTATAAGGGCACATGAAAGCTTGTACTATCATATTTGAGGCCATGGCTTCAGAAGATATCTGGATTTGACACTCTTTTTTCGGCATGGCCGGCTTTCACAATGTCATCAATGTGCTTTCAGTGTTCTCCGGTGTTTAGAAGGCTTGCAGAAGGCAACTTCCTAGAGGTCAATGTTGAGATCAATGGCCACCACTACAGCAAAGGATACTGCCTAGCTGATGGTATCTATCCTTAGTGGACTACCCTTGTGAAGACAATTCCCAACCCGATAGGAGAGAAGAGGCAGAGATTTTCTCAAGCACAAGAGAGTGCTAGGAAAGATGTGGAGCATGCTTTTGGTGTTCTTCAATCTTGATGGGGCATCGCTTGGTATCCTGCTAGAACTTGGAGCACCAAGAAGTTGTGGAAGGTGATGACTACTTGTGTGATCATGCACAACATGATCGTAGAGGATGAGCGGGAGGATGAAATCTTCGACCAGCGGTTACAATTTTAGGGTGAAAATGTTGTGCCTAAGCATAGAGGAGTGACAAAATTTTCAAAGTTTACCCAATTTCATCATGAAATGTGTGATTAGGCAACTCACAATCAACTACAAGATGATTTGGTTGAGTATATGTGGGCTCACCTTGGCAACCAATAGATGTATCAACTCTTTTCTTTCAAATGTCTTTGTGACAATTAAATTTCATTTGGTTTGTAAACTATGATATTTTTATTTGGTTATGAATTATGCGAGCAAGGTTTTTGATATGTCTGCAAAAAAGGTACAAATATATGGCTGCATACTAATCGCGCGGACGAAAATGCATCATCACATTGGGCACATTGACCACCTAAACGCGGATGGGGGCGGACGCCGCCCAATACGCTAACCCAGACGGACAAAAAAACATACAAAATCTGCTCCTATTTGCGTCGGCGCGTAGGAGTTTCCCTAACAACAACAACACACGGACCAACATGGAGTAACGACAAGCAAAACCTGCCTTTTGTGTTTGTCGGGATCAGTAGAGGCATCATTTGTGTTTGATGAGATCGGGATGGCCTGATTACAACCTTGAACAAAAGATAAAATAGTTTTTGTTGCATAAAGATCATCCATCCTCCATCTAGTATGATAGTAACAAGGAGTTCTTGTCAGACACACTAGGGACTTTTCAATTATGATTCTAACTCACTAGACCCAGTGTCTTGCTCCTCGTGCGTAAGCTCTGGGTGCCAGTGGATCAAGCTAGGAGGACTTTGGTGGACACCCTAGTGCATCACACACCCATGGTTCCACATTTCGCGAGTGTGGCAACGAGTTGGTCAGGCAGACTGAGCCTGGAATTCACGAGCTCCTCCTCATCCCCTTGAAAGGCTCCCCGGATCCTGCCACCTCGTGCCCCTCTCAGTCACTCCTGTACACGCCTTCCTGAACCTCATCGTCAGGCACCAAACCTAAGGTACAGAGGTAGGAGATGTGATTGTCACGGTGGCACCCATCGATCGAACAACAGACGGCAGCATGGAGGTAGAGGGATGGTGCGAGACCAACGCTACATTGCTTGGGTTGGAGAGGGATGAGATCATGTGTATGGAAGCCGTTGTAGGAAGAGGAGGGCGAGGGCAGCAACATCTAGCAATGGAAGGTGGCGTGAAGACGGTAAGAGGGCATGATACGGTAGGAGAGAGAACCGAAGGTGCTCGAGAAGGTCTGGACAGGTGGGGCCATGGGGCGGTTGTTTAGTTGCGATTGTGGGTGAACGGAAACAAGAATGAGCTGATGGATAGGGTCATGGAGGATAGGACGAGAAAAAAGGAAGAAAATTATTAATATTAGAGAGGGATAGAGAGAGATAGAGACCAGAACTTCAAACTTGTCTGTGTTGGTTTGTGTTGGATGCTTCCTGATTTGTTGGTTTTATTAATTTAAAGTTGGACACTTCTTGCGCCTTTATTCTAAAAAAAGATATAGACTAGAAAATATCAACCGTCATCATAAACCAGAGTGAAATGCAAAGAAACAACACAATAGTTGCCCCATTAGCAGAAAACCTCCACTTTATAATTCATGGCAAAGATCACCGCACAAAGAATTCACAGTGGAAACAAGTGTCGAGTATTTTTTATAGCACATTTTGAAGTTGCAAACCCCCCATGTGGCGACAAATGTGATGGCAACTTATTAACGGTCGGTCGAGACCGACTCGGTCGAAATGTTTCCCTTTAGGGAATCACCGCGTGCTCTCTCTCACACCTCTCGCTCACTCTCGCTCTCGCTCTCTCGTGCGCTCTTCTGTATTCCTCTGTTGCGACCTCTGAGACGCCGCCATCACAATGATGTCCTGGAATAATGGAGAGAGAAGTGAGGACTCCATAGAGGAGTGACTCGAATGTAAGCACCCTATGTACTTGATCTCACAGGCTAGGGTTATGATTCTTGGTGGGATTTGGGGATCTTTCAATTGGGGGCGATTTGGACCAAATCCAGTCGATTTGACCATTCTTCATTCATTTTGACCTGAATGTAGGCCCTATCACCATAGAATACTCTGACTTTGAGAGCTTTGTGGGGAATGAGGAGGCCCCTGTCCATTGCTACTAGCAGAAAATTGCCAACAAATTGGTAGCAGTTGAAGGCAGCCTCGCTAGAAGAAGATTATATGGATATGGTCAAGAAGTAAGCACAATTTTCCTATCTTTTAATCCTTCTATTTTTCATCTTTAGTAATCTTTGATGTGTTTACAGTTTTTGTAAACTGTGTAGTTTTGGAGATGCTTGTTCAGTTAGTGTTGTCTATGACTAGTATAAGCTAGAGCTAGTGTTGTGTGTTAACTTTGTTGTGGTATATTTGGATGTTGTCTGTGAGTTAAGCTATATAAGCTGGACTTAGCATTGTGTGCCAATGCCTACTGTATATTTCAGTTATGTGCTGCACATTTTTTATGGAATAATTCAGTTATGTTGTGCTCTATTTGGACATGTTATAGTTATGCATTTTTGGCTGCTAAGTAGTGTTTGTGGAACACAGATCAATTATGCACTGTAGTGTTTGTGGAACATTGTAGCTCAGTTATGTAATTGCTAGTTTTTTCATGATTAACTATTAAAATCGTTTCAATTGTTTGCTATTGCAGGTGGGCAACTGTGGTTTTACTCATTGGATTGACCAGGAGTATCTCGAATCCG
This sequence comes from Triticum dicoccoides, assembly GCF_002162155.2. Lineage (NCBI taxonomy): Eukaryota > Viridiplantae > Streptophyta > Magnoliopsida > Poales > Poaceae > Triticum > Triticum dicoccoides. Next base: position 499,530,285 of record NC_041386.1, on the reverse strand, counting down.
TGAAAAAGGCACTTCACAAGCTCTGGGGAAAGTATGAAGAACATGGGTGCTAGAACTCGGGAAGGGCTTGGTCATGCAGATCAAGTGCTCAAGCTCAAAGACAAGATTGAGCAGTTGGACAGTTAGTACAAAAATCTAGTTAGTGATGTGAACAAGCTACTGAGTGAGACAATGTAAAAGGTGTAACAAGAGAATTACCAGAAAATGGTGTCAAAGGACTCTGTAGCCCTATAGAAGAAGCTAGAGAACAAGCAATTTGTGATCAGTGATCTCAAGGCCATTCATGTTGTTCAAGGAGAAGTGATCAAGGACACAAAGAAGGAGAATCATGAGATGAAAGAGGATAGAGATGTGCTCAAGAAGGAGTTGAATCTCGTGAAGAGGGAGATCCATGACCTGAAAAGGATAAAAAAGAGCTAGCTTTTGCTATGGATGAGCTCAACACTATGATGAAGGAGAGGTATGAGCTCAAGAAGGATAAGAAGCCAGAGTATGCCATTGCTGGCCTACTTAGAGTGGGTGAAATTCACAAGGGTAAGCTGAAGAAGATCAAGGGGATTTGTGAAGAGGATGATGTCATTGAGCTCAGTGGTTCAGAGTTACTCTACATTATCTCTCTCTCCTCTCTCTCTCTCTATTTAAGTATTGGTGAGGCTGGTAAGACTGATGCTTATTTGTTTGATGTGAACTAATCTTATGCACTATGCTACCTATGTTAGTGGTATGTAACAAGCTACCTATATTTGTGTTGTGCTATGCACTATGTTACCTACATTTGTATTGTATTATGCAGTTCTGGATTTTCTATGCTTGATTCATGTTATTGGACAAAGATGTCACTCTTTAATTTTTGAACAAATATAACTGGAACCCGGCAAGCTAATTTTCAGTTTCTGTCATGTTGTTGGACCAAGATGCACATATTCGACTAGTGCAACAGAAGATTGGATTGCAAGTACACAACCACATTCATCATTTCTGGTACATCAGAGATAATCGACTAACAACACAAGACTTCAACAACAACAACAACAACAAAGCCTTTAGTCCCAAACAAGTTGGGGTAGGCTAGAGGTGAAACCCATAAGATCTCGCAACCAACTCATGGCTCTGGCACATGGATAGCAAGCTTCCACGTACCCCTGTCCATAGCTAGCTCTTTGGTGATACTCCAATCCTTCAGGTCTCTCTTAACGGACTCCTCCCATGTCAAATTCGGTCTACCTCACCCTCTCTTGACATTCTCCGCACACTTTAGCCGTCCACTATGCACCTTCTGGAGGCCTGCGCTGAATATGCCCAAACCATCTCAGACGATGTTGGACAAGCTTCTCTTCAATTGGTGCTACCCCAACTCTATCTCATATATCATCATTCCGGACTCGATCCTTCCTCGTGTGGCCACACATCCATCTCAACATACGCATTTCTGCCACATCTAACTATTGAACATGTCGCCTTTTAGTCGGCCAACACTCAGCGCCATACAACATTGCGAGTCGAACCGCCGTCCTGTAGAACTTGCCTTTTAGCTTTTGTGGCACTCTCTTGTCACAGAGAATGCCAGAAGCTTGGCGCCACTTCAACACAAGACTTGACTAGACAAATTCAATTAAACCCTTCATCAGTTCTTCTACATCAAATATAATTGACTAACACTAGATAATTGACAAACAAAATTTGACTGATGAACATAGTCTGCTACATGACACATAATTGACTAGTTTCAGAGATAACTGAATTCAGAGAAACTTGGTCAAAAATTTCAGACACAAAGCTTCAGGAGTAAAGAAAATTCATCCAGCGCCGCCTTTTAGCTACATGTGGAGCCATACTTGTGTTCCTTCTCGCCCACTAGAGGATCTGGTCATAGGTGTGACTGTGATGATTGGGGAAGGACTGCTCATACTCCCCTTCATTGCATAACCCTAAGATCATGTTGGCGAGCTAGCGCCTGTACTCCACGATGTAGCCTATGGCCGTCAAAGCCCTCCTAGCCCATACCCTCTATGCCAGTTGCCCTAGGGCCGCCAGCCCGGGCACCCTCAGCACTGGTGCCTCCTCCTCTTCATCAGTGATTTCTTCTAGAATTGGATCCATGGTGGCTAGGGGTGGAGTGGGGTGGTGTGGGGGAAGGGTTCTAACTGGACTGGCGTATGGTGGAGTGCTTTTTATTTACACTTCATGGTGGGTGGTAGGTAGGTGGGTTTTATTAACAGTGAAAAAATCCCACTAAAAATCATTTGGCATCATAACAAGGATCATAACAGGGATAACCATTAGCTAGATAACATTAGATGATCATAACAAGGATAATTTCATCATAACATAACATAGAATTCATCACAACTAGTGTGAAGCAGGGCTATAACCCATATGATTGCAGTCTAACACCTAACCACATTGTTTGCATTAGGCATTACAACTAAGATCAGTAGATCTACAAAGCTTCCATGGACTGATATGGGCCTAATATATACTTAACCTCCAAAGCTTCCACTTCATTCCTCTATGATGGACTTGATCTTCTCCAGCTTTTCCTTGCTACCATGCCCATCTTTCAGCAGGTCATCAATCACACTCTCAACCTTCTTCTTCTCTTCTTGAAGAAAATCTCTATCCTCGTTGATCTCCTTCACGGCCTTCATGGTGTTCCCGATGATATATGCCTGAGAATAAAGGATGCACCTTTGTGTTGGGAAACATTGCATGGAAAACAAAAAAAATCAACGCACACACAATGATCTATCCATGGAGATGCATAGCAATGAGGGGGAGAGTGTGTCTATGTACCCTCGTAGACCATAAGCGGAAGCGTTTGACAACGCGGTTGATGTAGTCAAACTTCTTCTAGCTCCGACCGATCAAGTACCGAACGTACGACACCTTCGAGTTCTACACATGTTCAACCTGGTGACGTCCTCCGCCTTCTTGATCCAGCAAGACGGCGAGGTAGTAGATGAGTTTCGACAGCACGACGGCATGGTGACGGTTACAGTGAAGTGATCTCCGCAGGGCTTCGCCTAAGTGAAAGTGCAATCATGCCCTTAATCTTATTTTGATGTTGATGACAACATGCATGTATGGGACTAATCATGTTTATCAAGTATATCTTAGGATTATGTCTCATAGGACGTGTGTGGATCATGACTAAATACAAATGCATTTAACTTCAGATTGGAGATACAAGACAATAGCGTTGGCTTTGTTTACGTGTTTTTCTTGAGTATAGGGATCCCGCACTATTAAGAGGGGATCAATGGATCTAGTGAAAGATTTGCTCAAAACCCACAACTCCATTTTTCACCGGACGTCCGTTACGTTACGGACGTCCGATCCCTTTCAGTTGTCCAGTCGTCCGGCTCTCGTCGGTCGTCCAGAGTTTCTTCACAGAACAATATTCACGGATGTCCGAGCTTTTCCGGATGTCCGGTCCACGGATGTCCGTTATCCTCCGGATGTCCTACACTTACTCAACAGAACAGATTTTATGGATATCTGGTCCTCTACGGATGTCCGGTCACCGGACGACCGAATCGGTCCGGACGACCGTTAGCTGTATGCTGATTCGTGGCTTGTGATTCTCCAGCGACCAGACGACCGACGTCTGTCGGATATCCGGACCTATCTATGCCACCGGATGTCCGGTCCTGTCCGGACGTCCGACACCTCGTGTGCACTTGTGTTGCTCAAACGGTTACTTCTCCACCTCGACTATATATAGCCTTCTCCCCCCACGGGATAAGGTTGACCATTCACTTTGAGCTTGCTAAGAACACATTTCACTCACTCTCTCACTCTTCCACACTAAATCTTAGATCCCCAAGGGATTTGAGAGCACTTGAGAGAAGTTCTCCAATCAAGTGATAGATCCACTCCTTTCCCATCTTTGCACCAAAGAAATTCATGATTTGAGCAAGTCTTGAGCTTTTCTCATCGTTCTTGTTACTCTTGGAGGTTGGAGACTCCTAGGCGGTAGGAGTCTTTCAGAGAGGAATCGACCTTTGTCATTACCCCCGGAAAAGTTTGTGAGGGTTTGGGGACCACCCCAAGGTCTACCACTGGTTGAGAAACGCCTTCGTGGTGTTGTCTCAAAGGGAGAATAGGGTGAGCCTTCGTGGCGTTGGTGTGCCTTCGTGGTAACATCCACCTCTCTAACGGTGACGTAGCTTCCCTCCAAGGAAGTGAACATCGGCATACATCCTCGTCTCCCGGAGTTGCGGTTATTCCTAACCCTAACTCTCTACTTGTGGTTACTTGTCTCTTAGCACTTACTTATATCATATTGTGCTTTCTTACTTACATACTTGTGTTACTTGCTTAGCACTTAGTACTACACTTGCAATTGTTAGGCTCACCTTCATATTCCGCATTATTGCCTAAAATTGCTAAGTAATAATTAAAATTTGTAATCGTACCTATTCACCCCCCTCTAGGTCCATCTCGATCCTTTCAATTGGTATCAGAGCCTCGTGCTCTATTCTTGTGGCTTAACCGCCCTAGAGCGAGATGAACCCCGATGAGACTCCCCTTGTTACAGATCCGAAGGATAAAGGTGAGTCTTCTTGAGAAGTCAAGTCCTTTACTTCTAAGGATCTGGAATGGGCCCTTGCTAAGCAAAAAGAGGAGCATGATGCTTCTCTTGAGGCCTTGGTCCAAATGAGACTAGCCACGTTGTCCATGGTGCTTGCACCACTCTCTGGTGGTGCGGCTTCGAGGCCAACTGTGCCTACTCCGTCACTTGGTCAACAACCTCCTAACAATGATCACTCTAGTGTTCCTTGTCTTTATGTAAGACCCCAAGTTGAGAAACCAAAATATAACCTTCAAGGCAAACCTCCTTTACTTGATGCCACTTGCGATTTTGCCTTGTGGAGAGTTGCTATGCAGGATCATCTTCGATATGGAAACGATGAGATGCTAGAGATCTTGGAGTATGGTTACCATGTGGTTGATCCAAAGAATCCTACACCAAGAGAAATTTATGACAAGAATCTCAATGACACTGCAACCATGTGTATAAGGAGAGGTATGGTTGAAAAGCAAAGGAGACCTTTCATACACATCACAAGTGCAAAGGAACTATGGGAAAGTATTATAAGATCCTAGACCGGTACCTCCACCCTCCGGAGTGCTCAATATGAAATTGCCAAGGGGCAATTATGAAACTTTTGTATGGAGAAAGGTGAAACTCCCAATCAACTCCTTGAGCGTCTCATGACTCTCACTGCTGACATTGAGTTGTGTGAGTGTGACAAGACACAAGATGGATTCTGTTGGAGAACGTAGTAATTTCAAAAAAATTCCTATGCACACACAGGATCATGGTGATGCATAGCAACGAGAGGGGAGAGTGTGTCCACGTACCCTCGTAGACCGAAAGCGGAAGCGTTAGCACAACGCGGTTGATGTAGTCGTCTGTCTTCATGATCCGACCGATTCAAGTACCGAACGTACGGCACCTCAGAGTTCACCACACGTTCAACTCGATGATGTCCCATGAACTCCGAACAGTTCTGTCAGCACGACGGTGTGATGACGGTGATGATGATGCTACCGACGCAGGGCTTCACCTAAGCACCGCTATGATATGATCGAAGTGGATTATGGTGAAGGGGGGCACCGCACACGGCTGTGAGAGATCAATAGATCAATTTGTGTGTCTAGAGGTGCCCCCTGCCGCTGTATATAAAGGAGGGAGGGAGAGGCCGACCCTAGAGGGGGCGCGCCAAGTGTGGGGAGTCCTACTAGGACTCCCAAGTCCTAGTAGGATTCCCCTTTCCTTTCCGGAGTAGGAGAGAAGGAAATAGGGGGAGAGGGAAAAGGAAAAGGGGGTTGCACCCCTTGTCCAATTCGGACTAGAGGGGGGGGGGGCGCCTCCTTCCTTTTGGCCTCTCTCCTCTATTCCCGTATGGCCCAATAAGGCCCAATACTTCTCCCGGTGAATTCCCGTAACTCCCTGGTACTCCGAAAATACCCGAATCACTCGGAACCTTTCTGATGTCCGAATATAGTCATCCAATATATCGATCTTCACGTCTCGACCATTTCGAGACTCCTCGTCATGTCCCCGATCTCATCCAGGACTCCGAACTACCTTCGGTACATTAAATCACATAAACTCATAATACAATTGTCACTGAAACTTTAAGCGTGCGGACCCTACCGGTTCGAGAACTATGTAGACATGACCGAGACACGTCTCCGGTCAATAACCAATAGCGGAACCTAGTTGCTCATATTGGCTCCTACATATTCTATGAAGATCTTTATCGGTCAAACCGCATAACAACATACATTGTTCCCTTTGTCATCGGTATGTTACTTGCCCGAGATTCGATCATCGGTATCTCAATACCTAGTTCAGTCTCTTTACCGACAAGTCTCTTTTCTCGTTCCGTAATACATCATCCCGCAACTAACTCATTAGTTGCAATGCTTGTAAGGCTTAAGTGATGTGTATTACTGAGTGGGCCCAGAGATACCTCTCCGACAATCAGAGTGACAAATCCTAATCTCGAAATACGCCAACCCAACAAGTACCTTCGGAGACACTTGTAGAGCACCTTTATAATCACCTAGTTACGTTGTGACGTTTGGTAGCACACAAAGTGTTCCTCCGGTAAACGGGAGTTGCATAATCTCATAGTCATAGGAACATGTATAAGTCATGAAGAAAGCAATAGCAACAAACTTAATGATCAAGTGCTAATCTAATGGAATGGGTCAAGTCAATCACATCATTCTCCTAATGATGTGATCCCGTTAATCAAATGACAACTCTTTGTCTATGGCTAGGAAATATAACCATCTTTGATCAACGAGCTAGTCAAGTAGAGGCATACTAGTGACACTCTGTTTGTCTATGTATTCACACATGTATCATGTTTCCAGTTAATACAATTCTAGCATGAATAATAAACATTTATCATGAAATAAGGAAATAAATAATTACTTCATTATTGCCTCTAGGGCATATTTCCTTCAGTATCCCACTTGCACTAGAGTCAATAATCTAGTTCACATCGCCATGTGATTTAACACCAATAGTTCACATCACCATGTGATTAACATCCATAGTTCACATCGTCATATGACCAACACCCAGAGGGTTTACTAGAGTCAATAATCTAGTTCACGTCGCAATGTGATTAACACCCAAAGAGTACTAAGGTGTGATCATGTTTTTCTTGTGAGAGAAGTTTAGTCTATGGGTCTGCCACATTCAGATCCGTATGTATTTTGCAAATTTCTATGTCAACAATGCTCTGCACGGAGCTACTCTAGCTAATTGCTCCCACTTTCAATATGTATCTATATTGAGACTTAGAGTCATCTAGATCGATGAAAAAAAATCTTGCGTCGACGTAACTCTTTACGACGAACTCTTTTTATCACCTCCATAACCGAGAAATATTTCCTTAGTCCTCTAAGGATAATTTTGACCGTTGTCCAGTGATCTACTCCGAGATCACTATTGTACTCCCTTGCCAGAATCATGCTAAGGTATACAATAGGAATGGTAAACAACATAGCATACTTTATAGAACCTATGACTGAGGCATAGGGAATGACTTTTCATTCTCTTTCTATTTTCTGCCGTGGTTGGGTTTTGAGTCTTTACTCAACTTCACACCTTGCAACACAGGAAAGAACTCCTTCTTTGATTGTTCCATTTTGAACTACTTCAAAATATTGTCAAGGTATGTACTCATTGAAAAAACTTATCAAGCGTCTTGATCTATCTCTATAGATCTTGATGCTCAGTGTGTAAGTAGCTTCATCGAGGTCTTTCTTTGAAAAACTCCTTTCAAATACTCCTTTATGCTTTCCAGAAAATTCTACATTCTTTCCGATCAACAATATGTCATTCACATATACTTATCAGAAATGTTGTAGTGCTCCCACTCACTTTCTTGTAAATACAGGCTTCACCGCAAGTCTGTATAAAACCATATACTTTGATCACTTTATCAAAGCATATATTCCAACTCCGAGATGCTTGCACCAGTCCATAGATGGATCGCTGGAGCTTGCTCACTTTGTTAGCACCTTTAGGGTCGACAAAACCTTCTGGTTGCATCATATACAACTCCTCTTTTTAAGAAATCCATGAAGGAATACAGTTTTGACATCCATTTGCCAGATTTCATAAAATGCGGCAACCGCTAACATGATTCGGACAAACTTTTAAGCATGGATACGAGTGATAAGATCTCATCGTAGTCAACACCTTGAACTTGTCGAAAACACTTTGCGAAAATTCGAGCTTTGTAGATAGTAACACTACTATCAGCGTCCGTCTTCCTCTTGAAGATCCATTTATTCTTAATGACTCACCGATCATCAGGCAAGTCAATCAAAGTCCATACTTTGTTTTCATACATGGATCCAATCTCAGATTTCATGGCCTCGAGCCATTTCACGGAATCTGGGCTCATCATCTCTTCCTCATAGTTCGTAGGTTCGTTATGGTCAAGTAACATGACATCCAGAACAGGATTACCGTAATCCCACTGTACTGTTAACCGCACGCCCGGAAAAGTTTGATCGCTCGAGGCGATCAAGGAGGTGACTAGGGGTCCCTTGCACGCCGCCGGTGACGCTGCCGGTTCCCCCTCTCTCTCCGTCGGCCGCTCCGGCGGCGGGAGGGAGGGGGAACCTCGGGTCTGTTCACTAGGTGGGTGTGTGGTAGGGTTAGGGTTGAGGGAGACGCTGCCGAGGCCGTTGTGGTGGTGTCGCGTCGGAATAAGTTTCTCCGGGCTCCGTTCGTGGTCAGGCGAGGCTTTTGCCTTCGTTTAGGGGCCATCGGTGTTGGGGATCCCTGGATCTTGTCGAGGTCGCAGGCTATGGTGGTTGGAGGTCCATCGACACTGGCCGTTTGGATCCTCGGATGGGCGATGGAGGTAGGGAGACGAAGACCTTTCTCCTTCCTTGTTGGTATGATTTGCTGCTATTGTTCTTCTCCTTCCTCTACGCTGATGCTGGTGGGAGATCCTGCTTTGCCTGGGTGGATGGCCCAGCTGTTGGAAATATGCCCTAGAGGCAATAATAAAAGCATTATTATTATATTTCCTTGTTCATGATAATTTTCTTTATTCATGCTATAATTGTGTTATCCGAAAATCGTAATACATGTGTGAATAACAGACACCAACATGTCCCTAGTGAGCCTCTAGTTGACTAGCTCGTTGATCAACAGATAGTCATGGTTTCCTGACTATGGACACTGGATGTCATTGATAACGAGATCACATCATTGGGAGAATGATGTGATGGACAAGACCCAATCCTAAACATAGCACAAGATCGTATAGTTCGTTTGCTAGAGTTTTCTAATGTCAAGTATCTATTCCTTTGACCATGAGATCGTGTGACTCCCGGATACCGTAGGAGTGCTTTGGGTATGCCAAACGTCACAACGTAACTGGGTGACTATAAAGGTAGACTACGGGTATCTCCGAAAGTGTCTGTTGGGTGACATGGATCAAGACTGGGATTTGTCACTCCGTATGACGGAGAGGTATCACTGGGCCCACTCGGTAATGCATCATCATAATGAGCTCAGAGTGACCAAGTGTCTGGTCACGGGATCATGCATTTCGGTACGAGTAAAGTGACTTGCCGGTAATGAGATTGAACGAGGTATTGGGATACCGACGATCGAATCTCGGGCAAGTAACATATCGATAGACAAAGGGAATAGCGTACGGGGTTGATAGAATCCTCGACATCGTGGTTCATCCGATGAGATCATCGTGGAGCATGTGGGAGCCAACATGGGTATCCAGATCCCGCTGTTGGTTATTGACCGGAGAGTCGTCTCGGTCATGTCTGCTTGTCTCCCGAACCCGTAGGGTCTACACACTTAAGGTTCAGTTACGCTAGGGATGTAGGGATATGTATATGCAGTAACCCGAATGTTGTTTGGAGTCCCGGATGAGATCCCGGACGTCACCAGGAGTTCCGGAATGGTCCGGAGGTAAAGATTTATATATGGGAAGTCCTGTTTCGGGCATCGGGACAAGTTTCGGGGTTATCGGTATTGTACCGGGACCACCGGAAGGGTCCCGGGGGTCCACCGGGTGGGTCCACCTGTCCCGGGGGGCCACATGGGCTGTAGGGGGTGCGCCTTGGCCTAATGGGCCAAGGGCACCAGCCCCACATAGGCCCATGCGCCTAGGGTTTAAGGGGGAAAGAGTCCTAGGAGGGGAAGGCACCTCCTAGGTGCCTTGGGGGGGAGGGAAACCCCCCTTGGCCGCCGCACCCCCTAGGAGATTGGATCTCCTAGGCCGGCCACCCCCCCTTGGCCCTCCTATATATAGTGGGGGAGAGGAGGGACTTCATACCTGAACGCCTTGGCCTTTGGTTGCCTCCTTCTCCCTCCCCAACACCTCCTCCACCTCCATAGTGCTTAGCGAAGCTCTGTCGGAGTACTGCAGCTCCATCAACACCACGCCGTCGTGCTGCTGCTGGTGCCATCTCCCTCAACCTCTCCTCCCTCCCTTGCTGGATCAAGAAGGAGGAGACGTGGCTGTTCCGTACGTGTGTTGAACGCGGAGGTGTCGTCCGTTCGGCGCTGGTCATCGGTGATTTGGATCATGTCGAGTACGACTACATCATCACCGTTCTTTTGAACGCTTCCGCTCGCGATCTACAAAGGTATGTAGATGCATCTAATCACTCGTTGCTAGATGAACTCCTAGATGATCTTGGTGAAACGAGTAGGAAACTTTTTGTTTTCTGCAACGTTCCCCAACAGTGGCATCATGAGCTAGGTCTATGCGTAGTTCTTCTGGCACGAGTAGAACACAATTTGTTGTGGGCGTAGATTTGTCAACTTTCTTGCCGTTACTAGTCCTTTCTTGCTTCAGCGGTATTGTGGGATGAAGCGGCCCGGACCAACCTTACACGTACGCTTACGTGAGACCGGTTCCACCGACTAACATGCACTAGTTGCATAAGGTGGCTGGCGGGTGTCTGTCTCTCCTACTTTAGTTGGAGCGGAATCGATGAACAGGGTCCTTATGAAGGGTAAATAGAAGTTGACAAATCACGTTGTGGCTTTAACGTAGGTAAGAAAACGTTCTTGCTAGAACCCTAATTCAGCCACGTAAAACTTGCAACAACAATTAGAGGACGTCTAACTTGTTTTTGCAGCAAGTGGTTTGTGATATGATATGGCCAAAGTTGTGATGAATGATGAATGATCTATATGTGATGTATGAGATGTTCATGCTATTGTAATAGGAATCACGACTTGCATGTCGATGAGTATGACAACCGGCAGGAACCATAGGAGTTGTCTTTATTCTTTTATATGACCTGCATGTCATCAAGAAACGCCATGTAAATTACTTTACTTTATTGCTAAACGCGTTAGCCATAGTAGTAGAAGTAATAGTTGGCGAGCAACTTCATGGAGACACGATGATGGAGATCATGATGATGGAGATCATGGTGTCAAGCCGGTGACAAGATGATCATGGAGCCCCAAGATGGAGATCAAAGGAGCTATGTGATATTGGCCATATCATGTCACGTTTATTATTTGATTGCATGTGATGTTTATCATGTTTTGCATCTTGTTTACTTAGAACGACGGTAGTAAATAAGATGATCCCTCACAATAAATTCAAGAAGTGTTCCCCCTAACTGTGCACCGTTGCGACAGTTCGCTGTTTCAAAACACCACGTGATGATCGGGTGTTTTATTCAGACGTTCACATACAACGGGTGTAAGACAGATTTACACATGCAAACACTTAGGTTGACTTGACGAGCCTAGCATGTACAGACATGGCCACGGAACACAGAAGACCGAAAGGTCGAGCATGAGTCGTATAGAAGATACGATCAACATGAAGATGTTCACCGATGTTGACTAGTCCGTCTCACGTGATGATCGGACACGGTCTAGTTTAACTCGGATCATGTAATACTTAGATGACTAGAGGGATGTCTAATCTAAGTGGGAATTCACTAATAATTTGATTAGTTGAACTTAATTATCATGAACTTAGTCTAAAATCTTTGCAATATGTCTTGTAGATCAAATGGCCAACGTAGTCCTCAACTTCAACGCGTTCCTAGAGAAAACTAAGCTGAAAGACGATGGCAGCAACTATACGGACTGGGTCCGGAACCTGAGGATCATCCTCATAGCTGCCAAGAAAGATTATGTCCTACAAGCACCGCTTGGTGACGCACCCGTTCTCCCTGCGGAACAAGACGTTATGAACGCTTGGCAGGCACGTTTCGATGACTACTCCCTCGTTCAGTGCGGCATGCTTTACAGCCTAGAGTCGGGGCTCCAAAAGCGTTTTGAGAGACATGGAGCATATGAGATGTTCGAAGAGCTGAAAATGGTTTTCCAAGCTCATGCCCGGGTCGAGAGATATGAAGTCTCCGACAAATTCTTCAGCTGTAAGATGGAGGAAGACAGTTCTGTAAGTGAGCACATACTCACTATGTCTGGGTTGCATAACCGCTTGACTCAGCTGGGAGTTAATCTCCCGGATGATGCGGTCATTGACAGAATCCTCCAGTCGCTTCCACCAAGCTACAAGAGCTTTGTGATGAACTTCAATATGCAGGGGATGGAAAAGACCATTCCTGAAGTATTTGCTATGCTGAAATCAGCAGAGGTAGAAGTCAGGAAGGAACATCAAGTGTTGATGGTCAATAAAACCACTAAGTTCAAGAAAGGCAAGGGTAAAAAGAACTTCAAGAAGGACGGCAAGGGGGTTGCCGCGCCCGGCAAGCAAGCTGCCGGGAAGAAGCCAAAGAATGGACCCAAGCCCGAGACTGAGTGCTTTTATTGCAAGGGAAGCGGTCACTGGAAGCGGAACTGCCCTAAGTACTTAGCGGATAAGAAGGCCGGCAAAACCAAAGGTATATGTGATATACATGTAATTGATGTGTACCTTACTAGTGCCCGTAGTGGCTCCTGGGTATTTGATACCGGTGCAGTTGCTCACATTTGTAACTCAAAGCAGGGGCTGCGGAATAAGCGGAAACTGGCAAAGGACGAGGTGACGATGCGTGTCGGGAATGGTTCCAAGGTCAATGTGATCGCCGTCGGCACGCTACCTCTGCATCTCCCTTCGGGATTAGTTTTAAACCTTAATAATTTTTATTTAGTGCCAGCTTTGAGCATGAACATTGTATCGGGATCTCGTTTAATTCGAGATGGCTACTCTTTTAAATCTGAGAATAATGGTTGTTCCATTTTTATGAGAGATATGTTTTATGGTCATGCTCCTATGGTGAATGGTTTATTCTTTATGAATCTCGAACGTGATGCTACACATGTTCATAATGTGAGTACCAAAAGAAGTAAGGTTGATAATGATAGTCCCACATACTTGTGGCACTGCCGCCTTGGTCACGTAGGTGTCAAACGCATGAAGAAGCTCCATGCTGATGGACTTTTAGGGTCTCTTGATTATGAATCATTTGACACGTGCGAACCATGCCTTATGGGTAAAATGACCAAGACTCTGTTCTCAGGAACAATGGAGCGAGCAACCGACTTATTGGAAATCATACATACTGATGTGTGCGGTCCAATGAGTGTTGAGGCTCGCGGTGGCTATCGTTATGTTCTCACCCTCACTGATGATTTAAGTAGGTATGGGTATATCTACTTAATGAAACACAAGTCTAAAACCTTTGAAAAGTTCAAGGAATTTCAGAGTGAGGTTGAAAATCAACGTGACAGGAAAATCAAGTTTCTACGATCAGATCGTGGAGGAGAATACTTGAGTCACGAGTTTGGGGCACATTTAAGAAAATGTGGAATAGTTTCACAACTCACGCCGCCTGGAACACCTCAGCGTAATGGTGTGTCCGAACGTCGTAATCGCACTCTGTTAGATATGGTGCGATCTATGATGTCTCTTACCGATTTACCGCTTTCTTTTTGGGGCTATGCTTTAGAGACTGCCGCATTCACTTTAAATAGGGCTCCGTCGAAATCCGTTGAGACGACACCGTATGAATTATGGTTTGGGAAGAAACCTAAGCTGTCGTTTCTAAAAGTTTGGGGATGCGATGCTTATGTCAAGAAACTTCAACCTGAAAAGCTCGAACCCAAGTCGGAAAAATGCGTCTTCATAGGATACCCAAAAGAAACTATTGGGTACACCTTCTACCTCAGATCCAAAGGCAAGATCTTTGTTGCCAAGAATGGGTCCTTTCTGGAGAAAGAGTTTCTCTCGAAAGAAGTAAGTGGGAGGAAAGTAGAGCTTGATGAAGTATTACCTCTTGAACCGGAAAATGGCGCAACTCAAGAAAATGTTCCTGAGGTGCCTGCACCGACTAGAGAGGAAGTTAATGAAAATGATCAAGATACTTCTGATCAAGCCCCTACTGAGATTCGAAGGTCCACAAGGACACGTTCCGCACCAGAGTGGTACGGCAACCCTGTCTTGGAAATCATGCTGTTAGACAACGGTGAACCTTCGAACTATGAAGAAGCGATGGCGGGCCCGGATTCCGACAAATGGCTGGAAGCCATGAAATCCGAGATAGGATCCATGTATGAAAACAAAGTATGGACTTTGACTGACTTGCCCGTTGAGCGGCGAGCCATAGAAAATAAATGGATCTTTAAGAGGAAGACAGACGCGGATGGTAATGTGACCATCTATAAAGCTCGGCTTGTCGCTAAGGGTTATCGACAAGTTCGAGGGGTTGACTACGATGAGACTTTCTCACCGGTAGCGAAGCTGAAGTCCGTCCGAATCATGTTAGCAATTGCCGCATTCTATGATTACGAGATATGGCAAATGGACGTCAAAACGGCATTCCTTAATGGTTTCCTTAAGGAAGAATTGTATATGATGCAGCCGGAAGGTTTTGTCGATCCTAAGAATGCTGACAAAGTGTGCAAGCTCCAACGCTCGATTTATGGGCTGGTGCAAGCATCTCGGAGTTGGAACATTCGCTTTGATGAGATGATCAAAGCGTTTGGGTTTACACAGACTTATGGAGAAGCCTGCGTTTACAAGAAAGTGAGTGGGAGCTCTGTAGCATTTCTCATATTATATGTAGATGACATACTTTTGATGGGAAATGATATAGAACTCTTGGACAGCATCAAGGCCTACTTGAATAAAAGTTTTTCAATGAAGGACCTTGGAGAAGTTGCTTATATATTAGGCATCAAAATCTATAGAGATAGATCGAGACGCCTCATAGGTCTTTCACAAAGCACATACCTTGATAAGATATTGAAGAAGTTCAATATGGATCAATCCAAGAAGGGGTTCTTGCCTGTGTTACAAGGTGTGAAATTGAGCTCAGCTCAATGTCCTACCACGGCAGAAGATATAGAAGAGATGAGCGTCATCCCCTATGCCTCAGCCATAGGTTCTATTATGTATGCCATGCTGTGTACCAGACCTGATGTTAACCTTGCCGTCAGTTTGGTAGGAAGGTACCAAAGTAATCCCGGCAAGGAACACTGGACAGCGGTCAAGAATATCCTGAAGTACCTGAAAAGGACTAAGGAAATGTTTCTCGTTTATGGAGGTGACGAAGAGCTCGTCGTAAAGGGTTACGTCGACGCTAGCTTCGACACAGATCTGGATGACTCCAAGTCACAAACCGGATACGTGTATATTTTGAATGGTGGGGCAGTAAGCTGGTGCAGTTGCAAGCAAAGCGTCGTGGCGGGATCTACATGTGAAGCGGAGTACATGGCAGCCTCGGAGGCAGCACATGAAGCAATATGGGTGAAGGAGTTCATCACCGACCTAGGAGTCATACCCAATGCGTCGGGGCCGATCAAGCTCTTCTGTGACAACACTGGAGCTATTGCACTTGCCAAGGAGCCCAGGTTTCACAAGAAGACAAGGCACATCAAGCGTCGTTTCAACTCCATTCGTGAAAATGTTCAAGATGGAGACATAGAGATTTGTAAAGTGCATACGGACCTGAATGTAGCAGATCCGTTGACTAAACCTCTCCCTAGAGCCAAACATGATCAACACCAGAATTCCATGGGTGTACGATTCATCACAATGTAACTAGATTATTGACTCTAGTGCAAGTGGGAGACTGTTGGAAATATGCCCTAGAGGCAATAATAAAAGCATTATTATTATATTTCCTTGTTCATGATAATTGTCTTTATTCATGCTATAATTGTGTTATCCGGAAATCATAATACATGTGTGAATAACAGACACCAACATGTCCCTAGTGAGCCTCTAGTTGACTAGCTCGTTGATCAACATATAGTCATGGTTTCCTGACTATGGACACTGGATGTCATTGATAACGAGATCACATCATTGGGAGAATGATGTGATGGACAAGACCCAATCCTAAACATAGCACAAGATCGTATAGTTCATTTGCTAGAGTTTTCTAATGTCAAGTATCTATTCCTTTGACCATGAGATCGTGTGACTCCCGGATACCGTAGGAGTGCTTTGGGTATGCCAAACGTCACAACGTAACTGGGTGACTATAAAGGTAGACTACGGGTATCTCCGAAAGTGTCTGTTGGGTGACATGGATCAAGACTGGGATTTGTCACTCCGTATGACGGAGAGGTATCACTGGGCCCACTCGGTAATGCATCATCATAATGAGCTCAGAGTGACCAAGTGTCTGGTCACGGGATCATGCATTACGGTACGAGTAAAGTGACTTGCCGGTAACGAGATTGAACGAGGTATTGGGATACCGACGATCGAATCTCGGGCAAGTAACATATCGATAGACAAAGGGAATAGCGTACGGGGTTGATAGAATCCTCGACATCGTGGTTCATCCGATGAGATCATCGTGGAGCATGTGGGAGCCAACATGGGTATCCAGATCCCGCTGTTGGTTATTGACCGGAGAGTCGTCTCGGTCATGTCTGCTTGTCTCCCGAACCCGTAGGGTCTACACACTTAAGGTTCAGTTACGCTAGGGATGTAGGGATATGTATATGCAGTAACCCGAATGTTGTTCGGAGTCCCGGATGAGATCCCGGACGTCACGAGGAGTTCCGGAATGGTCCGGAGGTAAAGATTTATATATGGGAAGTCCTGTTTCGGGCATCGGGACAAGTTTCGGGGTTATCGATATTGTACCGGGACCACCGGAAGGGTCCCGGGGGTCCACCGGGTGGGTCCACCTGTCCCGGGGGGCCACATGGGCTGTAGGGGGTGCGCCTTGGCCTAATGGGCCAAGGGCACCAGCCCCACATAGGCCCATGCGCCTAGGGTTTAAGGGGGAAAGAGTCCTAGGAGGGGAAGGCACCTCCTAGGTGCCTTGGGGGGGAGGGAAACCCCCCTTGGCCGCCGCACCCCCTAGGAGATTGGATCTCCTAGGGCCGGCCACCCCCCCTTGGCCCTCCTATATATAGTGGGGGAGAGGAGGGACTTCATACCTGAACGCCTTGGCCTTTGGTTGCCTCCTTCTCCCTCCCCAACACCTCCTCCACCTACATAGTGCTTAGCGAAGCTCTGCCGGAGTACTGCAGCTCCATCAACACCACGCCGTCGTGCTGCTGCTGGTGCCATCTCCCTCAACCTCTCCTCCCTCCCTTGCTGGATCAAGAAGGAGGAGACGTGGCTGTTCCGTACGTGTGTTGAACGCGGAGGTGCCGTCCGTTCGGCGCTGGTCATCGGTGATTTGGATCACGTCGAGTACGACTACATCATCACCGTTCTTTTGAACGCTTCCACTCGCGATCTACAAAGGTATGTAGATGCATCTAATCACTCGTTGCTAGATGAACTCCTAGATGATCTTGGTGAAACGAGTAGGAAAATTTTTGTTTTCTGCAACGTTCCCCAACACCAGCCGCGGTGCTGGACTGGTCGGATGACTCGAGTTCTCTTCCTTCCGGAAGGGACACTTTTCACGATACTCAAAGGTAAAGATGGCGACTGTTGGAAATATGCCCTAGAGGCAATAATAAATTAGTTATTATTATTATATTTCCTTGTTCATGATAATCGTTTATTATCCATGCTATAATTGTATTGATAGGAAACTCAGATACATGTGTGGATACATAGACAACACCATGTCCCTAGTAAGCCTCTAGTTGACTAGCTCGTTGATCAATAGATGGTTACGGTTTCCCGACCATGGACATTGGATGTCGTTGATAACGGGATCACATCATTAGGAGAATGATGTGATGGACAAGACCCAATCCTAAGCCTAGCACAAGATCATGTAGTTCGTATGCTAAAGCTTTTCTAATGTCAAGTATAGTTTCCTTAGACCATGAGATTGTGCAACTCCCGGATACCGTAGGAGTGCTTTGGGTGTGCCAAACGTCACAACGTAACTGGGTGGCTATAAAGGTACACTACAGGTATATCTGAAAGTGTCTGTTGGGTTGGCATGAATCGAGACTGGGATTTGTCACTCCGTGTAAATGGAGAGGTATCTCTGGGCCCACTCGGTAGGACATCATCATAATGTGCACAATGTGATCAAGGAGTTGATCACGGGATGATGTGTTACGAAACGAGTAAAGAGACTTGCCGGTAACGAGATTGAACAAGGTATCGGGATACCGACGATCGAATCTCGGGCAAGTATCGTACCGCTAGACAAAGGGAATTGTATACGGGATTGATTAAGTCCTTGACATCGTGGTTCATCCGATGAGATCATCGTGGAACATGTGGGAGCCAACATGGGTATCCAGATCCCGCTGTTGGTTATTGACCGGAGAACGTCTCGATCATGTCTGCATGTCTCCCGAACCCGTAGGGTCTACACACTTAAGGTTCGATGACGCTAGGGTTATAAAGGAAGTTTGTATGTGGTTACCGAATGTTGTTCGGAGTCCCGGATGAGATCCCGGATGTCACGAGGAGTTCCGGAATGGTCCGGAGGTAAAGATTTATATATAGGAAGTCCTATTTCGGCCATCGGGACAAGTTTCGGGGTCATCGGTATTGTACCGGGACCACCGGAAGGGTCCCGGGGGTCCACCGGGTGGGGCCACCTATCCCGGAGGGCCCCATGGGCTGAAGTGGGAAGGGATCCAGCCCAAAGTGGGCTGGGGCGCCACTTCCCCCTAGGGCCCATGCGCCTAGGGTGGGGGAAACCCTAAAAGGAAGAGTCCTAGGAGGGGAAGGCACCTCCTAGGTGCCTTCGGGAGGAGGGATTCCTCCCCTTGGCCGCCTCCCCTTTCCCATCTAGGGCTGCCGCCCCCCTAGGGGTGGGAACCCTAGAGGGGGCGCACCATCCTCCCCTCCTCCTATAAATAGTGAGGCCTAGGGGCTTCCCAACACATGATTTGATCTCTCCCTGTTGGTGCAGCCCTCCCTCTCTTTCTCCTCATATCTCCTGTGGTGCTTGGCGAAGCCCTGCAGGATTGCCATGCTCCTCCATCACCACCACGCCGTTGTGCTGCTGCTGGATGGAGTCTTCCTCAACCTCTCCCTCTCTCCTTGCTGGATCAAGGCATGGGAGACGTCGTCGGGCTGTACGTGTGTTGAACGCGGAGGTGCCGTCCATTTGGCACTAGGATCTCCGGTGATTTGGATCACGACGAGTACGACTCCATCAACCCCGTTCTCTTGAACGCTTCCGCTTAGCGATCTACAAGGGTATGTAGATGCACTCTCCTTCCCCTCGTTGCTAGTCTCTCCATAGATAGATCTTGGTGACACGTAGGAAAATTTTGAATTTCTGCTACGTTCCCCAACAGTGGTATCAGAGCTAGGTCTATGCGTAGTTTCTATGCACGAGTAGAACACAAAGTAGTTGTGGGCGTTGATTTTGTTCAATATGCTTACCGTTACTAGTCCAATCTTGATTCGGCGGCATTGTGGGATGAAGCGGCCCGGACTGACCTTACACATACTCTTACGTGAGACTGGTTCCACCGACTGACATGCACTAGTTGCATAAGGTGGCTAGCGGGTGTCTGTCTCTCCCACTTTAGTCGGATTGGATTCGATGAAAAGGGTCCTTATGAAGGGTAAATAGCAATTGGCATATCGCGTTGTGGTTTTTGCGTAGGTAAGAAACGTTCTTGCTAGAAACCCATAGCAGCCACGTAAAACATGCAAACAACAATTAGAGGACGTCTAACTTGTTTTTGCAGGGTATGCTATGTGATGTGATATGGCCAAAAGGATGTGATGAATGATATATGTGATGTATGAGATTGATCATGTTCTTGTAATAGGAATCATGACTTGCATGTCGATGAGTATGACAACTTCATGGAGACACGATGATGGAGATCATGATGATGGAGATCATGGTGTCATGCCGGTGACGTTGATGATCATGGAGCCCCGAAGATGGAGATCAAAAGGAGCAATATGATGTTGGCCATATCATGTCACTATTTGATTGCATGTGATGTTTATCATGTTTATACATCTTATTTGCTTAGAACGACGGTAGTAAATAAGATGATCCCTCATTAAAATTTCAAGAAGTGTTCTCCCCTAACTGTGCACCGTTGCTAAAGTTCGTCGTTTCGAAGCACCACGTGATGATCGGGTGTGATAGATCCTTACGTTCACATACAACGGGTGTAAGACAGATTTACACACGCAATACACTTAGGTTGACTTGACGAGCCTAGCATGTGCATAGACATGGCCTCGGAACACAGAAGACCGAAAGGTCGAGCATGAGTCGTATAGTAGATACGATCAACATGAAGATGTTCACCGATGTTGACTAGTCCGTCTCACGTGATGATCGGACACGGCCTAGTTGACTTGGATCATGTAATCACTTAGATGACTAGAGGGATGTCTATCTGAGTGGGAGTTCATAAGATGAACTTAATTATCCTGAACATAGTCAAAAGGTCTTCGCAAATTATGTCGTAGCTCGTGCTTCAGTTCTACTGTTTAGATATGTTCCTAGAAAAAAATTTAGTTGAAAGTTAATAGTAGCAATTATGCGGACTAGGTCCGTAAACTGAGGATTGTCCTCATTGCTTCATAGAAGGCTTATGTCCTTAATGCACCGCTCAGTGTGCTGAACCTCGAACGTCGTCTGTGGATGTTGCGAACATCTGACATACACATTTTGATGACTACATGATAGTTCAGTGCGTAATGCTAAATGGTTTAGAATTGAGGCACCAAAGACGTTTTTGAAACATCGCAGAACATATGAGATGTTCCAAGGACTGAAATTGGGATTTCAGGCTCGTGCCCACGTCAAGAGGTATAAGACCTCCGACGATTTCCTTAGCCTGCAAACTAAGGAGAAAAGCTCAATTGTTGTGCTTGTGCTCAGATTGTCTGAGTACAACAATCACTTGAATCGAGTGAGAGTTGATCTTCCAGATGAGATAGTGATGTTTCTCCGAAGTCATTACCACCAAGCTGCTAGAGCTTCGTGATGAACTATGATATATCAGGGACATATATGATGATCCTTGAGATATTCGCGATGTTTGAAACCACGAAAAGTAGAAATCAAAAGGGAGCATCAATCGTTGATGGTTAGTAAAACCACTAGTTTCAAGAAGGGCAAGGGCAAGAAAGGGATACTTCATGGAACAACAAATCAGTTGCTGCTCTAGTGGAGAAACCCAAGGTTGAACCCAAACCTGAGACTGAGTGCTTCTTAATAAGGGGAACAACCACTGGAGCAGAATTACCCTAGATACTTGGTAGATGAGAAGGCTGGCAAGGTCGATAGAATTATATTGGATATACATTGTGTTGATGTGTACTTTACTAGTACTCCTAGTAGCACCAGGGTATTAGATACCGGTTCAGTTGCTAAGTGTTAGTAACTCGAAATAAAAGCTACGGAATCAACGGAGACTAGCTAAAGGTGAGCTGACGATATGTGTTGGAAGTGTTTCCAATCTTGATATGATCAAGCATCGCACGCTCCCTCTACCATCGAGATTGGTGTTTGCGTTGAGCATAGACATGATTAGATTACGTCTATCGCAATACGGTTATTCATTTAAGGAGAATAATGGTCACTCTATTTATTTGAATAATACCTTCAATGGTCTTGCACCTAAAATGAATGGTTCATTGAAATCTCGATCGTAGTGATACACATGTTCATGCCAAAAGATAGTAATGATAGTACCACCTACTTGTGGCACTGCCACGTAAGTCATATCGGTATAAAATGCATGAAGAAGCTCCATGTTGATGGATCTTTGGGCTCACTCATTTTTGAAAAGTTTGAGGCATGCGAACCATGTCTATTGGTGTATATGCATGAAGAAACTCCATGCAAATGGAGCGTTTGGACTCACTTGATTTTGAATCACTTGAGACATGCAAATCATACCACATGGGCAAGATGACTGAAAGCCTCGTTTTCAGTAAAATGGAACAAGAGAGCAACTTGTTGGAAGTCATACATTTTGATGTGTGCAGTCCAATGAGTGCTGAGGCATGTAGTGGATATCGTTATGTTCTTACTTCACAGATGATTTGAGTAGATGTTGAGTACATTTACTTGATAAATCACGAGTCTGAATTATTGAAAGGTTCAAGTAATTTCAGGGTGAAGTTGAAAGATCGTCGTGACAAGAGGATAAAATATCTATGATATGATCATAGAGATGAATATCTGAATTACGAGTTTGGCACAGAATTAAGACATTGTGGAAATTGTTTCACAACTAATACAGCCTGGAACACCATAGTGTGATGGTGTGTCCGAACATCATAACTGCACCCTATTGGATATGATGCATACCATGATGTCTCTTATCGAATCACCATGATAGTTTATGGGTTAGGCATTAGAGACAACCACATTCACTTTAAATAGGGCACCACATAATTCCGATGAGATGACACCGTATGAACTATGGTTTAGAGAAACCTAAGCTGTCATTTCTTAAAAGTTTGGGGCTGCAACGCTTATGTGAAAAAGTTTCAGGCTGATAAGCTCGAACCCAAAGCGGATAAATGCATCTTCATAGGACACCCAAAACAGTTGGGTATACCTCCTGTCTCAGATTTGAAAGCAATAAGGGATTGTTCCTAGAATCGGGTCCTTTCTCGAGGAAAAGTTTCTCTCGAAAGAATTGAGTGGGAGGATGGTGGAGACTTGATGAGGTTATTGAACCGTCTCTTCAACTAGTGTGTGGCAGGGCACAGGGAGTTGTTCCTGTGGCACCTACACCAATTGAAGTGGAAGCTTATGATAGTGATCATGAAACTTCAGATCAAGTCACTACCAAACCTCGTGGGATAACAAGGATGCGTTCTACTTCAGAGTGGTACGTAATCCTGTCTTGGAAGTCATGTTGCTAGACAACAATGAACCTACGAGCTATGGAGAAGCAATGGTGGGCCTGAATTCTGATAAATGGCTCGAGACCATAAAAATCCGAGAAAGGATCCATGTATGAAAACAAAGTGTAGACTTTGGAAGAACTACTTGATGGTCGTCAGGCTGTTAGGTACATATGGATTTTAAAAGGAAGACGGAAAATGATGGTAAGTATCACCATTAAGAAAGCTCGACTTGTCGTTAAGATGTTTTCCGACAAGTTCAAGGAGTTGACTACGATGAAACTTTCTCACTCGTAGCGATGCTAAGAGTCTGTTGGAATTATATTAGCGATTACTGCATTATTTATGAAATCTTGCAGATAGGATGTCAAAACATTGTTTCCTCGACGATTTTCTTGAGGAAAGGTTGTATGTGATACAACCGGAAGGTTTTGTCAATCCTGATAGATGCTAATAAGTATGCAAAGCTCCAGCAATCCTTCTAAGGACTGGAGTAAGCATCTCAGAGTTGGAATGTATGCTTTGATGAGATGATCAAAGATTTTGGGTGTATACAAAGTTTATGAGAAACTTGTATTTCCAAAGAAGTGAGTGGGAGCACTATAGAATTTCTGATGAATATATGTTGTTGACATGTTGTTAATCAGAAATGACATAGAATTTTGGAAAGCATAAAGGGTTATTTGGAAAGTGTTTTTCAATGGAAAGCCTGGATTAAGCTACTTGAACATTGAGCATCAAGATCTATAAGGATAGATCAAAACGCTTAATGGTACTTTCAAATGAGCACATACCTTGACATGATCTTGAAGGTGTTCAAGATGGATCAGCCAAAAAAAAGGAGTTCTTGCCTGAGTTGTAAGGTATGAAGTTAAGACTTAAAGCTCGACCACGGCAGAAGAAAGAGGAAGGACGAAGGTCGTCCCCTATGCTTTTGTTATAGGCTCTATACGGTATGCCATGCTAAGTACCGCACCTGATGTGTGCCTTGCCACATGTCTGGCAAGAGGGTACAAAGGTGATCCAGGAGTGGATCACTAGATAGCGGTCAAAATTGTCCTTGGAGTAATAAGGACATGTTCCTCAATTATGGAGGTGATAAAGAGTTCGGCTTAAAGGGTTACATCGATGCAAGCTTTAACACCTATCCGAATGACTCTGAGTAGCAAACTGGATATGTATAGTGGAGAAACCATTTGGAATAGCTCCAAGTGGAGCGTGGAAGCAGCATTTATAATATGACCTAGAGATTTGCGAAGTACATACGGATCTGAATGTTGCAGACCCGTTGACTAAAAACCTCTCTCACAAGCAAAACATGATCAAACCTAGAACTCATTGAGTCTTAATCACATGATGATGTGAACTAGTTTAGTGACACTAGTAAACTCTTTGGATGTTGGTCACATGACGATGTGACCTGTGAATGTCAATCACATGGCGATGTGAACTAGATTATTGACTCTAGTGCAAGTGGGAGACTGTTGGAAATATGCCCTAGAGGCAATAATAAATTAGTTATTATTATTATATTTCCTTGTTCATGATAATCGTTTATTATCCATGCTATAATTGTATTGATAGGAAACTCAGATACATGTGTGGATACATAGACAACACCATGTCCCTAGTAAGCCTCTAGTTGACTAGCTCGTTGATCAATAGATGGTTACGGTTTCCTAGCCATGGACATTGGATGTCGTTGATAACGGGATCACATCATTAGGAGAATGATGTGATGGACAAGACCCAATCCTAAGCCTAGCACAAGATCATGTAGTTCGTATGCTAAAGCTTTTCTAATGTCAAGTATCGTTTCCTTAGACCATGAGATTGTGCAACTCCCGGATACCGTAGGAGTGCTTTGGGTGTGCCAAACGTCACAACGTAACTGGGTGGCTATAAAGGTACACTACAGGTATATCTGAAAGTGTCTGTTGGGTTGGCACGAATCGAGACTGGGATTTGTCACTCCGTGTAAACGGAGAGGTATCTCTGGGCCCACTCGGTAGGACATCATCATAATGTGCACAATGTGATCAAGGAGTTGATCACGGGATGATGTGTTATGAAACGAGTAAAGAGACTTGTCGGTAACGAGATTGAACAAGGTATCGGGATACCGGCGATCGAATCTCGGGCAAGTATCGTACCGCTAGACAAAGGGAATTGTATACGGGATTGATTAAGTCCTTGACATCGTGGTTCATCCGATGAGATCATCGTGGAACATGTGGGATCCAACATGGGTATCCAGATCCCGCTGTTGGTTATTGACCGGAGAACGTCTCGGTCATGTCTGCATGTCTCCCGAACCCGTAGGGTCTACACACTTAAGGTTCGATGACGCTAGGGTTATAAAGGAAGTTTGTATGTGGTTACCAAATGTTGTTCGGAGTCCCAGATGAGATCCCAGATGTCACGAGGAGTTCCGGAATGGTCCGGAGGTAAAGATTTATATATAGGAAGTCCTATTTCGGCCATTGGGACAAGTTTCGGGGTCATCGGTATTGTACCGGGACCACCGGAAGGGTCTCGGGGGTCCACTGGGTGGGGCCACCTATCCCGAAGGGCCCCATGGGCTGAAGTGGGAAGGGATCCAGCCCAAAGTGGGCTGGGGCGCCACTTCCCCCTAGGGCCCATGCGCCTAGGGTGGGGGAAACCCTAAAAGGAAGAGTCCTAGGAGGGGAAGGCACCTCCTAGGTGCCTTGGGGAGGAGGGATTCCTCCCCTTGGCCGCCTCCCCTTTCCCATCTAGGGCTGCCGCCCTCCTAGGGGTGGGAACCCTAGAGGGGGCGCACCCTCCTCCCCTCCTCCTATAAATAGTGAGGCCTAGGGGCTGCCCAACACATGATTTGATCTCTCCCTGTTCGTGCAGCCCTCCCTCTCTTTCTCCTCATATCTCCTGTGGTGCTTGGCGAAGCCCTGCAGGATTGCCATGCTCCTCCATCACCACCACGCCGTTGTGCTGCTGCTGGATGGAGTCTTCCTCAACCTCTCCCTCTCTCCTTGCTGGATCAAGGCATGGGAGACGTCGTCGGCCTGTACGTGTGTTGAACTCGGAGGTGCCGTCCGTTCGGCACTAGGATCTCCGGTGATTTGGATCACGACGAGTACGACTCCATCAACCCCATTCTCTTGAACGCTTACGCTTAGCGATCTACAAGGGTATGTAGATGCACTCTCCTTCCCCTAGTTGCTAGTCTTTCCATAGATAGATCTTGGTGACACGTAGGAAAATTTTGAATTTCTGCTACGTTCCCCAACAGCGATGGCTGTTGCAGGTGTGTTGGATTGATGTCCATGCCCTCTCAGCGCTGGTGTCAAGAAAGGAGGAAGCAGCATGGCAGCAATTGTACCGTGGTCGAAGATGATGATCCGTTTGCGACTGGTTGCGGATCCTTCTGCTGCAGGGGTCTTCTTTCAAGATTCAGGGATGATGACACAGGGCTCCGGAGATCTTCTTGTGTTAGGGTTGTCTTAGGGTACTCTAGGTGTTTGTGGTCCTTTGTTTTTGCATTTTAGTGTGCTTGTAAGGGTCACCTACTCTGTACTGATTCATGATTTGAATGAACAATTTCTCAAAAAAAAAGAACAGGATTACCGTACCACTCTGGTGCGGATCTCACTCTGGTTAACCTTAACCTACGAGGTTTGGTAGTAACTTGATCTGAAGTTATATGATCAACATCATTAGCTTCCTCACTAATTGGTCTAGGAGTCACAGTAACATATTTCTGTGATGAACTACTTTCCAATTTGGGAGAAGGTACAATTACCTCATCAAGTTCTACATTCCTCCCACTCACTTCTTTCGAGAGAAACTCCTTCTCTAGAAAGGATCCACTTTTAGCAACAAAGATCTTGCCTTTGGATCTATGATAGAAGGTGTACCCAACAGTTTCCTTTGGGTATTCTATGAAGACACATTTCTCTGATTTGGTTCGAGCTTATCAGGTTGAAACTTTTTCACATAAGCATCGCAGCCCCAAACTTCAAGAAATGACAACTTAGGTTTCTAGCCAAACCACAGTCCATATGGTGTCGTCTCAACGAATTTAGATGGTGCCCTATTTAACGTGAATGCAGCTGTCTCTAATGCATAGCCCCAAAACGATAGTGGTAAATCGGTAAGAGACATCATAGATTGCACCATATCTAATATAGTACGGTTATGATGTTCGGACACACCATTACGCTGTGGTGTTCCAGATGGCGTGAATTGCGAAACTATTCTGCATTGTTTCAAATGAAGACCAAACTCATAACTCAAATATTCTCCTCCACGATCAGATCGTAGAAACTTTATTTTCTTGTTACGATGATTTTCCACTTCACTCTAAAATTATATGAACTTTTCAAATGTTTCAGACTTATGTTTCATTAAGTAGATATACCCATATCTGCTCAAATCATCTGTGAAGGTCAAAAAATAACGATACCCGCCGTGAGCCTCAACACTCATCGGATCGCATACATCAGCATGTATTATTTCCAATGAGTCAGTTGCTCGCTCCATTGTTCCGGAGAACGGAGTCTTAGTCATCTTGCCCATAAGGCATGGTTCGCAAGCATCAAGTGATTCCAAAATCCCATCAGCATGGAGTTTCTTCATGCGCTTGACACCAATATGACCTAAACGACAGTAACACAAATAAGTTGCACTATCATTATTAACTTTGCATCTTTGGGCTTCAATATTATGAATATGTGTATCACTATGATCGAGATCCAACGAACCATTTTCATTGGGTGTATGACCATAGAAGGTTTTATTCATGTAAACAGAACAACAATTATTCCCTAATTTAAATGAATATCCGTATTGCAATAAACATGATCAAATCATATTCATGCTCAATGCAAACACCAAATAACATTTATTTAGGTTTAACACTAATCCCGAAAGTATAGGGAGTGTGCGATGATGATCATATCAATCTTGGAACCACTTCCAACACACATCATCATTTCACCCTTAACTAATCTTTGTTCATTCTACAACTCCTGTTTCGAGTTACTACTCTTAGCAACTGAACCAGTATCAAATACCGAGGGGTTGCTATAAACACTAGTAAAGTACACATCAATAACATGTATATCAAATATAGCATTGTTCACTTTGCCATCCTTCTTATCTGCCAAATACTTGGGGCAGTTCCGCTTCCAGTGACCAGTCCCTTTGTAGTAGAAGCACTCAGTCTCAGGCTTAGGTCTAGACTTGAGCTTATTCACTTGAGCAGTAACTTGCTTGCTATTATTCTTGAAGTTCCCTCTCCTTCCCTTTGCCCTTTTCTTGAAACTAGTGGTCTTGTTAATCATCAACACTTGATGCTCTTTCTTGATTTCTACCTTCATCGATTTCATCATCATGAAAAGCTCGGGAATCGTTTTCATCACCCCTTGCATACTATAGTTCATCACGAAGTTCTACTAACTTGGTGATGGTGACTAGAGAATTCTGCCAATCACTATTTTATCTGGAGGATTAACTCCCACTTGATTCAAGCGATTTTAGTACCCACACAATCTGAGCACATGCTCACTGCTTGAGCTATTCTCCTCCATCTTTTAGTTATAGAACATGTTGGAGACTTCATATCTCTCAACTCGGGTATTTGCTTGAAATATTAACTCCAACTCCTGGAACATCTCATATGGTCCATGATGTTCAAAACATCTTTGAAGTCCCGATTCTAAGCCTTTAAGCATGGTGCACTAAACTATCAAGTAGTCATCATATTGAGCTAGCCAAGCGTTCATAACGTCTGCGTCTTCTCCTGCAATAGGTCTGTCACCTAGCGGTGCATTAAGGACATAATTCTTCTGTGCAGCAATGAGGATAATCCTCAGATCACGGATCCAATCCGCATCATTGCTACTAACATCTTTCAACTTAGTTTTTCTCTAGGAACATATCAAAATTAAACGAGGAGCTACATTGCGAGCTATTGATCTACAACACAGATATGCAAATACTATCAGGACTAATTTCATGATAAATTTAAGTTCAATTAATCATATTACTTAAGAACTCCCACTTAGATTGACATCCCTATAGTCATCTAAATGATCACGTGACCCAAATCAACTAAACCATGACCGATCATCACATGAGATGGAGTAGTTTTCCATGGTGAACATCATTATGTTGATCATATCTACTATATGATTCATGCTCGACCTTTCGGTCTCCAGTGTTTCGAGGCCATATCTGCATATGCTAGGCTCGTCAAGTTTAACCCGAGCATTCCGCGTGTGCAAAACTGTCTTGCACCCATTGTATTTGAACGTAGAGCTTATCACACCCGATCATCACATGGTGTCTCAGCACGAAGAGCTTTCGCAATGGTGCATACTCAGGGAGAACACTTATACCTTGAAATTTAGTGAGAGATCATCTTATAATGCTACCGCCGAACTAAGCAAAATAAGATGCATAAAGGATAAACATCACATGCAATCAAAATATGCGACATGATATGGCCATCATCATCTTGTGCCTTTGATCTCTATCTCCAAAGCATCGTCATGATTTCCATCGTCACCGGCATGACACCATGATCTCCATCATCGTGATCTATATCAATGTGTCGTCACATGGTCGTTTCGCCAACTATTGCTCTTGCAACTATTGCTATCGCATAGCGATAAAGCAAAGCAATTGTTTGGCGCTTGCATCTTATGCAATAAAGAGAAAACCATAAGGCTTCTGCCAGTTGCCGATAACTTCAACAAAACATGATCATCTCATAAACCAATTTATATCTCATCACGTCTTGACCATATCACATCACAATATGCCCTGCAAAAACAAGTTAGACGTCTTCTACTTTGTTGTTGCAAGTTTTACGTGGCTGTTACGGGCTGAGCAAGAACCGTTCTTACCTACGCATCAAAACCACAATGATGGTTTGTCAAGTTAGTGATGTTTTAACCTTCTCAAGGACCGGGCGCAGCCACACTTGGTTCAACTAAAGTTGGAGAAACTGACACCCACCAGCCACCTGTGTGCAAAGCACGTCGGTAGAACCAGTCTCGCGTAAGCATATGCGTAATGTCGGTCCGGGCCGCTTCATCCAACAATACCGCCGAACCAAAGTATGACATGCTGGTAAGCAGTATGACTTATATCGCCCACAACTCACTTGTGTTCTACTCGTGCATATAACATCTACGCATAAAACCAGGCTCGGGTGCCACTGTTGGAGAACATAGTAATTTCAAAAAAAATCCTACGCACACACAGGATCATGGTGATGCATAGCAACGAGAGGGGAGAGTGTGTCCAGGTACCCTCGTAGACCGAAAGCAGAAGCGTTAGCACAACGCGGTTGATGTAGTCGTACGTCTTCACGATCTGACCGATCCAAGTACCGAACGTACGACACCTCCGAGTTCAGCACACGTTCAGCTCGATGACGTCCCACGAACTCTGATCCAGCAGAGCTTCGAGGGAGAGTTCCATCAGCACGACGGCGTGATGACGGTGATGATGATGCTACCAACGTAGGGCTTCGCCTAAGCACCGCTACGATATGATCGAGGTGGATTATGGTGGAGGGGGGCATCGCACACGGCTGGGAGAGATCAACAGATCAACTTGTGTGTCTAGAGGTGCCCCCTACCCCCATATATAAAGTAGGGAGGGAGAGGCCGGCCCTAGAGGGCGCACGCCAAGTGTGGGGAGTCCTACTAGGACTCCCAAGTCCTAGTAGGATTCCCCTTTCCTTTCCGGAGTAGGAGAGAAGGAAATAGGGGGAGAGGGAAAAGGAAAAGGGGGCTGCACCCCTTGTCCAATTCGGATCAGAGGGGGGTGCGCGCCTCCTTCCTCTTGGCCTCTCTCCTCTATTCCCGTATGGCCCAATAAGGCCCAATACTTCTCCTAGTGAATTCCCGTAACTCCCCGGTACTCCGAAAATACCCGAATCACTTGGAACCTTTCCGATGTCCGAATATAGTCGTCCAATATATCGATCTTTACGTCTCGACCATTTCGAGACTCCTCGTCATGTCCCCGATCTCATCCAGGACTCTGAACTACCTTCGGTACATCAAATCACATAAACTCATAATACAATCGTCACTGAAACTTTAAGCGTGCGGACCCTACGGGTTCGAGAACTATGTAGACATGACCGAGACACGTCTCCGGTCAATAACCAATAGCGGAACCTGGATTCTCATATTGTCTCCTACATATTCTATGAAGATCTTTATCAGTCAAACCGCATAACAACATACGTTGTTCCCTTTGTCATCGGTATGTTACTTGCCCGAGATTCGATCGTCGGTATCTCAATACCTAGTTCAATCTCTTTACCGGCAAGTCTCTTTTATCATTCCGTAATACATCATCCCGCAACTAAATCATTAGTTGCAATGCTTCCAAGGCTTAAGTGATGTGTATTACCGAGTGGGCCCAAAGATACCTCTCCAACAATCGGAGTGACAAATCCTAATCTCGAAATACGCCAACCCAACAAGTACCTTCGGAGACACTTGTAGAGCACCTTTATAATCACCCAGTTACGTTGTGACGTTTGGTAGCACACAAAGTGTTCCTCCGATAAACGGAAGTTGCATAATCTCATAGTCGTAGGAACACATATAAGTCATGAAGAAAGCAATAGCAACAAATTAAACGATCAAGTGCTAAGCTAACGGAATGGGTCAAGTCAATCACATCATTCTCCTAATTATGTGATCCCATTAATCAAATGACAACTCTTTGTCTATGGCTAGGAAACATAACCATCTTTGATCAACGAGCTAGTCAAGTAGAGGCATACTAGTGACACTCTATTTGTCTATGTATTTACATATGTATCATGTTTCCGGTTAATACAATTCTAGCATGAATAATAAACATTTATCATGAAATAAGGAAATAAATAATAACTTTATTATTGCCTCTAGGGCATATTTCCTTCAGATTCAACCTTACTAAGCGATTTCTTGTGGACAAGTTGCTTCATGCTCTTGCCCCATGTCACCACCAAATGGTGTGGGACATAAGGCAACACCATGACTTCAAGGAAATGAGTACAAATGACATCATATCCACCTTCCAACTATTTTAAGAGTCAAAGGCAAATGCCACAAAACATCTTGCCATGCATGGTACTCCAACATCAAAGATCAATCTTGCATTGAAGGCCAAGCATATATGTGAAGATGAGCAAAGTGAAGAAGAAGAAGATGATGATGAAGATGGTGATGAGGTTGAATCCGGTGAGGGCCCTTCATATGAAGACATGGCTCTCTTTGTCAAGAAGTTTAGCGCGGGAAAATTCAAGGGAAGATTTCAAAAGAAGAAAGTAAGAAAATGCTACAACTGTGAAGAAACCAACCAATTCTCCAACGAGTGCCCTTATGAGAAGAGGGAGGATAAATCAAGGTTTCCCAAGACCTTTCCCAAGAAGAAGTTGCCAAATCCTTTAAACTCCAAGATCAAGAAGAAAGATGGGAAAGCAATGGTTGCTCAAGAAGAATCCGATCCGAATGATGTTAGTGGTGTTGCCGGAGTTTCTCAAGATTATCAAAACATGTTGAGGCTAGTCAACAAGAGTGGTGATGTTGTCACCTACAACTATATGAAGGACTACAAGGGCAACGCTCACAAGTGCCTAATGGCAAAGGCCGTGGTAGAAGATGGAAATGACCAAAGCTCTCTCAACAAGGTCAAGGTAACTCCACGATCAAATCCTCCTCTTTTCAGTCATCCTACTCCTAGTGATGAGTATCTTGATGCAGAGGATAGTCATGAGGATGATGATATAGATGATCCTATGCTTGCTAAACTAAATAAGTTCATGTGCTCCCTCAAAGTAAAGAAGCTCACTATGTTTCGTATGCTTATCGAGATGGTGAGTAAGCACACCATCACTATTAAGGAACTCGAAACCCTCGTCACCGAGGAAAAGGAAAAATATGAAATCCTTGAGCGGAAAGTCCAATATGAGGAAACACGAAATGATGAACTATGCTTGAAAATTGGTGCAAACATTGATTTTCATACTAAAGATCTTGCCTCCTTGAAAAAGGCTATTGACTCTTGCGAAGAGTTGATGAATGATAAAAGTAAGCTTGTGAAGTCGAATGCTTCTCTCTCTAAGGATTGTGAGCTCCTATCTATGTCCCTCAAGACTAAGGAAGAAGAGCTCACCCTTCTTACAAAGAGTTTTGAGACACTCAAGCTTACTTATCTTGAAACTCTAGCCAAGGCTTACTCTTCTCCTATTATCAATATTGATGCTTTCACTACTAACTCTAGTAGTGATCTAGCATCTATTCTTGAGGAAAGTCGCTTTCTCAAGGCTCAAATCGAGAAAGGGCTCATGACGTGTGCTCAAGGGCAAAAGAACCTTGATGAGGTATTGAGCCAACATAATGAAGTGTTCGCCAAAGAGGGACTCGGGTTTGACCCTAGCACAAGCAAGAAGAAGACATCCTCTCAAAAGTGTGCCACCCCTCTAAAAGAAACTTTTGTACGACAAGGGCACACGGAGAAAGGTAAGATTGTTAGTGGGAAGGCCACGAGGGGCATGCCCACTCTCAACAAGCCAAAAGAGTTCATGCTGAAGGAAGTATGCCCTAGAGGCAATAATAAAGTTATTATTTATTTCCTTATATCATGACAAATGTTTATTATTCATGTTAGAATTGTATTAACCAGAAACATGATACATGTGTGAATGCATAGACAAACATAGTGTCACTAGTATGCCTCTACTTGACTAGCTCGTTGGTCAAAGATGGTTATGTTTCCTAACCATAGACATGAGTTGTCATTTGATTAAACGGGACCACATCATTAGGAGAATGATGTGATTGACTTGACCCATTCCGTTAGCTTAGCACTTGATCGTTTAGTTTGTTGCTATTGCTTTCTTCATGACTTATACATGTTCCTATGATTATGAGATTATGCAACTCCCGTTTACCGGAGGAACACTTTGTGTGCTACCAAACGTCACAACGTAACTGGGTGATTATAAAGGTGCTCTACAGGTGTCTCCAAAAGTACTTGTTGGGTTGGTGTATTTCGAGATTAGGATTTGTCACTCCGATTGTCGGAGAGGTATCTCTGGGCCCACTCGGTAATACACATCACTATAATCCTTGCAAGCATTGTAACTAATGAGTTAGTTACAGGATGATGTATTACAGAATGAGTAAAGAGACTTGCCGGTAACGAGATTGAACTAGGTATTGAGATACCGACGATCGAATCTCGGGCAAGTAACATACCGATGACAAAGGGAACAACGTATGTTGTTATGCGGTTTGACCGATAAAGATCTTCGTAGAATATGTAGGAGCCAATATGGGCATCCAGGTTCCGCTATTGGTTATTGACCAGAGAAGTGTCTCAGTCATGTCTACATAGTTCTCGAACCCGTAGGGTCCGCACGCTTAAACGTTCATTGACGATATAGTACTTATGAGTTATGTATGTTGGTAACCAATGTTGTTTGGAGTTCCGGATAAGATCACTGACATGACAAGGAACTCCGGAATGGTCCGGAGATAAAGTTTGATATATGGGATAATAGTGTTTGGTCTCCGGAAGGGTTCCGGAATTCATCGAAAGGGGTTCCAGATGTTTCCCGAAATGTTTGGGTATGAGAACACTTTATTTGGGCCAAAGGGGAAAGCCCACAAGGTTTTTGGAAAGCGCAAAAGGAAGTTTTGTGGATTCCAGGGGCCAGACGCCAGGGTCCCTGGCATCTGGGTCCAGACGCCGGGAACCCTGGCGTCTGGCCCTGGAGTCCGAGAAGGACTCTTGCCTTTTGGGTGAAACCGACTTTGTGGAGGCTATTACTCCAAGTTTCGACCCCAAGGCTCAACATATAAATAAAGGGGTAGGGCTAGCACCCAAGACACATCAAAGAAAGAACAAGCCGTATGTCGGCAACCCTGTCCCCTCTAGTTTATCCCCCATCATAGTTTTCATAGTGCTTAGGCGAAGCCCTGCGGAGATTGTTCTTCACCAACACCGTCACCATGCCGTCGTGCCGTCGGAACTCATCTACTACCTCGCCCCTCTTGCTGGATCGAGAAGGCGAGGATGTCATCGAGCTGAACGTGTGCTGAACGCGGAGGTGCCGTACATTCGGTACTTGATCGCGACGGATCATGAAGGTGTACGACTACATAAACCGCGTTGATAAACGCTTCCGCTTACAGTCTATGAGGGTACATAGATAATACTCTCCCCTCCCGTTGCTATGCATCACCATGATCCTTGCATGTGTGTAGTATATTTTTTGAAATTACTACGTTCCCCAACAGTGGTATCAGAGCCTAGTTTTATGCCTAGATGTTATATGCATGAGTAGAATACAAGTGAGTTGTGGGCGATACAAGTCATACTGCTTACCAGCATGTCACACTTTGGTTCGGTGGTATTGTTGGATGAAGCGGCCCGGACCGACATTACGCGTACGCTTACGTGAGACTGGTTCTACCGACGTGCTTTGCACATAGGTTGCTGGCGGGTGTCAGTTTCTTCAACTTTAGTTGAACCGAGTGTGGCTATGCCCGGTCCTTGAGAAGGTTAAAACATCACTAACTTGATGAACTATCGTTGTGGTTTTTATGCATAGGTAAGAACGGTTCTTGCTCAGCCCGTAGCAACCACGTAAAACTTGCAACAACAAAGTAGAAGACGTCTAACTTGTTTTTGAAGGGCATGTTGTGATGTGATATGGTCAAGACATGATGCTATATTTTATTGTATGAGATGATCATGTTTTGTAACCGAGTTATCGGCAACTAGCAGGAGCCATACGGTTGTCGCTTTATTGTATGCAATGCAATCGCCCTGTAATGCTTTACTTTATCACTAAGCGGTAGCGACAGTTGTAGAAGCACAAGTTGGCGAAACGACAACGATGCTATGATGGAGATCAAGGTGTCGCGCTGGTGATGATGGTGATCATGACGGTGCTTCAGATATGGAGATCACAAGCACAAGATGATGATGGACATATCATATCACTTATATTGATTGCATGTGATGTTTATCTTTTATGCATCTTATCTTGCTTTGTTTGACGGTAGCATTATAATATGATCTCTCACTAAATTTCAAGATAAAAGTGTTCTCCCTAAGTATGCACCGTTGCGAAAGTTCTTCGTGCTGAGACACCACGTGATGATCGGGTGTGATAGGCTCTACGTTCAAATACAACGGGTGCAAAACAGTTGCACACGCGGAATACTCAGGTTAAACTTGACGAGCCTAGCATATGCAGATATGGCATCGGAACACTGAGATTGAAAGGTCGAGCGTGAATCATATAGTAGATATGATCAACATAGTGATGTTCACCATTGAAACTACTCCATCTCACGTGATGATCGGACATGGTTTAGTTGATATGGATCACGTGATCACTTAGAAGATTAGAGGGATGTCTATCCAAGTGGGAGTTCTTTAGTAATATGATTAATTGAACTTTAATTTATCATGAACTTAGTCCTGGTAGTATTAGCATATCTATGTTGTAGATCAATAGCTCGTGTTTAGCTCCTCTGTTTTATTTTTGATATGTTCCTAGAGAAAACTAAGTTGAAAGATGTTAGTAGCAATGATGCGGATTGGATCCATGATCTGAGGATTATCCTCATTGCTGCACAAAAGAATTATGTCCTTGACGCACCGCTAGGTGACAGACCTATTGCGGGAGCATATGCAGACGTTATGAACGTTTGGCTAGCTCAATATGATGACTACTTGATAGTTTAGTGCACCATGCTTAACAGCTTAGAATCGGGACTTCAAAGACATTTTGAACGTCATGGATCATATGAGATGTTCCAGGAGTTGAAGTTAATATTTCAAGCAAATACCCGAGTTGAGACATATGAAGTCTCCAACAAGTTCTATAGCTAAAAGATTGAGCAGAATAGCTCAAGCAGTGAGCATGTGCTTAGATTATCTGGGTACTACAATCGCTTGAATCAAGTGGGAGTTAATCTTCTAGATAAAATAGTGATTGACAGAATTCTCTAGTCACCATCACCAAGTTAGTATAACTTCGTGATGAACTATAGTATGCAAGGCATGACGAAAACGATTCCCGAGCTTTTCATGATGATGAAATCGATGAAGGTAGAAAGCAAGAAAGAGCATCAAGCGTTGATGATTAACAAGACCACTAGTTTCAAGAAAAGGGCAAAGGGGAAGAAAGGGAACTTCAAGAAGAACGGTAAGCAAGTTGTTGCTCAAGTGAAGAAGCCCAAGTCTGGACCTAAGCCTGAGACTAACTGCTTCTACTTCAAAGAGACTGGTCACTGGAAGCAGAACTGCCCCAAGTATTTGGCGAATAAGAAGGATGGCAAAGTGAACAATGCTATATTTGGTATACATGTTATTGATGTGTACTTTACTAGTGTTTATAGAAACCCCTCGGTATTTGATACTAGTTTAGTTGCTAAGAGTAGTAACTCAAAACGGGAGTTGTAGAATGAACAGAGACTAGTTAAGGGTGAAGTGACGATGTGTGTTGGAAGTGGTTCCAAGATTGATATGATCATCATCGCACACCCCCTATACTTTCGGAATTAGTGTTGAACCTAAATAAATGTTATTTGGTGTTTGTGTTGAGCATGATTATGATTTGATCATGTTTATTGCAATACAGTTATTCATTTTAATTAGAGAATAATTGTTGTTCTATTTACATGAATAAAACCTTATATGATTACACACCCAGTGAAAATGGTTCGTTAGATCTCGATCGTAGTGATACACATATTCATAATATTGAAGCCAAAAGATGCAAAGTTAATAATGATAGTGCAACTTATTTGTGGCACAGCCGTTTAGGTCATATTGGTGTAGAGCGCATGAAGAAACTTCATGCTGATGGGATTTTGGAATCACTTGATTATGAATCACTTGATGCTTGTGAACCATGCCTCATGGGCAAGATGACTAAGACTCCATTCTCTGGAACAATGGAGCGAACAACTGACTTATTGGAAATAATACATACTGATGTATGCGGTCCGATGAGTGTTGAGGCTCGCGGCGGGTGTCGTTATTTTCTGACCTTCACAGATGATTTGAGAAGATATGGGTATATCTACTTGATGAAACATAAGTCTGCAACATTTGAAAAGTTCAAAGAATTTCAGAGTGAAGTGGAAAATCATCGTGACAAGAAAATAAAGTTTCTATGATCTGATCGCGGAGACAAATATTTGAGTTACGAGTTTGGTCTTCAATTAAAACAATGTGGAATAAGTTTCACAAATTCGTGCCACCTGGAACACCACAACGTAATGGTGTGTCTGAACGTCATAACCATAATTTATTGGATATAGTGCAATCTATGATGTTTCTTACCGATTTACCACTATAGTTTTGGGGTTATGCATTAGAGACAGCTGCATTCACGTTAAAAAGGGCACCATCTAAATCCATTGAGACGACACCGTATGAACTGTGGTTTGGCAAGAAACCAAAGTTGTCGTTTCTTAAAGTTTGGGGTTGCGATGCTTATAAGAAAAAGTTTCATCCTGGTAAGCTCAAACCCAAATCAAAGAAATGTGTCTTCATAGGATACCCAAAGGAGACAGTTGGGTACACCTTCTATCACAGATCCGAAGGCAAGATATTCGTTGCTAAGAATGGATCCTTTCTAGAGAAGGAGTTTCTCTCGAAAGAAGTGAGTGGGAGGAAAGTAGAACTTGATGAGGTAACTGTATCCGCTCCCTTATTGGAAAGTAAGTTCATCATAGAAATCTGTTCCTGTGACTCCTACACCAATTAGTGAGGAAGCTAATGATGATGATCATGTATCTTCAGATCAAGTTACTATCGAACCTCGTAGGTCAACCAGAGTGAGATCTGCACCAGAGTGGTACGATAATCCTGTTCTGGAGGTCATGTTACTTGACCATGACGAACCTACGAACTATGAGGAAGCGATGATGAGCCCAGATTCCGCGAAATGGTTTGAGGCCACAAAATCTGAGATGGGATCCATGTATGAGAACGAAGTATGGACTTTGGTTGACTTGCCCGATGATCGGCAAGCCATAGAAAATAAATGGATCTTCAAGAGGAAGACGGACGCTGATAGTAGTGTCACTATCTACAAAGCTAGACTTGTCGAAAAAAGTTTTTGACAAAGTTCAAAGGAGTTGACTACGATGACCCGTAGCGATGCTTAAGTCCGTCCGAATCATGTTAGCAATTGCCGCATTTTATGATTATGAAATTTGGCAAATGGATGTAAAGACTACATTCCTGAATGGATTTCTAGAAGAAGAGTTGTATATGATGCAACCTTAAGGTTTTATCGATCCAAAATGTAACGCCCCGGATGTAACTTACCATATTTGTACTCCAACTCTTGCCATTTTCGGCTCTAAGTTATGAGATTCCTTCGTGGTTGGGTTTTTCCTTCGTTTTGCTTTTTGCCCATGTCGTGCATTTCATATCATGTCATCATGTGCATCGCATTTGCATACGTGTTCGTCTCATGCATCCGAGCTTTTTCCCCATTGTTCGTTTTGCAATCCAACACCCATGCGTCCTCCGGCGTCCCCTTTTGCCTCTTTCCGTGAGCGGGTGTTAAACTTTCTCAGAATGGACCGAGATTTGCCAAGCGGCCTTGGTACACCACCGGTAGACCGCCTGTCAAGTTTCGTACCATTTGGAGTCCGTTTGATACTCCAACGGTTAACCGGGGAACCGTAAAGGACTCGTGTGTGTTGCATCCCAACACCCCTCCAAAGTGGTCTAATAACCCATCCAAACCAATCCCATGTACTCCGTCGTCGGATCACGATCACGTGGCCGAAAACTACACCTCATTTGGACACACCCACTTCCTTCTATGTATAAATATGTGCTCCCCGTCCAATTTCCGGGTGAAAACCCTAGCTCCCCCTCTCCTCGCGCCGCCGGACACGTCCGGGCAGAGCCGGACGCGTACGCCACCGCCGCCCGACCAATCACCGCTCGCCACCTGTCGCCTCGCCGCCACCCACCGCCGCCGGCCCACTCGGCCCGTGCGGGGCCCCCGCGGCCCGCACCGCGCCCTCCGTCGCCCGAGCGCCGCGCCCTCCACCGCCGACGCGCCGGCCGCCTCCGCCCGCCGCCACCCGCCGATGCGCGCCGCCGCCGCCTTCGCGCCGCCGCCTCCGCGTCGCCTCCTCCGTCGCCGGCGAGCACGGGATCCGGCGCCCCGCTAGCTCCGGCGAGCTCCGGGCGGCTCCCTCCTCTACTCCGGCGTCCTTTTCCGGCCGGTTCTCCGGTGAGGCTCGGGATCCGTGCCCGAACCCTAGATCTGCCCAGAGGTTGACCTCGTTTCATTACTAAGTCTCTTTTCTGCAATTATTTTTATCCCTATTCAACATGCCATAACTCCTCATCCGTAGATCCGTTTTGCATGCATGATATATAAAAATGTTCATCGGGATGTGATTTTCATTTTGTTCCATTGTGCCATGCTTGTTTGAGTCCATCTTGATGCCCAAATCGTTGATGCAAGAGTGCTATAAAATGTTAGATGCTAATTCTTAGCAGAGTATGAGCATTTGTCATTTTTGCTATATTTGTTGTGTGTTGCATATGGGCATGAGCTCTACATGTGTTTTGGGCTATGACATGCCATCTTTACAGGGGTGTATGCCATGTATTTTTGTGATCAATATTGTGACTAGCACAAGCACGCAAAGTAGCTCTCGTGATATTGCTGATTTCAGGGACTTAGATTTTCACTAAGTCATTTCCCTGCTGTTATTTTTATGCCATGTATTCATGTTGCTACAGTGAGTTCCATGCTTCTTTTGAATATGTTCAGTAAGGATGATTTGGACATATGGTTATGCTCTATCCATTCATGCCCATGTTTGCAATTATGGAGTGCCCTAGAATGAATCAATCTTTCTCTACTTTTGCTATAAAATGTTCCTGGCAGATTGTTTATGTGTTAATCAATTTTTGCCAAGGTTGTTGTAGTTGATCCATGCATGCTATGAGCTTATTCTTGCTTTGTTTAGCTTCATGCTCATGTCTTCTTGCTGGTAGCATGCTTAGCTTGTCATGCAATGCCTTATGTTGAGTGCATCGAGCTCGCAAACGTGCCTTCATAATTCTGTCATTGCCATGCTCAGTTTTCTGCTAAGTCTGAATCTGTTAACGAAACTTGCTATGTTTACATGGGTGCCATCATATCTTCTGATCCTTTTTGGCTTATGGTCAGTAAGGACTTTTTTTATATGCTTTGAGTAGATCCATGACATGCCTTATATTGCTATGATCTGTTCCTGTAGCATGTTGTTAGCTTGCTCTAAACATTGCTTCCTGATGTTAATTCTTGGCATGTTAGTATTTTCACAAAGTCTATGAAGCTGATATCTTTTGCACTTTTGCCATGCTTGTTTGAACCTGCTATTGTGTATATTAGCCGTAGCTCAGTGTTCATCTTTTGTCAAGCATCTTGAGTAGATCACTGCATGTGCTTTGTTGCTATGTTAGAGTGCAGTAGCTTAGTTTCTTGTTGCATTCTAGGTGGCATCGTGCTGTTAATCGCAGAATTGTGCCATTATTGTTTTGCTTGCCATTTGCAAACCATGCATCCGATTCTAGTGATCTTTATATCGATTTCGACCGAAATAAACCCACTTTCCAGCGGCACTCTTGATTTGCCAAGTCGAGGCCTGGTTCAATCTTTTCCTTCCGGATCACGCATATGCATTGCATATCACATCCCGCATATCATGCCATGTTTTGCATCATGTTGCTTGCGCATTGCACTGTGGTTGATTGTTGTTTCCTTTGCTTGTGTTCTTGCTTTGGGTAGAGCCGGGAGACGAGTACGTGATCGAGGAACCCGTTGAGTACGCTTACGAGGATCAAGCTTTCGGCAACTCGGAGAACTTTGCAGGCAAGATGACCATACCCTCGAAATCACTTCTATCTTTGCTTGCTAGTTGTTTGCTCTATTGCTATGCCACGATACCTACCACTTGCTATATCATGCCTCCCATATTGCCATGACAAGCCTCTAACCCACCTTTCCTAGCAAACCGTTGTTTGGCTATGTTACCGCTTTGCTCAGCCCCTCTTATAGCGTTGCTAGTTGCAGGTGAAGGTGGAGTTTGTTCCTTGTTGGAACATGTTTATTATTGGGATATCATTATTATACCTTGTTTACTTTAATGCACATATACTTGGTAAAGGGTGGAAGGCTTGGCCTTATGCCTGGTGTTTTGTTCCACTCTTGCCGCCCTAGTTTCCGTCATACCGGTGTTATGTTCCTTGATTTTGTGTTCCTTACGCGGTTGGGTGTTATGGGAGCCCCTTGACAGTTCGCCTTGAATAGAACTCCTCCAGCAAGGCCCAACCTTGGTTTTACCATTTGCCACCTAAGCCTTTTTCCCTTGGGTTTCGCGGACTCAAGGGTCATCTTTATTTTAACCCCCCCGGGCCAGTGCTTCTCTAAGTGTTGGTCCAACCTGAGCGATATCCGGCGCCCCCTGGGTAACCAGGGTCTATGCCAACCCAATGTCTGGCTCATCCGGTGTGCCCTGAGAACGAGATATGTGCAGCTCATATCGGGATTTGTCGGCACATTCGGGCGGCTTTGCTGGTCTTGTTTTACCACTGTCGAAATGTCTTGTAACCGGGATTCCAAGTCTGATCGGGTCTTCCTGGGAGAAGGAATATCCTTCGTTGACCGTGAGAGCTCGTGATGGGCTAAGTTGGGACACCCCTGCAGGGTTATGAACTTTCGAAAGCCGTACCCGCGGTTATGGGCAGATGGGAATTTGTTAATATCCGGTTGTAGAAAGCCTGACACTTAACTTAATTAAAATGAATCAACCACGTGTGTAGCCGTGATGGTCTCTTTTCAGCTGAGTCCGGGAAGAGAACACGGTCTTGTGTTATGCTTGAACGTAAGTAGTTTCAGGATCACTTCTTGATCTTTATAGCTTCTCGACCGTGCTTTGCTTCTCTTCTCGCTCTCATTTGCGTAAGTTAGCCACCATATATGCTAGTTCTTGCTGCGGATCCACCTCACTACCTTTTCCTACCCATAAGCTTAAATAGACTTGATTGCGAGGGTGTGAGATTGCTGAGTCCCCGTGACTCACAGATTACTTCCAAAACCAGATGCAGGTGCCGATGATGCCAATGCAGGGGACGCGACCGAACTCAAGTGGGAGTTCGACGAGGATTCTGGACGTTACTATGTGTCTTTTCCGGATGATCAGTAGAGGAGCCCAGTTGGGGCGATCGGGGATCTATGCATTTGGGGTTGTCTTTATTTATGTTGGTTCCGTAGTCGGACCTTGATTGTATTCTGGATGATGTAATGCTATATTTATATATTGTGTGAAGTGGTGATTGTAAGCCAACTCTTTATCCCTTTCTTATTCAGTACATGGGATGGGTAAAGATTACCCCTCTTACGAAATGCCTACTATGCGGTTATGCCTCTAAGTCATGCTCCGACACGTGGGAGATATAGCCGCATCATGGGTGTTACACAAAAGGTGCTCACAAAGTGTGCAAGCTACAACGATACATTTATGGACTGGTGCAAGCCTCTCGGAGGTGGAATAAACATTTTGATAGTGTGAGCAAAGCATATGGTTTTATACAGACTTTTGGAGAAGCCTGTATTTACAAGAAAGTGAGTGGGAGCTCTGTAGCATTTCTAATCTTATATGTGGATGACATATTGTTGATTGGAAATTATATAGAATTTCTGGATAACATAAAAGGATACTTGAATAAGAGTTTTTCAATGAAGGACCTCAGTGAAGCTACTTACATATTGAGCATCAAGATCTATAGAGATAGATCAAGACGCTTGATAAGTTTTTTCAATGAGTACATACCTTGACAAGATTTTGAAGTAGTTCAAAATGGAACAGTCAAAGAACTAGTTCTTGCCTGTGTTACAAGGTGTGAAATTGAGAAGACTCAAAGCCCGACCATGGCAGAAGATAGAAAGAGAATGAAAGTCACTCCCTATGCCTCAGCCATAGGTTCTATAAAGTATGCCATGTTGTGTACCAGATCTATTGTATACCCTACACTGTTTTAGGCAAGGGAGTACAATAGTGATCTAGGAGTAGATCACTAGACATCGGTCAAAATTTATCCGTAGTGGAATAAGGATATGTTTCTCGATTATGGAGGTGACAAAAGGTTCGTCATAAAGGGTTACGTCGATACAAGTTTTTTCACCAATCCGGATGACTCTAAGTCTCATTCTGGATACATATTGAAAGTGGGAGCAATTAGCTAGAGTAGCTCCATGCAGAGTATTGAAGACATAGAATATTTGCAAAATAATACGGCTCTGAATGTGACAGACCCG
Source organism: Triticum dicoccoides (assembly GCF_002162155.2). Lineage (NCBI taxonomy): Eukaryota > Viridiplantae > Streptophyta > Magnoliopsida > Poales > Poaceae > Triticum > Triticum dicoccoides. The sequence goes on along the minus strand of NC_041386.1, from coordinate 499,485,705 downwards.
TTGACTAAACTTCTCTCACAAACAAAACATGATCGCACCTTAGTACTCTTTGCGTGTTAATCACGTAGCGATGTGAACTAGATTATTGACTCTAGTAAACCCTTTGGGTGTTGGTTGCTACCTCTTGAGCACTTGCGTTGGTTTTCCCTTGAAGAGGAAAGGGTGGTGCAGCAAAGTAGCGTAAGTATTTCCCTCAGTTTTTGAGAACCAAGGTATCAATCCAGTAGAAGGCTACGCGCGAGTCCCTCGCACCTACACACAACAAATCAATCCTCGCAACCAACGCGATAAGGGGTTGTCAATCCCTACACGGTCACTTACGAGAGTGAGATATGATAGATATGATAAGATAATATTTTTGGTATTTTTATGATAAAGATGCAAAGTAAAATAAAAGGCAATGAAAATAACTAAGTATCGGAAGATTAATATGATGAAGATAGACCCGAGGGACGTTTCACTAGTGGCTTCTCTCAAGAGCATACATATTTTACGGTGGGTGAACAAATTACTGTTGAGAAATTGACAAAATTGAGCATAGTTATGAGAATATCTAGGTATGATCATGTATATAGGCATCACATCCGAGACAAGTAGACCGACTCCTGCCTGCATCTACTACTATTACTCCACACATCGACCGCTATCCAGCATGCATCTAGAGTATTAAGTTCAAGAGAACAGAGTAACGCTTTAAGCAAGATGACATGATGTAGAGGGATAAATTCATGCAATATGCCCCCTCCGGCGGAGCTCCGGAACAGGCCCCAAGATGGGATCTCGTGGATACAGAAAGTTATGGTGGTGGAATTAGGGTTTTGGCTCCGTATCTGATCGTTTAGGGGTACGTAGGTATATATAGGAGGAAGAAGTATGTTGGTCGAGCAACAGGGGGCCCACGAGGGTGGAGGGCGTGCCTGTGGGGGGGGGGGGTAGGCGCGCCCCTACCTCATGGCTTCCCTGTTGGTTGCTTGACGTAGGGTCCAAGTCTCCTGGATCTTGTTCGTTCCAAAAATCACGTTCCCGAAAGTTTCATTCCGTTTGGAATCCGTTTGATATTCCTTTTCTTCGAAACCCTAGAATAGACAAAAAAACAGCAATTCTGGGCTGGGCCTCCGGTTAATAGGTTTGTCCCAAAAATAATATAAAAGTGGATAATAAAGCCCAATAATGTCCAAAACAGAAGATAATATAGCATGGAGCAATCAAAAATTGTAGATACGTTGGAGACGTATCATTGGTCACATGACGATGTGAACTATGGGTGTTAATCACATAGTGATGTGAACTATTGGTATTAAATCACATGGCGATGTGAGCTAGATTATTGACTCTAGTGCAAGTGGGAGACTGAAGGAAATATGCCCTAGAGGCAATAATAAAGTTATTATTTATTTCCTTATATCATGATAAATGTTTATTATTCATGCTAGAATTGTATTAACCGGAAACATGATACATGTGTGAATACATAGACAAACATAGTGTCACTAGTATGCCTCTACTTGACTAGCTCGTTGATCAAAGATGGTTATGTTTCCTAACCATAGACATGAGTTGTCATTTGATTAAATGGGATCACATCATTAGGATAATGATGTGATTGACTTGACCCATTCCGTTGGCTTAGCACTTGATCGTTTAGTTTGTTGCTATTGCTTTATTCATGACTTATACATGTTCCTATGACTATGAGATTATGCAACTCCCGTTTACCGGAGGAACACTTTGTGTGCTACCAAACGTCACAACATAACTGGGTGATTATAAAGGTGCTCTACAAGTGTCTCCGAAAGTACTTGTTGGGTTGGCGTATTTCGAGATTAGGATTTGTCACTCCGATTGTCGGAGAGGTATCTCTGGGCCCACTCGGTAATACACATCACTATAAGCCTTGCAAGCATTGTAACTAATGAGTTATTTACAGGATGATGTATTACAGAACGAGTAAAGATACTTTCCGGTAATGAGATTGAACTAGGTATTGAGATACCGACGATCGAATCTCGGGCAAGTAACATACCGATGACAAAGGGAACAACGTATGTTGCTATGCGGTTCGACCGATAAAGATCTTCTTAGAATATGTAGGAGCCAATATGGGCATCCAGGTTCCACTATTGGTTATTGACCAGAGAAGTGTCTCGATCATGTCTACATAGTTCTCGAACCCGTAGGGTCCGCACGCTTAAACATTCGTTGACGATATAGTACTTATGAGTTATGTATGTTGGTAACCGAATGTTGTTCGGAGTTCCGGATAAGATCACGGACATGACGAGGAACTCCGGAATGGTTCGGAGATAAAGTTTGATATATGGGATAATAGTGTTTGGTCTCTGGAATTCACCGGAAGGGGTTCCGCATGTTTCCCGAAATGTTTGGGTACGAGAACACTTTATTTAGGCCAAAGGGGAAAGCCCACAAGGTTTTTGGAAAGCGCAAAAGGAAGTTTTGCGGAGTCCAGGGGCCAGACGCCAGGGTCCCTGGCGTCTGGGCGCAGACGCCGGGAACCCTGGCGTCTGGCCCTGGAGTCCGAGAAGGACTCTTGCCTTTCGGGTGAAATCGACCTTGTGGTGGCTTTTACTCCAAATTTTGACCCCAAGGCTCAACATATAAATAGAGGGGTAGGGTAGCACCCAAGACACCTCAAACAAAGAACAAGCCGTATGCCGGCAACCCCGTCCCCTCTAGTTTATCCTCCGTCATAGTTTTCGTAGTGCTTAGGCGAAGCCCTGCGGAGATTGTTCTTCACCAACACCGTCACCACGCCGTCGTGCTGTCGGAACTCATCTACTACCTCACCCCTCTTGCTGGATCGAGAAGGCGAGGACGTCATCGAGCTGAATGTGTGCTGAACGCGGAGGTGCTGTACATTCGGTACTCGATCGGGACGGATCGTGAAGGTCTACGACTACATAAACCGCGTTGACAAACGCTTCCGCTTACGGTCTACGAGGGTACGTAGATAATACTCTCCCCTATCGTTGCTATGCATCACGATGATCCTTGCGTGTGCGTAGGATTTTTTTTGAAATTACTATGTTCCCCAACACATGCCTCCATCCTATGTACTTTGTAAGGCTATGGATGGAGAGGTTTATGCAAAGTTTGTTGGTCCTCAAAATGCATTCCGGTTTTATGCTATTTGGGTCCCTAAGACCCTTGTGACTAACTTGAGAGGTCCCATTGCAGAATGGGTGCCTCTAACCAAGTCATAATTGTGTGTAGGATGCTTTCTCCGGTGGAGTAAAATGGGTGACTGACAGTGGATGTACCAATCATATGACCGGAGATAGCAAGTTGCTCTACAATTTCATGGAAGCTATTCAACCATTTATGAGCATTATGTTCAGTGGAGGATCAAAAGGATAGGTACTCGGGTTGGGCAAGGTGGCTATCAAAAATGACATGTCGCTTGCAAATGTGATGCTTGTCCAATCCCTTAAATACCATTTGCTTTCTGTTCGCCAATTGGCTTCTATTGGTTATGATACACTCTTTGGACTAACGGATGTGAAAGTCTTTAAGAGAGATACTCTCAAAGTGGCCTTTGTTGGAGAGTTGGATGGAAACCTTTACACGGTTGATTTCTCGAAAGAGAGCACATTCCATGCAACTTGTCTAATGGCCAAGGCCGACAAGGGGTGGCTACGGCATCACCGGCTAGCCCATGTCGGCATGAGAAATCTTCAAGATCTCTTAAATGGTTATCACATCCTTGGACTAACAAATGTCTCTTTTGAGAAAGATCATGTGTGTAGTGCATGCATAGCCGAGAAGCAACATCAATCAAAGCACCCACCCAAGAATATTGTGTCTACCTCAAGGCCTTTGGAGCTCCTTCATGTGGATCTTTTTGGGCCTCCTTCATGGGATAGTCTTGGTGGGAAAAGGTATGGACTTGTTATTGTTGATGATTACTCAAGATATACATGGGTTTTCTTCCTCAAGTCCAAGGACAAGACGGAGATCACCTTCATTAATTTTGCCAAGCAAGCACAACGAAGTTTGACAAAGAAATCTTGGCAATAAGAAGTGATAATGGCTCCGAGTTCAAGAACTACACCTTGGAAGAATTTCTTAGTGATGAAGGGATTGAACATCAATATTCAGCTCCATACACTCCCCAACAAAACGGTGTAGCAGAGAGAAAGAACCGCACACTTGTGGAGATGGCAAGGTCCATGTTGGATGAATACAAGTCACCACACAGTTTTTGGGCCGAGGCTGTCAACACTGCTTGCCATGCATCAAACCGGCTCTTTCTCCGCACTATATTGGGAAAGACTCCATATGAGCTTCTAACTGGGAACAAGCCAAATGTCAAGTACTTTCGGGTATTTGTGTGCAAATGTTTCATTCTCAACAAAAGAGAACGGTTAGGAAAATTTCAATCCAAAACCATTGAGGGCATATTTGTTGGCTATGGATCAAACTCTCATGCCTATAGTCTACAACAAAACCAATGGATGTGTTGTGGAAACTTGTGACGTGGTGTTTGATGAATTTAATGGCTCACATGGGGAGCAAGTTGATCTAAGTGATGTAGGTGAAGAAGATTCTTCTCAAGATATCTTGACCATGGGTGTTGGTGCACTTCTTCCGATGGAGCAAGAACCTCATGATGATGATGAAGAAGATGGAAGCTTCACGCATCATCAAACTACTTCAACACCCATACCACCTCAAGCTCCTATTGTTCAACAAATACCCGTAGACCAAGTACAAGATGATGATCAAGTTCCTCTTCATGATAAACATCAAGAACAAGATCATCACCAAGGACAAGAACAAGAAAGTGCAATCATTGACAATGAACCTCAACAAATGGAAGATGAAGAAGAAGACCTTCCACCACACATCAATGATCCTTATGTTGAGGATGTGGATGATGGACATGAAGTTGAACCTCGCGAAACCTTAACCTCCATCATGCCTCGAGTGGCCGGTCGTGTTGATGTTGACAAAATTCTCACCGGCATATCGGAAGGTAGAGTCACTCGTAAACAATTGACAAACTTTTGTGCTCACTTCTCGTGTGTGTCTAGTGTTGAGCCTCTCAAGGTACAAGAAGCGTTGATTGACAATGATTGGCTCATTGCTATGCAAGAAGAGTTGAACAACTTTGAGCGCATTCAAGTGTGGTCATTAGTCAAGAGGCCAACTACGGAACACAACTTCATTGGAACAAAGTGGATTTTCAAGAACAAGCAATATGAGAATGGTGTAATCATCCTCAACAAGGCAAGGTTAGTGGCACAAGGGTACTCACAAGTTGAAGGTTTGGACTTTGGTGAGACCTTTGCCCCCGTTGCCTGTCTGGAATCCATTCGCATCTTACTTGCTTATGCTGCTTTCAATGGCTTTACATTACATCAAATGGATGTGAAGAGTGCTTTCCTTAACGGTCCTCTACAAGAAGAAGTATATGTATCACAACCACCTGGTTTCATTGATCCCGATCACAAAGACTATGTGCATAAACTTCATAAGGCTTTGTATGGCCTCAAACAAGCACCTCATGCTTGGTATGATCATCTTAAGAAGTTTTTACTCGATGATGGTTTTGTGAGAGGGGTGATCGATCCCACTCTTTTTACTAAGAGAGACAAAGGTGATTTGATCTTATGCCAAATCTATGTAGATGATATCATTTTTGGTTCTCCTAACATTCATTTGTGCAAGAAGTTTGCGGCTTCAATGACCAAGAATTTTGAAATATCACTCGATGCGGATTTGAAGTTCTTCCTCGGATTTCAAATTCAACAATTTCAAGAAGGAATTTTCTTGTCTTAAGCAAAATACCTCAAGGATATCATGCTAGCAAAATTTGACATGTCTGATGCTAGCCCATGTAAGACACCTATGCCAACCAAAATTGTACTCAATGAAGACACAAATGGTATCCCCTTCGACCCATCTAAATACCGCTCTATGATTGGTTCATTGCTTTACCTTTGTGCATCTAGACCAGACATCATGTTTAGTGTATGCATGTGTGCAAGATTTCAAGCTTACCCTAGGGAAAGTCATCATAAGGCGGTTAAGCATATTCTTAGATACCTTGTTCACACCCCAAAGTTGGGTCTATGGTACCCCAAGGATGTAAGTTTGATATCATTGGGTACACGGATGCAGATTGGGCTGGAGACAAAGTGGATCGTAAGTCCACCTCCGGCGCATGTCAATTCCTTGGACGCTCCTTGATAAGTTGGTCCTCGAAGAAACAAAATTGTGTTGCTCTCTCCACTGCAAAAGCTGAATACATTGCAACCACCAGTTATGCAACTCAATTACTATGGATGAGGCAAACTTTGAAGGATTACGGTATCACCTATAGACATGTGCCTCTTCTATGTGATAATGAAAGTGCCATCAATATTGCTGAGAACCCCAAGGATCATACCCGCACCAAGCACATTGATATTAGGTATCACTTCTTGAGAGATCATGTGGAAAAGGGGGATATTGATATTTCTCAAGTTGGGACAGGTATGCGACTTGCAGATATTTTCACGAAGCCATTGGATGAAGCAAGGTTTTGTCAACTTAGGCGTGAACTTGATATCTTGGAGTTTGACAATATTATGTGGAAACTAGTACCCATGCATGCATTGTCATAATGTCTTGTCTCGATGTAGGCATATATTTAGGGGGAGACACTCAACTAATGAGTACTCTCACCCTATGAAATGCATAAAAAGAACAAACACTCTCAAGGCTATCATGTTATTCTAACTATGGAGCTTTCTATGATGGAGTAGTGATTATGCACCCAAAGTTCCATTCTTTGCGGAGCCATGTCACGTATACTCATACATGGTGGCCATAGCCACTGCTCTTGTCACTAGAACAATATATGAGCGGTATGTGTTTTGGTGCTGTTGTTGTATTGACATAGGTTACTCACTACTTGATATTATACCAATTCATCATTGTCATCATCATCTCCCCCTAGTCATCATCTAAATTTTTACAGAAAATTTTTGTGTGTCGGTCGTCCGGTACTGTCCGAACGTCCGTAAACAGCTCTCTGTTACCTTGGGTCCAGACGTCCGGTCTATCCCGTCGTCCGTTAATTCCTCCCCTGGCTCAGGCATTCTTAGGCCCCGGACGTCCGAAGAAATCTGGTCGTCCGTTAATTCTTCCCTGGCTCAGGCACCGGACGTCCGTAGGACACTGGTCTTCCGGGACTTTCTCAGGCACCGGACGACCAAAGAACTCCGGTCGTCCATTAATTCCTCTCTGGCTCAGGCACCAGACGTCCGTAGGACTCCGGTTGTCCGGGACTTTCTCGGGCACCTATATATAGCGTGGGGTGCGGTTCGGGTCAACCCTAATCCCTTCGCTCCCCACCACCGCCGCCCATGTCTCCTCGCCGCAGCCGCTCGCCGCTCGTATTCCTCGTCGCGACCGCTCGTCGCTCGTGTTCCTCGCCGCGGCCGCTCGTGCTCCTCGCCGTGGTCGCTCGCTGCTCGTGCCCCTCATCCGATGCCACATCGCTCTGGTCGCCGCCTTCCTCCGCGTTCTTCACTCCAAGGTAGCACCCATCTCTTCTCACCTCATCCATCGATTCTTTGATCTATGGTGGGGTTGTTGATTTGGGCTGTTCTCCTCCTCTAGGTCGAGATGCACAACACCAAGCACTCCGTGCGCAAGCAGGTCACCGGTGGGCCATCTCGTATGTCTCATCGTGGTGGTTCCGATGACTCACAGGAGCGGACTCGTCCTCGGAAGCGTGTCGCTCGCCCTCACAGCTCTACTAGCAACTCCTCTTCAGAGGGCTCCGACTATGAGGATGAGCTGGATGATTTTGAGCAGCCCGAGTTTCTCGCCATTCGCACCTCCACACCCAAGCCGGGTACTCGTCATCCCACCTTCAAGCCTCCTCCTCCTCCTCTGGTGCAACCTCACAGTGATGCTCGTCATATCTCTCTCAAATCTCATTTACCCCTCGGCCGCCATGTTAAGCGGGTCAACGAGGTTCCTATTGCTTCCTATCTTAAGTTGCATCGTGATGTTGATCAATTTACGGTTGTTCGAGACTCTCAGGACAATCGTTTTCGCACTAATGTCCAAGCTGACATTTTTACCACCGCCATCATTCCTAAGGGTCTTTCTCTGCATTTGTGCATTGATTTAGAGCATATTCATACTCATCGGACAAATATTCCGGGGCTATTGAGCTCATTGAGTCGTCCAATCTTGTTGCTCCATTTGCATTTCAGCATGACTTTAACCAAGCCGCCATTCATCAATTCTATGCCACATGTTTCTTCGGTCCAAATAACACTGTTACTTGGATGACCTCGGACACAAAGCTCTCGGCTTCCTATTCTCAGTTTGTTGCTGCCCTTGGTTTTCCTGACACCGGGTTCAAAATTCACAATGATGACCCCGAACATAGACCCAAGGGCACCGATGTATGTGTTGATCTTATCAAACCATACCAGACCTGACTAATGAGGAGAAACATAAGGGCTTTAACCAAGTCTCCATTTGGCGCGCTCCTTTCTTCATTATCTATCAATGTGTCATTCGCACCATTTATCCTAAGATGGGTGACAAGGGCTCTTGCAGTAGCTACTGCATCGATCTCATGCATCGCCTTTATGCGTCTCCGAAAGGGAAGATCAATGTGCCTCATTTTCTATGGCATGAGATTCGTCTCGCTTCTCTCCAGTACAAGCGGGTCTTTCCTCATGCTCCCTTTCTTGAGGCATTTATCGAAAGCGTGGCTCCATTTCCTATTGTCCGCACTCATTTGCATGAGCGATGGGTCATTCCCGCACACATGGCCGATGACTATGTTCCCAAGGATTCTTCCTCTTTTGCTCATCCGCGCCGAACTGTTACTAGCACTCCTCGTCCTGCTCCCTTCGGATCTGCACCCTTTGGTCGCATTGCTCGCTTTCTTGGGAAGGCTCACTCTACCTTGATGAAGGCTATTACTTTTATCTGCTCCCAAAATCACGATGTTGTCACGCGCCTTATCACCTCCAACAATGCTCTAAAGGCTCGTCTGAGAGACTCCGGAGTGTTCGATGTGAGTGATGATGACCATTTTTCGGATGAGCCCCCTTCTGACTTTGGTTTTACTTCGGGTCCTGAGTGGTCTGACTTCCTTGAAGAGGCTGGTGGTAGTGGTGCTCATGATGATGATGATGAGGCTGGGTTCTGATGGTGATGATGATGATGTTCTGGTTGCTCCTCTTGGCCCCCTTTTTGGGTACTTGCTGCCAAGGGGGAGTAGTGTATCCATTGAGAACTGTAATATGTGATATTAACTTGTATTGCACTATGATATGTATCGTACCATGAACCTTGTTATGATCATTGTTACTTTAGGTTCTATGATGTGCGTGATGAATCTATTCGAATGTTATCATGTGCAACTTGTGATTTGAATGTGTTGGTATCACCCTGAGGGGGAGCTCCTCTCATGCTTATTTTTCTTTGTGCACATTGTTAAGGGGAGCTCCGCAACAAATCTCTTCGATACTCAAAGTTTTTATTTTAAGAAGTACATATATGTTGTCATCAACTACCAAAAAGGGGGAGATTGAAAGTGCAATCATGCCCTTAATCTTATTTTGATGTTGATGACAACATGCATGTATGGGACTAATCATGTTTATCAAGTATATCTCAGGATTATGTCTCATAGGACGTGTGTGGATCATGACTAAAGACAAATGCATGTAACTCAAGATTGGAGATACAAGACAATAGCGTTAGCTTTGTTTACGGGTTGTTCTTGAGTATAGGGATCCCGCACTATTAAGAGGGGATCGATGGATCTAGTGAAAGATTTGCTCAAAACCCACAACTCCATTTTTCACCGGACGTCCGATCCCTTTCAGCTGTCCGGTCGTCCGGCTCTCGTCGGTCGTCCAGAGTTTGTTCACAGAACAATATTCACGGATGTCCGAGCTTCTCCGGACGTCCATTCCACGGACGTCCGTCACCCTCCGGATGTCCGACACTTACTCAACAGAACAGTTTTTACAGATATCCGGTCCTCTACGGATGTCCGGTCACCGGACGACCGAATCGGTCCGGACGTCCGTTAGCTGTATGCTGATCCGTGGCTTGTGATTCTCCAGCGACCAAACGACCGATGTCTGTCGGACGTCCAGACCTATCTATGCCACCGGACGTCCGGTCCTGTCCAGACGTCTGATGCCTCCTGTGCACTTGTGTTGCTCAAACGGTTACTTCTCCACCTCCACTATATATAGCCTCCCCCCCCCCCCGCGGGATAAGGTTTACCATTCACTTTGAGCTTGCTAAGAACACATTTCACTCACTCTCTCACTCTTCCACACCAAATCTTAGATCCCCAAGGGATTTGAGAGCACTTGAGAGAAGTTCTCCAATCAAGTGATAGATCCACTCCTTTCCCATCTTTGCACCAAAGCAATTCGTGATTTGAGCAAGTCTTGAGCTTTTCCCATCGTTCTTGTTACTCTTGGAGGTTGATGACTCCTAGGAAGTAGGAGTCTTTCGGAGAGGAATCGACCTTTGTGATTACCCCCGAAAAAGTTTGTGAGGGTTTGGAGACCACCCCAAGGTATACCACTAGTGGTTGAGAAACGCCTTCGTGGTGTTGTCTCAAAGGGAGAATAGGGTGAGCCTTCGTGGTAACATCCACCTCTCTAACGGTGACGTAGCTTCCCTCCAAGGAAGTGAACATCGCCATACATCCTCGTCTCCTGGAGTTGCGGTTATTCCTAACCCTAACTCTCTACTTGTGGTTACTTGTCTATTAGCACTTACCTATCATATTGTGCTTGCTCACTTACTTACTTGTGTTACTTTCTTAGCACTTAGTACTACACGTGCAATTGTTAGGCTCACCTTCATATTCCGCATTATTGCCTAAAATTGCTAAGTAATAATTAAAATTTGTAGTTGTACCTATTCACCCCCCCTCTAGGTCCATCTCGATCCTTTCACTAAGAACTACGAAAATATGACCAGGGGTTGTAAACAATGGAGGGGGGCGCCACACATGGCTAGGCAATCGTCTGTTGTGTGCTAGGCGCCCACTCCCACATATATATAGGTGGGAGGGAGGGAGGAGCAGCCAAAGGGGGCGCACCAGCCCCTCTTGTGGGCTGGTCTGTCCCCTCCTTTGGTCCATAAGGCCCATATCTTGCCGGGGGGTGCCCGGAACCCCTTCCGGTGACCCGATTCCTTCCCGGTGCGTCCCGAAACACTTTTGGTGTGCAAATACAATCGTCCTATATATCAATCTTTACCTCTCGGCCATTTCGAGACTCCTCGTCATGTCTGTGATCGACTTCGGGACTTCAAACAACATTCGGTCACCAAATCACATTACTCATATAATACAATATCGTCATCGAATGTTAAGTGTGAGGACCTTACGAGTTCAAAAACTATGTAGACATGAGCGAGACACCTCTCCGGTCAATAACCAATAGCGGAACCTGGATGCTCATATTGGCTCCTACATATTCTACGAAGATCTTTATTGGTCGAACCGTTATCTTTGTCTATTGGTATGTTACTTGCCTGAGATTTGATCGCCGGTATCTGTACCTAGTTCAATCTCGTTACCGGCAAGTCTCTTTACTCATTCCGTAATACATCACGTCATGACCAACTCCTTAGTCATTTGCTTGCAAGCTTATGATGTGTATTACCGAGAGGGCCAGAGTGATGGAAATATGCCCTAGAGGCAATAATAAAGTTGTTACTTATATTTCCTTATATCATGATACATGTTTATTATTCATGCTAGAATTGTATTAACCAGAAACTTAGTACATGTGTGAATACATAGACAAACAAAGTGTCACTAGTACGCCTCTACCTGACTAGCTCGTTGAATCAATGATAGTTATGTTTCCTGACCATAGACATGAGTTGTCATTTGATTAAAGGGATCACATCATTAGAGAATGATGTGATTGACTTAACCCATCCGTTAGCTTAGCATGATGACTGTTTAGTTTGTTGCTATTGCTTTCTCCATAACTTATACATGTTCCTGTGACTATGAGATCATGCAACTCCCAAATACCGGAGGAACACTTAGTGTGCTATCAAACATCACAACATAACTGGGTGACTATAAAGGTGCTCTACAGGTGTCTCCGATGGTGTTTGTTGAGTTGGCATAGATCAAGATTGGGATTTGTCACTCCGAGTATCAGAGAGGTATCTCTGGGCCCTCTCGGTAATGCACATCACTACAAGCCTTGCAAGCAATGTGACTAATGAGTTAGTTCCGGGATAATGCATTACAGAACGAGTAAAGAGACTTGCCGATAATGAGATTGATCTAGGTATTGAGATACCGACGATCGAATCTCGGGAAAGTAACATACCGATGACAAAGGGAACAACGTATGTTGTTGTGTGGTTTGACCGATAAGGATCTGTGTAGAATATGTAGGAACCAATATGAGCATACAGGTTCCGCTATTGGTTATTGACCGGAGATGAGTCTCGGTCATGTCTACATAGTTCTCAAACCCGTAGGGTCCGCACGCTTAACGTTCGGTAACGATCGGTATTATGAGTTTATATGTTTTGATGTACCGAAGGTAGTTCGGAGTTCCGGATACGATCACGGACATGACGAGGAGTCTCGAAATGGTCGAGACATAAAGATCAATATATTGGAAGCCTATGTTTGGACATGGAATGGTTCCGGATGAGTTCAGGCATTTTCTGGAGTACCGGGAGGTCACCAGAACCCCCCAGGAAGTATATGGGCCTTAGTGGAATAGAGGAGAGGAAGGGAAAAGGTGGGAGGCACGCCCCCTCGCCCAATACGAATTGGGTGGGACCCCCTTTCCTTTCCCCTCTCCTCCCCTTCCTTCTCTCCTACTCCTTGTCGGTGTCAAAACCGACGGATCTCGGGTAGGGGGTCCCGAACTGTGCGTCAAGGCCAGATGGTAACAGGAGACAAGGGACACGATGTTTTTACCCAGGTTCGGGCCCTCTCGATGGAGGTAATACCCTACTCCTGCTTGATTAATATTGATGATATGGGTAGTACAAGAGTAGATCTACCACGAGATCAAGGAGGCTAAACCCTAGAAGCTAGCCTATGGTATGATTGTTATATGATGAAGTTCTATCGACTAGCCTGGCCTCGGTTTATATAATGCACCAGAGGCCTAGGATAACAAGAGTCCTAGCTGAATACGCCGGTGGGGTGGAGTCCTTGTCTTGATCGCCAAGTCTTGTGGAATCTTCCTTGTATGTGGCAGCTGTCCGAACTGGCCCATGAGTATGCGTCCATGGGGGTCCTCGGCCCAATCCAATTAATCGGGAGACGATGTGATGAGTACCCTCTAGTCCAGGACACCGTCAGTAGCCCCCTGAACCGGTCTTCAAGTTAGGGACGCTCCTCGATTCTTCCGAACTGTTCTTCATCTTCGGTCGACGGTCTTGAAAACTGGTTCAACAAATCTTCTCATCTTCGATCTTGAGGATCGCCGAAATGCATTCGACGAGTTTATACGCCGGGTATCCGAGGAGCCCCTTTAAGTTTCCGGCCTTTATCAATGCCTTATTATTTTTATGCCACACCTCGGGTTTGAAGTTGTTCCCGGGCGGCAGCGTCCTCTTGCGTCCGAGCTCCAACGCCGGACTGTATTCGAGGTATCTTTTGCAACCGAGCACCAACGCCGGACCGCTTCCCAGCTCTAACGCCGGAATGTATCCAAGCTCCAACGCCGGACTATGTATCCGAGCTCCAACGCCGGACTGTATATCCGAGGTGTTGTAAATCACCTTGGTTCAAATAAGTTTGAAGGAGTTTAGCCGAGCTTAATGCCAGAAATGCCCTCTATGGAGCCAGCCACTAGCGCCTGAGCTTTATGCCGGGCTGCTTCCGAGGTGGTGCACCACCCCGAATGTGGGCCGATTTTTGTGAATATTTTTTATTGGTGCAATTTACTCTCTGCCAGATATATAGCCAGTAGCCCTCAAGGTGTGTATCGGTCTAAAACCCGAGATGCACCTGAAGGATAACGTAAGACCGCTGATCCCAGTAGCCGCTGAGACTCAAGTTGATTTGCAAAGTCGGCCTGAGGATGAAGTCCAAGCTCGGCAGAATACTTCGGGACACTAAAAGTGGCGTGCTCAGTCCTCGAGACTCAGGTTGGGTGCGGCCGACCAGCCTAAGGATCAAAATCTCCTCAGAAACTATATTGCACATAAATTTTTTTGCATTGGACAAGCAATGCAGTAGCCCCCGAGAAACTGGTCGGGTGGTAACACCAGATCAGGGGATCAATGTGCCCCTTCAATATTTGTAAATAATAAGCCCGAAGCCCAGTAGCCCCCGAGCCTTAATGCGGGCACGGGTGGCCGAATTAAGGATCAATATCCATAGTAAAATCACAAATTATGTGTAATGACTCTATGTATCCAAGTACTTTACGTCATTAATGCTCGGATCCGCATTGTACAAAACTTTGTTGACCGACCATCAGCTTCCACCTCCTCGGCCAGTAGCCGAGGAGTGTTTGTCCTACTTTATAAAGCCTTTGAGGGCAAAGATTTACAACAAACAAGGCAATCTGGCCATACGGTTTTATAAACAAAGGTACGCAGAGAGTTATATTACTGTTTAACAGAAGAAATGTCTTCCAAAGAAAATAGTCCCGCTATCAGTTCCTTTCTTTGGGTTGTCATGCTAAGCATGATCATTAAACCTCAGCTCTAATGTAAGAGCAAAATATTGAGGATTTAGTTTGGGAGGCCAGTTAATAGCCCCCGGTAGTGTTCGGCGACAGTCGGGGTCAAGCCGTAAACACTTCGGCCAATGTTATGAACGGCCCATCATTTAACATAGTCATCGGGTCGCTGACCAGTTTACGCTTATTGTGAAAGTCAGTTTTCGGCTTTCTCCACTGAGGTGCTTGACCATGTGAGCTGGAAGCACAATCGCAGTGGTTCTCCCTTTGCACGCCTAGCCGAACAAAACAGAATGTAGGAAGCAAGTGCAGGAGCCGGGCAACCCAACTATTGATCGAAGACACAATTCGAAACCGATGCATATATAGCAATATCTGAGAATGTTTTTGCCGAATCACTAAAGGTGTCCGGCGTTGCACTGCGAGACTTAATGCTGGAAAAGCACAAATAGTTTAAAAGTGCCAAAAAGCTTGGAAAACCAAGAAACGTCAGTAAAAACATGACGTCCGAACAATATCAAGTGTTCGGTGCCAATCCGAAAGTTGGTCCTAGAAAAAGGAAGTGCTTCTGTCGTGCTTTAGCATTACACATCCGATCTCAAGACTTCAAGCGGGTCAGCCTACGGCTGGCTATTGACCACACACTCACGTCAAAAAAGGAGCGATAGAAAAAGACTTTACAACGACCAAGAAGAAAACACATTTACTATAAAATAGCTCATATAAATTTAAGAGCCCCCAAGTGACTTGGGTGAAAGAATGATTTCATGTACCGAAGTACTTATATCATATCTATGTTCAACCGAACTTTAAACGCGTCTTAACCGACCGTCAACTTCTCCCTCTTCGGTCAAGGACCGAAAAGTGTTATGTACTCCATCGGTCGAGAATATCGACGGTGTTTCCAATAACCAGGAAATCGGGCCATAAGGCTGTAACAGACAAAGCGCGCTCAGGGAACTTATGCTATCTTACCGTGAAGTGTAAGAAGCATCTTCGAAGAAAATAGTACCCCCACCGATACCTTTCTTCAGTGCTCATTGTTATTATGAGACTTGTGCAATAGATTTTTTGTACTCATGAGTTTTGTTGTGTGCCGACCATCATTGAAAACTATAAGAGCGCTAGCTTTCGGCTTCACCCAGTCTGAGGTCCGGCTCGGGTGACCCATTCGTGACAATCGCAGAGGTGCTCTCTTTACTCCCTAGCCGAACAATCGGGAACGTAGGGGTAAACACAGGAGCGAGGCAACCCAGCTTGCAAATCGCTTAAGTCAATATGGTGCATATTGTGGCATAATACACGAACAAGGAACGAAGCCGTACAAGTATAATCATATGCAAGAGGAAAAAGCTTCATGAAGGAAGCCCCCAAATGAATTGGGTATTTGAATTTGTGCGTCACAAACAAAGTTGGGACAAGGAAAAAAATTTACAAGCAACTTTTTTCCAAAAAAGTATAATGCTTGGTCGAGCCGAACACAAGTTAAAAATTTAAAACTTTGAGCATGAAGGCAACTTAACTGGTTAATGTGTTCGGTATTGATGACGCGGTCCCAGCTTGATGCGGGACAAGGTGCCATCCCCCAAGCCGGTCCCGAGGTGGCGGAGCGAAGAGCTCGGCACTCCGAAGTGTTGACATAGCATGGTCAATGCAGGCCGGCAGAGTAATGCCGAAGTCCTCGGCATGGGGTAATGAAGTGTTGACGAAGCCCCCCGTCCAGCCGAGGTGACGCCAAAGGATATAGTCCGGCTGGATCATTTTCCTGTGCCACATAAAATAGTGCAAACCGGAGATAATAGCAATAATAAAAAAATCGTTGCATAATCAATAATTTATGCAAAGTGAGTAATAAAAGAAATATGGCCTGGCGCCGAAGTTAATGTCGATGCAGGGCGTCGGCGTGATGCGGTAAGGGCGTGGCAAAGCCTGAATTCACAGGTCGGTCCGAGCTCCGGATGCGGCGTTCGCCGGACTATGTACGGAGACTGACCGGACCATCATGCGACCGTCGTTAATGCGGCCACCATTTGATAGACCTGTGTACATATGATGGACAAACCAGAGTAATAATTCCTTGGGAAAAATTGAACCCAAACAAGCAAAAAAATACTAGGATTAATAGCACCTGGTTTATTTGTTGTAGCAATCCGAAGGAAGGTGATTCCAAATTTGGGACTCGATCCGCGCACCCGTTACCGGAGTAGGTTGATGAAGAGATGATGAAGCCCCCGGTCCAGCCGAGATGTCGAAGTAGGTCAGCGTGATGGACACCGGCTCGGAGGAGCAATAGTGCGGCCCTGCCGACGCAGGTCGTGACGTGGTCAATGCCGGCTTGATGAAGTGACCGTGCGGCGATGCCGGTGTGCCCACTCCGTGTAACCCGTGGGGCGGCGATGTTGGTGATGATTTATTCTTTGCGATGCCGAACTGTTGTTCAGCTTGCCGAGGTGATGATCCAAAGAAGTTGAGCTCGGCTCAATAAAGTGACGACGTGTCTAGTGCAGGTCGGCAGCCGTGGAGCAATATTGCCGGACTGGTTTGACACCAGCATGATATTGA
The DNA here is from genome assembly GCF_002162155.2 of Triticum dicoccoides. Classification (NCBI taxonomy): domain Eukaryota; kingdom Viridiplantae; phylum Streptophyta; class Magnoliopsida; order Poales; family Poaceae; genus Triticum; species Triticum dicoccoides. The sequence continues at coordinate 499,468,456 of NC_041386.1, read as the reverse complement.
AGATCATGTTCAAAAGATCTTTAAAGTTAGTGGGATCTATTCGGGAACGAAACACAATACCCCATACAAAACTTCCTTCAAAAGGGATGTCCGAAATCCTGTTCATAAAAAAGACGAACTCGGGTCGAATTCGTTTTCGCGCAGAAAACAGATCCGAAAAGTGATGCACTAATCGGAAGGTTCCCGGAGTTTGGACGATCGGATCGAGCTGAAATTTTGAGAGGTGGTAGATATAGGAATTCCACAGCCGATCAACGGTTGGATCTTTCAAAGGACGTCCGAGCTAGAAGCTGGACACCACGCCCTAAACTCATCCAGATTCCCGTCCAGATTTGACAGGGCTCCGGTATATCATAGATTGCCAGAGATTCCTCCATCGGAACTCGACGAAATTTTCCAGGGTTGTTGTAGACTCGATTCCGCACAATTCCACCGAAGTGATCGTTAAAGCGATGCTCGAGCAGGCGGTGGCGGCGGATACGCGTTCACTGTTTGGAAAAACAGCAAGGTCGCTTGAGGGCAATGTTGACATTGAGCCCCTGAGCTCCATAGATGATTCCTCCGTGATCTTGATAGAGATCAGAGTTGATGTTTGATGAAGGCCCTCGTCCGAACATGGTGATCCGAACACGGGGCACAATTCTTGGTCGAACCAAGGTGACCAGTCGAGCTGGTGACGAAGATGCCGAAGTCGCAGTTGATCTACAAGCGAGCCATCGATCCTTTTGTCGATCACAGAGCAGAACTCTCAATGAAAGCACCAATGTCGGTGTCAAAACCGGCGGATCTCGGGTAGGGGGTCCCGAACTGTGCGTCAAGGCCGGATGGTAACAGGAGACAAGGGACACGATGTTTTTACCCAGGTTCGGGCCCTCTCGATGGAGGTAATACCCTACTCCTGCTTGATTAATATTGATGATATGGGTAGTACAAGAGTAGATCTACCACGAGATCAAGGAGGCTAAACCCTAGAAGCTAGCCTATGGTATGATTGTTGTATGATGAAGTTCCATCGACTAGCCTGGCCTCGGTTTATATAATGCACCAGAGGCCTAGGATAACAAGAGTCCTAGCCGAATACGCCGGTGGGGTGGAGTCCTTGTCTTGATCGCCAAGTGTTGTGGAATCTTCCCTGTATGCGGCAGCTGTCCGAACTGGCCCATGAGTATGCGGCCATGGGGGTCCTCGGCCCAATCCAATTGATCGGGAGACGATGTGATGAGTACCCTCTAGTCCAGGACACCGTCACTCCTACTACTTGGAAGGGGGAATCCTACTCCCAGTGGGAGTAGGACTCCCCTAGGGCGCGCCATAGAGGGCCGGGCCTCCCCTCTCCTCCACTCCTTTATATACGGGGGAGGGGGCACCCCATAGACACACAAGTTGATAATTGTCTTAGCCGTGTGCGGTGCCCCCCTCCACCATAGTCCACCTCGGTCATATCATCGTAGTGCTTAGGCAAAGCCCTGCAACGGTAGCTTCATCATCACTGTCATCAAGCCGTCGTGCTGATGAAGCTCTCCCTCGACACTCAGTTGGATCAAGAGTTCGTGGGACGTCACCGAGCTGAACGTGTGCAGATCGCAGAGGTGTCGTACTTTCGGTACTAGGATCGGTCGGATCATGAAGACGTACGACTACATCAACCGCGTTGTCATAACACTTCCGCTTACGGTCTACGAGGGTACGTGGACAACACTCTTCCCTCTCGTAGCTATGCATCACCATTGTAGATCGCATGTGCGTAGGAATTTTTTTCAAATTACTGCGTTCCCCAACAGTGGCATCCGAGCTAGGTCTATGCGTAGATGTTATATGCACAAGTAGAACACAAAGGAGTTGTGGGCATGGGTATATACATATTGCTTGCCGTCACTAGTTGATTCTTGATTCAGTGGTATTGTTGGATGAAGCGGCCCAGACCGACGTTATGCGTACGCTTATGCGAGACTGGTTCTATCGATATGCTTCGCACACAGGTGGCTGGTCGGTGTCACTTTCTCCAACTTTAGTTGAATCGGATTCAATGAACAGGGTCCTTTCTGAAGATCAAAAAGCAATCACTATATCGCATTGTAGTTTTTTGATGCGTAGGTTGATGAACCACAAGTATAGGGGATCTATCATAGTCCTTTCGATAAGTAAGAGTGTCAAACCCAACGAGGAGCAGAAGGAAATGATAAGCGGTTTTCGGCAAGGTATTCTCTGCAAGTACTGAAATAAGTGGTAACAGATAGTTTTGTGATAAGATAATTTTTAACGAGCAACAAGTAACAAAAGTAAATAAAGTGCAGCAAGGTGGCCCAATCCTTTTTGTAGCAAAGGACAAGCCTGGACAAACTCTTATATAAGGAAAAGCGCTCCCGAGGACACATGGGAATATCGTCAAGCTAGTTTTCATCACGTTCATATGATTCGCGTTCGGTACTTTGATAATTTTACATGTGGGTGGACCGGTGCTTGGGTGCTGTTCTTACTTGAACAAGCATCCCACTTATGATTAACCTCTATTGCAAGCATCCGCAACTACAACAAAAGTATTAAGGTAAACCTAACCATAGCATGAAACATATGGATCCAAATCGGCCCCTTACGAAGCAACGCATAAACTAGGGTTTAAGCTTCTGTACTCTAGCAACCCATCATCCACTTATTACTTCCCAATACCTTCCTCTAGGACCAAATAATGGTGAAGTGTTATGTAGTCGATGTTCACATAACACCACTAGAGGCTAGACAACATACATCTCACCAAAATATCGAACGAATACCAAATTCACATGACTACTAATAGCAAGACTTCTCCCTTGTCCTCAGGAACAAACATAACTACTCACAAAGCATATTCATGTTCATAATCAGAGGGGTAATAATATGCATAAAGGATCTGAACATATGATCTTCCACCAATTAAACCAACTAGCATCAACTACAAGGAGTAATTAACACTACTAGCAACCTACTAGCACCAATCCCGGACTTGGAGACAAGAATTGGATACAAGAGTGATGTCCCACAAGTATAGGGGATCTATCATAGTCCTTTCGATAAGTAAGAGTGTCGAACCGAATGAGGAGCAGAAGGAAATGATCAGCGGTTTTCAGCAAGGTATTCTTTGCAAGTACTGAAATAAGTGATAACAGATAGTTTTGTGATATGATAAATTGTAGCGAGCAACAAGTAACAAAAGTAAATAAAGTGCAGCAAGGTGGCCCAATCCTTTTGTAGCAAAGTACAAGCCGTAACAAACTCTTATAATAGGAAAAGAGCTCCCGAGGACACATGGGAATATCGTCAAGCTAGTTTTCATCACGTTCATATGATTCGCATTCGATACTTTGATAATTTGATATGTGGGTGGACCGGTGCTTGGGTGCTGTTCTTACTTGAACAAGCATCCCACTTATGATTAACCTTTATTGCAAGCATCCGCAACTACAACAAAAGTATTAAGGTAAACCTAACCATAGCATGAAAATGTGGATCCAAATCAGCCCCTTACGAAGCAACGCATAAACTAGGGTTTAAGCTTCTGTCACTCTAGCAACCCATCATCTACTTATTACTTCCCAATGCCTTCCTCTAGGCCCAAATAATGGTGAAGTGTTATGTAGTCGACGTTCACATAACACCACTAGAGGCTTGACAACATACATCTTATCAAAATATCAAACGAATACCAAATTCACATGACTACTCATAGCAAGACTTCTACCTTGTCCTCAGGAACGAACGTAATTACTCACAAAGCATATTCATGTTCATAATCAGAGGGGTAATAATATGCATATAGAATCTGAACATATGATCTTCAGGTTTCTGACCCAGTGGCTTTGGAGGCCCGTCAGGTCACTACCCCACCTTTGCTGCTTAGCCCATCTGCCTCTGGGCCTTCCATGCCTCCGGTCCCAACTCCTCTGGGCCATTGTCTAGATATCCCTACATCTCAGGAGGCTGCGAGGCAGTTTGATGCTATGGTCGATGACATGGTGGACCGTGTGGTTACCTGCACTATTTGTTCTCAAAAGGGCTACTTGTTAATGACTTGTGGAATGCGAGTAGTCTGTACGGCTTGCTCTCATCCTGGTCACTCTAGCCATGACTGTAATGATTTCGCGCGCTCCAATGGATTGGTTTGGAGGCCAATTTCGGTGCAACAAAAAACGAGTTTATCGGAATCTGCTACTTCTCATGGGAACAGAGCCAGAGTTATTGGGATAGACTCTCCTGTCCCATCGCCGCCGCCTCCATTGCATCTTCCCTCTCCCCAAGCCAAAGAAAACCCCTGACAAGCTTCTGGATCTTCCATGGCGAACTACGAGCTCGATCCACAGCGCTTTGTGCCCCCTGGCCACCACATCATTGACGGTGGCGATCGTCGGCTACCACGCACCTTCTTCATGCCCGCCGCACGTCCGCTCCGTCGGCATGAGGATTTCATGGTTGCCGAGGTGATGTCGGCGCCGGAGGGGCCATTCGGCCCGGTGCGGGAAGAAGTTGTCCAGTTTCTGCAAAACAGAGGTATTTTGGTCCGATCTGCTCAGCCGTGGTTTCATGGGGTAGGGCTGTTTCAAGTCAGGGATCCGTCAGTTAGGTATACCTTGGTTCAGCATGCACCTTTTCCATTGGGCAATGATCGTTTTGTCAGATTTATGAAACATGATGAGGGAGAAAATTTCAAAGGAACACATGGTTTTCGCAAGGGTTGGTTAATGTTCATTGGGATTCCCCTGGATTACCGCACCACTAAATACATCTCGCAGGCCACAGGCACTTTTGGAAAGTTTATTTCTTGGGATAGTGAGGATCCTTATCTTGTCCGGACTTTGGTTGAAGCTAGTTTCCCAGATACGCCGTTGGTTCCAAGAGATGTTGTGTTTGGTGATTATGCGGAGTATGGAGGTGCTCAAGTGTCTTGGACTGCTGCTTGCTATGTTCTTGGCGCAGATTTTGCATATCAGATGCCAAATGACGAAGACCCTATGCCCTTGGATGGAAACCCTCACCCTTTGCCTGGTAATCTGGTTCCAGATAATTTGATCTTTGTCTTACCACCATACCCAATGTTGGGTTGGAATGACGCACCTGTCGCTCCACCTCCTCCACCGGTGAATGACAAAGTGCCTGGTTGGGGCAATGCCATGTGGGGAGATGAAGCTGGGACTGAGCAGGCCCCACACCCTGATGCTCTCGAATAGGATCAAGTTTCAATAGTGATTGATCAGCCCGAAGGATCTGCTTCTGTAGAGCAACAAGAACAAGAAGTTGAAATCCAACAACAGCGTAATTTACCACTTCCAGAACTTCAACACCCTGTCTTTGAGGAGAATCAGCTTGCCATTGTGCCCTATCATCCTCCTGTGATTCAGCAGCACGAAATCTTTATTGGCATGGCACACATTGTGGCTGGACCTCCTCTTCCCCTGGAGATGGTTTGAAAAAGGTCTTTCCAGAACCTTATGTTTGATTTCTCAGTTAAGGAAGTGCCAAGGTCTATCTTCTTCAAGCCGATGGGCACAATCATTTACTCCAAGAGGTCCTGGTCCATTGCTTTTGATGAATCAAGGATGATTTCTTGTTTGGCTGCTTCTCTGCCTGTGGTTCCTGCTGTCAGAAAACCTGTCATGGTGAAGCGCCCGGTGGCCAGAGCTTTATTTGAGGCGCTGCCGGCTGTTTCAGATTCTGTTTCTGAAGAAGTTGGGTCTGATAGTTCTGTTGTTCCTGTATCGGTTCAATCATCACCTTTGGTTTTCTCTGTGGACCAATCCTCTGCGCGTAAGCGGAGAGAGAAGAAGGCTCATGTTGTCAATACGTCACTAAGGCGTTGCACTCGGAGCGCGGCAAAGTTGGATGGCTACAAAAACGTGGTTTTTGTGTAGCTTTCTCTACAGCCATCTAAGAAGCGCCCCCGTGCAAAGCCCATGGAGAACAAGGCCCAGCCCACTTCTGTGGATGATTCTGAAGATGCTTTGCCTACTGCACCACCACACACCCCACTTCATGTTCTCCAAGCTGTGGGCGCGGAGCTAGAGATTGATCCTTCGCTTCTATTGGTGGACAAGCTTATGGCTAATCCACAGGAGGACTCGCCTGCATCTTTTGCTTAGTATTTATGTTATCTTCTATGTCGAGGCCGAGGGCGCCTATTATGCTTGTCTTTTTTTTTCTGTTGAACTGAGTCCGGTCTGGGATGTGGCACATTGGAATTCTGAACTTTACTTTATTTTGGATGGTATGGCATTATGTGCCATGCTCTTCTTGCTACTCTGCGCAATGGTTATTTATGAATCGTGTTACAAAGCGTAGTTGGAAAGTTTTATGTTGGAATGTTCGTGGTCTGAACTCGGATGCTAGGCAGCACTCTGTCAGGGAGAAAGTGATAGAGAGTCAGTGTTCAGTGCTTTGTTTGCAAGAAACTAAGCTATCCTCTTGCTCATGTTCAATCATGAAAAGCATTTGTCCTCATGGGTTTGATCAATTCGCTGAGTCTCCCTCTAGTGGAGCCTCTGGGGTCTTTTAACAGCATGGCGATCTGATGTGTTTTGTGGCACCCTGCTCGAAGTCAAACCCTACGCTATCATTATGCAATTTACCTCGGTTCATAAAAATGAGCAATGGTTTCTGGTTAATGTGTACGGTCCATGTCAGGGGGAGTTGCGCGATGAGTTTGTTTCCTGGATTTACAACTTGGACATTGATCCAGACCAGATGTGGATGTTGATGGGGGACTTCAACTTCATCCGTTCCATTGATAATAGGAATCTCCCCGAGGGCGATATAAATGATATGTTTATTTTCAATGAAATAATTGGCCATTTGGGACTGTTGGAACTTCCTCTAAAAGGACGAAAATTTACTTGGTCTAATATGGAGGACAGGCCTCTTCTGGAACAGTTGGACTGGGTTTTTACTTCTGCAAGTTGGATTACCATTTACCCCATGACCCAACTGACCCCTTTGGCCAAGACTGCGTCTGATCATGTTCCTTGTCTGGTGACCATCAGTACAGCAATTCCAAAAGCACATATCTTCAGGTTTGAAAACTTTTGGATCCATCAGGCTGGTTTCATGGAGTGTGTTCAGGAGGTTTGGACTCGTCCCCCCCGTAAGACCCATATTTCGGCAATAATTGTTGACAAACTCAAGGCGTTGAGGTTTGCATTGAAGAAATGGCAGAAAGGTTTATCACATATTAAAAGGTTAATTGAGAAGTGTAACTGGGTAATTCTTTGGTTGGACACTCTTGAGGATAAGACATCTCTGTCCAGGCCTGAGTTTAATTTCAGAAAAATCACAAAATTGCACCATGAACATCTGCTTCACATGCAATATCTATACTGGAGGAAGAGATGTACAATTAGGTACATCAAAGTGGGAGAGGAAAACTCTAAATTCTTTCAGGCCATGGCAACTGAGAGATATAGAAAAAACTCTATTGCTAGCTTGTTGCTGTCTGATGGATCAGTAACGTCAAACCATGAGGAAATGGCCAAAGAATTCTTGTCATCCTTCAAAAGCAGAATGGGGACAGTTAAGTCAATTTCTTTGGATGAAAACATATTGTCTCTAATACCTAGGGTCTAGGGCTTGGAGGTGCTCACAAAACCGTTTGAATTAAAAGAAATTAAGCAGGTTATTAAGGGCTTGCCTATTGATAAGGCCCCTGGACCTGATGGCTTTAATGGGTTTTTTTTTTAAGTGTTGGCATATAATTTCTGCTGATTTTATACAGCTGGTTAAGGAGTTTCATGCTGGAACGGTGCAGTTAGAAAATTTGAATGATGCATACATTACCCTGATTCCAAAGAAGCAGACACCTGAGTGTGTGGGAGACTTTAGGCCAATTTCACTAACATCTGTTGGTTTGAAATTCCTTACAAAGCTTGCTGCTAAGAAATTCCAATAGGAGATCACCAAATGTGTGCATAAAAATCAGTATGGTTTCATAAAATCAAGAACAATCCAGGATTGTCTTGCTTGGACCTTTGAGTATATCCATCAGTGCGATCGGACTAAAAGGCCCATCCTTTTTCTTAAGTTAGACTTTGAAAAGGCTTTTGATTCTATCCAGCATGAGGCTATCATAAAGATTTTAATGGCAAAAGGTTTTGATGAACGTTGGATTATTTGGATTAAGCAGTTGCTGTCTTCTGGCACTTCTTCTGTCCTTCTGAATGGAGTCCCTGGTAATCACTTTAAATGCAAATGTGGAGTCAATCAAGGGGACCCAATTTCTCCTTTGCTCTTTGTTATTGCGGCTGATCTCTTGTAGACATTGATTAATAATCTGCTTCATCAAGGTTTAATAAGCAGGCCTCTGCCTACCCATGATCCTGATTTCCCAGTGGTCCAATATGCTGATGACACACTGCTTTTCTTAAATGCTGATAAAGATCAATTGGGGGCTCTGAAATCAGTTTTGCATTCCTTGTCACAGGCAACTGGACTTCAGATCAATTTCCATAAATCCTCCATGTATCCCATTAATGTAAGTGATCAGGATGCTTCTGACCTTGCTGCCTATTTTGGTTGCAAATTAGGCAATATGCCTTTTACTTATCTGGGTCTGCCAGTGGGGACCACCAGGCCCAAAATTGTGGACCTTCTTCCCCTTGTGGATTGTATGGAGAGAAGATTGATAGCAAGTTCTTGGTTCTTGCCTCAAGGGAGCAGATTGCAATTAGTTAATTCTGTCATTTCTTCATTGCCTATCTTCTTCCTTTGCAGTTTGTAATTCCTCAGGGTATTTTGAAACAATTGGAAAGAATCCAGAGGCAGTGTTTATGGAGGAAATATGGTCAGGAAAGGGGACATTCATTGGCGGCTTGGCCACTTGTTTGCAGGCCTAAGTCGAAGGGGGGGCTTGGAATCTTAAACCTTGGTTTGCAGAATGATGCTCTCCTACTGAAACATCTCAATAAATTTTATAACAAGATGGATGTGCCCTGGGTGCAGTTAGTTTGGGATACTTACTATTTTGAAAGGATTCCACATGATACGGTTCTTTGTGGCTCTTTTTGGTGGAGAGATGTCTGTAAGTTGATGGATAATTTCAGGGCAGTTACTTCGGTTGATGTTCATAGTGGAGATATGGTGCAGTTCTGGTCTGACTATTGGCAAATTGGAAACAGTTCTGTCCCTCTGCAAGATCGATTTTCTAGGCTATATTCTTTTTGTCTCCACAAAAATCTCTCAGTCAAGGAAGTCTTTGAGGCTAGTAGTTTCCAAGACCTTTTTTACTTGCCTCTTACTGAACAAGCTTTTCAGGAACTACAGCAGCTTTCCTCTTTAATGGAGTCTTTCCATTTGGACAGTAACTCCCATGACCACTGGGGATGGAGGCATGGCAAGAAAACAGAATATACTGCAAAAAGGTTTTATGATTTTGTCTATCAGCCAATGGTATCAAACCCCATTCTGGGGTGGATATGGAAAAGCTCTTGTACTATGTCGATCAAGATGTTTGCTTGGCTTGTTATAATGGACAGGGTTAACACCAAGGACATGATTCAGAGGAGGCATTGGAGGATTAATGAAGGACCAGAATGTGTTCTTTGCCCGACTGGAATACTGGAGGACAGAAATCACCTCTTTTTCCAGTGCAATTTTAGTGTTCGCGTGTGGAACTATCTGCAAATTGAATGGAAAGATTGTGATGATATGGTGGAAATTGCTCGTCATGCTAGGAAGGATTTCAACAAGCCTTTCTTTGGGGAGGTGGTTTTCACGGCCTGGTGGAATATTTGGAAGATCAGGAATGATAGAGCTTTCAGGAACATTCAACCATCTTTCAGGGCATGGAGGAATGGCTTCATTCATGATCTTACTCTGCTCTCTCATCGAATCAAATGGAAATATAGAGACGCCCTTCTTGAGTGGATTGATTTTCTTCCTCCTTGAGGAGAGTTGCTTCTTTGTTTCTTTGTAATTAATAGGTATAGTGCACCCCTTCTCTGTATAGCCTTCTTTAGAGCCTTCCCTCTTTTCTTTTATTCTTTTATTTCTTTCCTCATCTTGAGGAAACCCTGTATGCCTTTTGCTTTATTAATAAAATGTTGTGGGGTGCAAGCCCTGCAGTCTTCATGGTAAAAAAAACACTACTAGCAACCTACTAGCACCAATCCCGGACTTTGAGACAAGAATTGGATGCAAGAGATGAACTATGGTTTGGAGATGAGATGGTGCTGGTGAAGATGTTGATGGAGACTGCCCTCTCCCGATGAGAGGAGCATTGGTGATGACGATGGTGATGATTCCCCCCTCCCGGAGGGAAGTTTCCCCGGCAGAACAGCTCTGCCGGAGCTCTAGATTGGATCCGCCAAGGTTCCGCCTCGTGGCGGCAGAGTCTCGTCCTGAAAAGTTCCTTCCTATTTTTTTCTCATCAAAAGACTTCATATAGGAGAAGATGGGCGTCAGAGAGCCACCAAGGGGCCCATGAGATAGGGGGCGCGCCCTAGGGGGGGCGCCCCCCACCCTCGTGAGCAGGGTGTGGGCCCCCTGGCCTTCATCTTTGGCGAGGATTTTTCTTTATTTGTTTTAAGATGTTCCGTGGAGTTTCAGGACTTTTGGAGTTGCGCAGAATAGGTCTCTAATATTTGCTCCTTTTCCAGCCCAGAATTCCAGCTGCCGGCATTCTCCCTCCTTATGTAAACCTTGTAAAATAAGAGAGAATAGCCATAAGTATTGTGACATAAAGTGAAATAATAGCCCATAATGCAATAAATATTGATATAAAAGCATGATGCAAAATGGACGTATCAACTCCCCCAAGCTTAATGCAATAAATATTGATATAAAAGCATGATGCAAAATGGACGTATCAACTCCCCCAAGCTTAGACCTCGCTTGTCCTCAAGCGAAAAGCCGATAACAATAAATATGTCCTCATGTTTAGAGGTAGAGGCGTCGATAAAAATAAAATATGGACATGAAGGCATCATGATTATTCTCATAGCAGCAACATATATAGCCTTTGTCATATGATTACTTATGTTCAAGTGATGATCTATTCACAATGCAAAATTATAAATCATAAACCTTATTGGGCTCCGACAAACTATAATCTCAATCATTGAAGCAATTGCAATTTATCATAACATCGGAAAGAGTCTATGTTAGAGCTAAAAAGCAAGTCCACATACTCAACTATCATTTAGTCCTCCATAATTGCTAACACTCACGCGATACTTAATGCAATAAATATTGATATAAAAGCATGATGCAAAATGGACGTATCAACTCCCCCAAGCTTAGACCTCGCTTGTCCTCAAGCGAAAAGCCGATAACAATAAATATGTCCTCATGTTTAGAGGTAGAGGCATCGATAAAAATAAAATACGGACATGAAGGCATCATGATTATTCTCATAGCAGCAACATATATAGCCTTTGTCATATGATTACTTATGTTCAAGTGATGATCTATTCACAATGCAAAATTATAAATCATAAACCTTATTGGGCTCCGACAAACTATAATCTCAATCATTGAAGCAATTGCAATTTATCATAACATCGGAAAGAGTCTATGTTAGAGCTAAAAAGCAAGTCCACATACTCAACTATCATTTAGTCCTCCATAATTGCTAACACTCACGCGATACTTGTGGTTACGGAGTTTTAATCGGACACAGATAAAGATAGGGGCTTATAGTTTTGCCCCACAACCTTTTACCTCAAGGGTAATGTCAACAATAATGGTTCATGCTCCCCTACATCCAATTATATATATATATATCATGTTCTTTCCAACATGCTGAGCTTGCCAAAGGATAAAATGAAAAAGAAAAGGTGAAGATCACCATGACTCTTGCATAAGGTAGAAGATAATAATAAAGGATAGGCCCTTCACAGAGGGAAGCAAAGGTTGCCATGCGCTTTTATGGTTGGATGCATAAAATCTCAATGCGAAAGAACGTCACTTTATATTGCCCCTTGTGATATGAACCTTTATTATGCAGTCTGTTGCTTTTATTACTTCCACATCACAGGATCGTATAAAGCTTATTTCTCCCACACCAATCAATCATACATATTTAGAGCAATTTTTATTGCTTTGTACCGATGACAACTTACTTGAAGGATCTTACTCAATCCATAGGTAGATATGGTGGACTCTCATGGCAAAACTGGTTTAAGGGTATTTGGAAGCACAAGTAGTATTTCTACTTGGTGCTGAGAATTTGGCTAGCATGAGGGGGAAAGGCAAGCTCAACAAGTTAGATGATCCATGACAACATACTTTATCTTAGATATAAGAAAGACATAACTCATTACGTTGTCTTCCTTGTCCAACAACAACTCTTTAGCATGTCATATTTTAATGAGTGCTCCCAATCATAAAAGATGTCAATGATAATATATCTATATGTGAAAACCTCTCTTTCCTTATTACTTCCTATTAATTGCAACAATGACCAAAGCTATGTCTGCCAACTCCCAACAACTTTTAATCATCATACTCTTTCTATGTGAAGTCATTACTCTCAATAAGATCAATATGAACTTTTTGTTTCTTTTTATTATTTTCGCTTTTCTTTTATTCACCCAAGATCATGGCAAAATAATCAAGCCCTTGACTAAACACTAATCTTTATTTATAGCTCACGGACTCGATTACATAGAAGGATCATAAAGCAAAACTCAAAACTAGATCATGCCATAAACTTTATTCTACTAGATCAAGATACTATTAATAGGATCGAACTAAGAAAAACGATAAAGATAGGAGTTGTGATGGTGATACGATACCGGGGCACCTCCCCCAAGCTTGGCAGTTGCCAAGGGGAGTGCCCATACCCATGTGATTATGTCTCCTTTGTCGGTGAAGAAGGTGGAGGTGTTGTTGATGATGCAGGCTTGTCATCCATCTTCCAAGGCATAGGTTCACCATCATAGAAGGATGATCGAGTCTTCGGAATCCTCGAATCTGCAGCCAAACTCATTCTTTTGAATCTATATTCATACTCACAGTTTTGGTTTTGCAGGTCATAGATTTGGGCTTGGAGGTGCTCGATCTTCTCATATATCTTGAAGATGGCCTCCTCGGTGTTCTTGGCATCCGGCTTGTAGTTGTTAGTGAACTCCGCGAGCATCGTGTGGCTAGCGTTGATTCCACGCTCCACCATCCCTTGGCACTTGAAAACTTGCTGCTCCACTCCTTCGAGCCTCGTCTCTATGCTTCCGGTCACCTTTGGTCCCTCTTCATCGCAGATGTGCAACAACCCATCACGCAACTCAATGGTTTGAGGGTGTCGCAGCACCTCCACGAGGTAAGGGTTGATGACCTTCTCGAAGAACTTGTCCTTGGAGGCGCTTGGGGCCGCCATGATAACCTAGATCTATCAGAAAAACAGCTCGAAACAAGAACAGAGGAGGTTTGCGTGATACGGGAGTCAAAACCTTCGGGAGAATATATAATGAATTTTTACCGACCAAAATACGTAACGTGCAAGAAAACGGAGTCCGGAAGGCACACGAGGTGCTCACGAAGGGGGTGCGCCCACCACCCTCGTGGGGCCCTCGTGTCCTTCCCGGACTGCTACTTATTTTTCTATTTTTCTAAATAACCCAAAACGGAGAAATATTGCCTTAAAAATTGTTTTGGAGTCGGTTTACTTACCGTACCACATACCTATTCCTTTTCAGAGTCTAAAACGTTTCGGAAAGTGTCTCTTATGTATTCCTCCGGGGTTACGGTTTCAATAATATTGGTTTCAACATTTATGGGATTACCTGAGATATAATGTTTAATTCTTTGACCGTTTACCACCTTCGGATTTGTGCCCTCGAAGTTGTTGATCTTTATGGCACCGGAACGATAGACCTCTTCGATAACATAGGGGCCTTCCCATTTAGAGAGAAGTTTTCCTGCAAAAAATCTTAAACGAGAGTTGTATAGCAATACATAATCACCTACATTAAACTCACGCTTTTGTATCCTTTTGTCATGCCATCTTTTAACTTTTTCTTTAAACAACTTGGCATTTTCATAAGCTTGGGTTCTCCATTCATCAAGTGAGCTAATATCAAATAACCTCTTCTCACCGGCAAGTTTAAAATCATAGTTAATCTCTTTAATAGCCCAATATGCCTTATGTTCTAGTTCGAGAGGTAAGTGACATGCTTTTCCATAAACCATTTTATATGGAGACATACCCATAGGTTTTTTGTATGCAGTTCTATAAGCCCATAATGCATCATCAAGTTTCTTGGACCAATTCTTTCTAGACCTATTAACAGTCTTTTGCAAAATTAATTTGAGCTCTCTATTGCTCAACTCTACTTGACCACTAGACTGTGGGTGATAAGGAGATGCAATTCTATGATTAACATCATATTTAGCAAGCATTTTACGGAAAGCACCATGAATAAAGTGTGAACCACCATCAGTCATTAAATATCTAGGGACTCCAAACCTTTGGAAAATAACTTCCTTAAGCATTTTAATAGAAGTGTTATGATCAGCACTACTAGTTGGAATAGCTTCTACCCACTTAGTAATGTAATCAACAACAACTAAAATATGTGTGTGTCCATTAGAGGCAGGAAAAGGTCCCATATAATCAAAGCCCCAAACATCAAACGGTTCAATAACAAGAGAATAATTCATAGGCATTTCTTGACGTCTACTAATATTACCAATTCTTTGACATTCATCACAAGACAAGATAAACTTACAAGCATCCTTGAAGAGAGTAGGCCAATAAAAACCAGATTGCAATACCTTATGTGCAGTTCTATCTCTAGCATGGTGTCCTCCATAAGCCTCGGAATGACACTTGCGTAGGATCTATTCCTGTTCATGCTCAGGTACACAACGTCTAATAACACCATCTACTCCTTCTTTATAAAGATGTGGGTCATCCCAAAAGTAATGTCTTAAATCATAGAAAAACTTTTTCTTTTGTTGGTATGTGAAGCTAGGTGGTATGAACTTAGCAACAATATAATTAGCATAATCAACATACCATGGAGTACTACGAGAAGTACTTATAACATTTAATTGTTCATCAGGAAAGCTATCATTAATAGGTAGTGGGTCATCAAGAATATTTTTTAACCTAGACAAGTTGTCTGCGACGGGGTTCTCAGCTCCCTTTCTATCAACAATATGCAAATCAAATTCTTGTAGCAAGAGAACCCATCTAATAAGTCTAGGTTTAGCATCTTTCTTTTCCATAAGATATTTAATAACAGCATGATCGGTTTGAATAGTTACTTTAGAATCAACAATATAAGATCTGAACTTATCACAGGCAAATACAACTGCTAAAAGCTCTTTTTCAATAGTAGCATAATTTCTTTGAGCATTGTCTAGAGTCTTACTAGCATAATGAATAACATTTAATTTCTTATCAACTCTTTGCCCTAGAACAGCACCTACAGCATAATCACTAGCATCACACATAATTTCAAAGGGTAGGTTCCAATCAGGTGGTTGAGCAACAGGTGCAGTGACTAATGCTTTCTTAAGTATTTCAAATGCTTCTACACAATCATCATCAAAGACAAATGGTATATCTTTTTGCAATAAATTAGTCAGAGGCCGAGAAATTTTTGAGAAGTCCTTAATGAACCTCCTATAAAATCCGGCGTGACCAAGGAAACTTCTTATACCTTTGATGTCCTTGGGACACTGCATCTTTTCAATAGCATCAATCTTGGCTTTATCAACTTCAATACCTCTTTCAGAAACTTTATGCCCCAAGACAATACCTTCATTAACCATAAAGTGGCACTTTTCCCAATTCAAGACAAGATTCGTTTCTTCACATCTCTGCAAAACTCGATCAAGATTGCTCAAGCAATCATCAAAAGAAGATCCATAGACGAAAAAGTCGTCCATGAAAACCTCACAAATCTTTTCACAAAAGTCAGAGAAAATAGTCATCATGCATCTTTGAAAGGTAGCAGGTGCATTACATAAACCAAAAGGCATACGTCTATAAGCAAAAGTACCAAAAGGGCATGTAAAAGTAGTCTTTGATTGATCTTTAGCCGACACAGGTATTTGAGATAAACCAGAATAACCATCTAGAAAGCGGTAATGTGTATGTTTGCATAATATTTCTAGCATTTGATCGATAAAAGGTAAGGGGTAATGATCTTTCTTAGTAGCCTTATTTAATTTGCGGAAATCAATTACCATCTTATAACCTGTAATAATTCTCTGTGGAATCAATTCATCTTTATCATTAGGAACAACAGTAGTACCTCCCTTCTTAGGGACACAATGAACATGACTTACCCACTGACTATCAGCAACGGGATAAATTATACCTGCCTCCAGAAGCTTTAGTATTTCTTTTCTTACCACTTCTTTCATTTTAGGATTCAAACGTCGTTGAGGATCACAAACTGGTTTGGCATCTGCTTCCAAATTTATCTTATGTTGACATAGAGTGGGACTAATTCCCTTAAGATCATCAAGAGTATATCCAATAGCAGCACGGTGCTTCTTCAGAGTTTTCAATAATCTTTCTTCTTCATGCTCTGAAAGGTTAGCACTAATAATAACAGGATATATCTTCTTTTCATCAAGATAAGCATATTTAAGATTATCAGGCAATGGTTTAAGCTCAAACACGGGATCACCCTTAGGTGGAGGGGGGTCCCCTAGGATTTCAACAGGCAAATTGTGTTTCAGAATAGGTTCTTGTTTAAAGAATACTTCATCTAGTTCCCTTCTTTCATTCATAAACATATCATTCTCATGGTCTAGCAAATATTGTTCTAAAGGATCACTAGGAGGTACGGCAATAGAAGCAAGACCAATAATTTCATCCTTACTAGGCAATTCTTCTTCACGGTGTTGTTTACTAAATTTAGAGAAATTAAACTCATGAGTCATATCATCTAAGCCGACAGTAACAACATCCCTTGTGCAATCTATGGTAGCATTAACAGTATTCAAGAAGGGTCTACCAAATATAATGGGACAAAAGCTATCTTGTGGGGAACCAAGAACAAGAAAATCAGCAAGATATTTAGTTTTTCCACACAAGACTTCAACATCTCTAACAATTCCCATTGGTGAAATAGTATCTCTATTAGCAAGTTTAATAGTGACATCAATTTCTTCTAACTCAACAGGTGCAATGTCATGCATAATTTCTTTGTATAAGTCAATAGGTATTGCACTAGCACTAGCACCCATATCACATAAGCCATGATAACAATGATCTCCTATTTTAACAGAAATAACAGGCATGCCTACCACAGGTCTAGGTTTATCTGTATCACGGGGTTTAGCAATTCTAGCAGTTTCATTACAGAAGTAAATAACATGCCCATGTATATTATCATACAAGAGATCTTTAACAATAGCAATATTAGGTTCAACTTTAACTTGCTCAGGAGGTGTATATGTTTTAATATTGCTTTTACGAACCACGGTTGAAGCTTTAGCATGATCCTTTATCCTAACAGGGAAAGGTGGTTTCTCAACATAACAAGTAGGAACAATAGGATCATTATAAGTGACAGTCTTTTCTTCAACTTTAATAGGTGCAGCTACTTTTACTTCTATGGGAGGATGATATTTAAACCACTTCTCCTTAGGGAGATCAACATAAGTAGCAAAAGATTCACAGAAAGAAGCTACTATCTCAAAATCAAGTCCATATTTAGTGCTAAACTTACGGAAAATATCAGTATCCATAAAAGATTTAACACAATCAAACTTAGGTGTCATACCTGACTCCTTACCTTCGTCGAGATCCCAATCTTCAGAGTTGCGTTTAATTCTATCCAATAAATCCCATCTAAATCCAATAGTCTTCATCATAAAAGAGCCAGCACAAGAAGTATCGAGCATGGTGCGATTATTTTCAGAAAGCCGAGCATAAATTTTTTGAAGAATTGTTTCTCTTGGGAGCTCATGATTGGGGCATGAATATAACATTGATTTAAGCCTCCCCCAAGCTTGAGCGATGATTTCTCCTTCGCGAGGCCAAAAATTATATATATAATTGCGGTCACGATGAACAAGATGCGTAGGGTAATACTTTTGATGAAATTCCAATTTCAATCTTCTATAGTTCCATGATCTCATATCATCACATAGCCTATACCATGTCAATGCGTCTCCCTTCAAAGATAAAGGGAAGACCTTCTTCTTAGCAACATCATCGGGTATACCTGCAAGCTTAAATAATCCGCAAACTTCATCCACATATATTAGGTGTTCATCAGGATGCTTTGTTCCATCTCCTGTAAAAGGATTAGCTAGCAGTTTTTCTATCATACCTGAAGGATACTCATAAGGAATTTCATTTTCAATAGGTTCAGTAGGTTGAGGAGCAACTCTTTGCTCTACTGGTCTGGGTGAAGATACCCCGAACAAGCCCCTCAGAGGATTACTTTCCATAGTAACAAGTGACAGTAAATTTCAGCATACTATATAAATTTTTCCTTACCAAATTCCACCTACCAAAGGCGCTTCACTCCCCGGCAACGGCGCCATAAAAGAGTCTTGATGACCCACAAGTATAGGGAATCTATCGTAGTCCTTTAGATAAGTAAGAGTATCGAACCCAACGAGGAGCAGAAGGAAATGATAAGCGGCTTTCAGCAAGGTATTCTCTGCAAGTACTGAAATAAGTGGTAACAGATAGTTTTGTGATAAGATAATTTGTAACGAGCAACAAGTAACAAAAGTAAATAAAGTGCAGCAAGGTGGCCCAATCCTTTTTGTAGCAAAGTACAAGCCTGGACAAACTCTTATATAAGGAAAAGCGCTCCTGAGGACACATGGGAATATCGTCAAGCTAGTTTTCATCACGTTCATATGATTCGCGTTCGGTACTTTCATAATTTGACATGTGGGTGGACCGGTGCTTGGGTGTTGTTCTTACTTGAACAAGCATCCCACTTATGATTAACCTCTATTGCAAGCATCCGCAACTACAACAAAAGTATTAAGGTAAACCTAACCATAACATGAAACATATGGATCCAAATCAGCCCCTTACGAAGCAACGCATAAACTAGGGTTTAAGCTTCTGTCACTCTAGCAACCCATCATCTACTTATTACTTACCAATGCCTTCCTCTAGGCCCAAATAATGGTGAAGTGTTATGTAGTCAACGTTCACATAACACCACTAGAGGCTAGACAACATACATCTCATCAAAATATCGAACGAATACCAAATTCACATGACTATTAATAGCAAGACTTCTCCCTTGTCCTCGGGAACAAACATAACTACTCAAAAAGCATATTCATGTTCATAATCAGAGGGGTAATAATATGCATAAAGGATCTGAACATATGATCTTCCACCAATTAAACCAACTAGCATCACCTACAAGGAGTAATTAACACTACTAGCAACCTACTAGCACCAATCCTGGACTTGGAGACAAGAATTGGATACAAGAGATGAACTAGGGTTTTGAGATGAGATGGTGCTGATGAAGATGTTGATGGAGATTTCCCTCTCCCGATGAGAGGAGCGTTGGTGATGATGATGGCGATGATTTCCCCCTCCGGAAGAGAAGTTTCCCCGACAGAATAGCTCTGCCGGAGCCCTAGATTGGTTCCGCCAAGGTTCCGCCTCGTGGCGGCGGAGTTTCGTCCCGAAAGGTTGCTTCTGGGTTTTTTCTCGACGAAAGACTTCATATAGCAGAAGATGGTCATCGGAGAGCCGCCAGGGGGCCCACGAGGTAGGGGGCGCCCTAGGGGGCACCCCCACCATCGTGGACAGGGTGTGGGCCCCCTGGTCTTCCTCTTTGGCGAGGATTTTTCATTATTTATTATAAGGTATTCCGTGGAGTTTCAGGACTTTTGGAGTTGTGCAGAATAGGTCTCTAATATTTGCTCCTTTTCCAGCCCAGAATTCCAGCTACCGGCTTTCTCCCTCCTTATGTAAACCTTATAAAATAAGAGAGAATAGCCATAAGTATTGTGACATAATGTGAAATAACAGCCCATAATGCAATAAATATCGATATAAAAGCATGATGCAAAATGGACGTATCATAGGTAAGAACGGTTCTTGCTCAGCCCGTAGCAACCACATAAAATTTGCAACAACAAAGTAGAGGACGTCTAACTTGTTTTTGGAGGGCATGTTGTGATGTGACATGGTCAAGACATGATGCTAAATTTTATTGTATGAGATGATCATGTTTTGTAACAGAGTTATCGGCAACTGGCAGGAGCCATATGGTTGTCGCTTTATTGTATGAAATGCAATCGCCATGTAATTGCTTTACTTTATCACTAAGCGGTAGCGATAGTCGTAGAAGCAATAGTTGGCGAGACGACAATGATGCTTCAATGGAGATCAAGGTGTCAAGCCGGTGACGATGGTGATCATGACGCTGCTTTGGAGATGGAGATCAAAGGCACAAGATGATGATGGCCATATCATATCACTTATATTGATTGCATGTGATGTTTATCCTTTATGCATCTTATTTTGCTTAGTTCGGCGGTAGCATTATAAGATGATCTCTCACTAAATTTGAAGGTACAAGTGTTCTCCCTGAGTATGCACCATTGCTACAGTTCGTCGTGCCGAGACACCACATGATGATCGGGTGTGATAAGCTCTACGTTCACATACAACGGGTGCAAGCCAGTATTGCACACACAGAATACTCGGGTTAAGCTTGAGGAGCCTAGCATATGCAGATATGGCCTCGGAACACGGCCTCGGAACACTGAGACCGAAAGGTCGAGCGTGAATCATATAGTAGATATGATCAACATAGTGATGTTCACCATTGAAAACTACTCCATCTCACGTGACGATCGGACATGGTTTAGTTGATATGGATCACGTGATCACTTAGATGATTAGAGAGATATCTATCTAAGTGGGAGTTCTTAAGTAATTTGATTAATTGAACTTTAATTTATCATGAACTTAGTACCTGATAGTATTTTGCATGTCTATGTTGTTGTAGATAGATGGCCCGTGTTGTTCTGTTGAATTTTAATGCGTTCCTAGAGAAAGGTAAGTTGAAAGATGATGATAGCAACTACACGGACTGGGTCCGTAACTTGAGGATTATCCTCATTGCTGCACAGAAGAATTACATCCTGGAAGCACCGCTAGGTGATAAACCCGCTGCAGGAGCAACGCCAGATGTTATGAACACCTGACAGAGCAAAGCTGATGACTACTCGATAGTTCAATGTGCCATGCTTTACGGCTTAGAATCGGGACTTCAACGACGTTTTGAACGTCATGGAGCATATGAGATGTTCCAGGAGTTGAAGTTAATATTTCAAGCAAATTCCTGGATTGAGAGATACGAAGTATCCAAAAAGTTCTACAGCTGCAAAATGGAGGAGAATAGTTCTGTCAGTGAACATATACTCAGAATGTCTGGGTACCACAACCACTTGACTCAGCTGGGAGTTAATCTTCCTGATGATAGAGTCATTGACAGAGTTCTTCAATCACTTCCACCAAGCTACAATAGCTTCATGATGAACTATAATATGCAAGGGATGGATAAGACTATTCTTGAGCTCTTCGCAATGCTAAAGGCTGCGAAGGTGAAATCAAGAAGGAGCATCAAGTATTGATGGTCAACAAGACCACTAGTTTCAAGAAAAATGGTAAAGGAAAGAAGGGGAACTTCAAGAAGAAGAACAAGCCAGTTGTTGCTCAAGTGAAGAAACCCAAGTCTAGACCTGAGCCTGAAACTGAGTGCTTCTACTGCAAAGGGACTGGCCACTGGAAGCGGAACCGCCCCAAGTATTGGCGGAGAAGAAGGATGGCAAAGTGAAAGGTATATTTGATATACATGTTATTGATGTGTACCTTACTAATGCTCGCAGTAGCGCCTGGGTATTTGATAGCGGTTCTGTTGCTAATATTTGCAACTCGAAACAGGGGCTACGGATTAAGCGAAGATTGGCTAAGGACAAGGTGGCGATGCACATGGGAAATGGTTCCAAAGTCGACGTGATCGCCGTCGGCACGCTACCTCTACATCTACCTTCGGGATTAGTTTTAGACCTAAATAATTGTTATTTGGTGCCAGCGTTGAGCATGAACATTATATCTGGATCTTGTTTGATGTGAGACGGTTATTCATTTAAATCAGAGAATAATGGTTGTTCTATTTATATGAGTAATATCTTTTATGGTCATGCACCCTTGATGAGTGGTCTATTTTTACTAAATCTTGATAGTAATGATAGACATGTTCAAAGTATTGAAGCCAAAAGATGCAGAGTTGATAATGATAGTGCAACTTACTTGTGGCACTGCCGTTTGGGTCATATTG
Source organism: Triticum dicoccoides (assembly GCF_002162155.2). Taxonomy (NCBI): domain Eukaryota; kingdom Viridiplantae; phylum Streptophyta; class Magnoliopsida; order Poales; family Poaceae; genus Triticum; species Triticum dicoccoides. The sequence continues at coordinate 499,446,203 of NC_041386.1, read as the reverse complement.
GTGTAAAGCACATGAAGAAACTCCATTCTGATGGACTTATGGAATCACTTGATTATGAATCACTTGGTACTTGCGAACCATGCCTCATGGGCAAGATGACTAAAACTCCGTTCTCCGAAACAATGGAGCGAGCAACAGAGTTATTGGAAATCATACATACTGATGTATGTGGTCCAATGGACATTGAGGCTCGCGGCGGATATCGTTATTTTCTCACCTTCACAGATGATTTGAGCAGATATGGGTCTATCTACTTAATGAAACATAATTCTGAAACATTTAAAAAGTTCAAAGAATTTCAGAGTGAAGTGGAAAATCATCATAACAAGAAAATAAGGTTTCTACGATCTGATCATGAAGGAGAATATTTGAGTTACGAGTTTGGTCTTCATTTGAAACAATGCGGAATAGTTTCGCAACTCATGCCACCCGGAACACCACAGCATAATGGTGTGTTCGAACATCATAATCATACTTTACTAGATATGGTGCGATCTGTGATGTCTCTTACTGATTTACAACTATCGTTTTGGGGTTATGCTTTAGAGACGGCTGCATTCACATTAAATAGGGCACCATCTAAATCCGTTGAGACGACACATTATGAACTGTGGTTTGGCAAGAAACCCAAGTTGTCGTTTCTTAAAGTCTGAGCTGCGATGCTTATGTGAAAAAACTTCAACCTGATAAGCTCGAATCCAAATCGGAGAAATGTGTCTTCATAGGATACCCAAAGGATACTGTTGGGTACACCTTCTATCATAGATCCAAAGGCAAAATATTCGTTGCTAAGTATGGATCCTTTCTAGAGAAGGAGTTTCTCTCGAAAGAAGTGAGTGGGAGGAAAGTAGAACTTGATGAGGTAATTGTACCTTCTCCCTTATTGGAAAGTAGTTCATCACTGAAATCAGTTCTAGTGATTCCTACACCAGTAAGTGAGGAAGCTAATGATGATGATCATGAAGCTTCTGATCAAGTTACCACTGAACCTCGTAGGTCAACCAGAGTAAGATCCGCACTAGAGTGGTACAGTAATCCTGTTCTGGAGGTCATGTTACTTGATCATGACGAACCTACGAACTATGAGGAAGCGATGATGAGCCCAGATTCCGCAAAATGTCTTGAGGCCATGAAATCTAAGATGGGATCCATGTATGAGAACAAAGTGTGGACTTTGGTTGACTTGCCCAATGATTGACAGGCCATAGAGAATAAATGGATCTTCATGAAGAAGACTGACGCTGACGGTAATGCTACTGTTTACAAAGCTCGACTTGTTGCAAAACATTTTCGACAAGTTCAAGGAGTTGACTACGATGAGACCTTCTCACCCGTAGCGATGCTTAAGTCCGTCCGAATCATGTTAGCAATTGCCGGATTTTATGATTATGAAATTTGGCAAATGGATGTCAAAATTGCATTCATTAATGGATATCTTAAAGAAGAGTTGTATATGATGCAACCAAAAGGTTTTGTCGATCCAAAAGGTGCTAACAAAGTGTGCAAGCTCCAGCGATCCATTTATGGACTGGTGCAAGCCTCTCGGAGTTGGAATATACGCTTTGATAGTGTGATCAAAGCATATGGTTTTATACAGACTTTTGGAGAAGTCTGTATTTACAAGAAAGTGAGTGAGAGCTCTGTAGCATTTCTGATATTATATGTAGATGACATATTGTTGATCGGAAATGATACTGAATTTCTGAATAGCATAAAAGGATACTTGAATAAGAATTTTTCAATGAAAGACCTCGGTGAAGCGCTTATATATTGGGCATCAAGATCTATAAAGATAGATCAAGACACTTAATTGGACTTTCACAAAGCACATACATTGATAAAGTTTTGAAGAAGTTCAAAATGGATCAAGCAAAGAAAGGGTTCTTGCCTGTGTTACAAGGTGTGAAGTTGAGTCAGACTCAATGCCCGACCACTGCAGAAGATAGAGAGAAAATGAAAAACATTCCCTATGCTTCAGCCATAGGTTCTATCATATATGCAATGCTGTGTACCAGACCTGATATGTGCCTTGCTATTAGTTTAGCAGGGAGGTACCAAAGTAATCCAGGAATGGATCACTGGACAGCGGTCAAGAATATCCTGAAATACCTAAAAAGGACTAAGGATATGTTTCTCGTTTATGGAGGTGATAAAGAGCTCGTCGTAAATGGTTACGTTGATGCAAGCTTTGACACTGATCTGGATGACTCTAAGTCACAAACCGGATACATATTTTTATTAAATGGTGGAGCTGTCAGTTGGTGCAGTTCCAAGCAGAGCGTCGTGGCGGGATCTACGTGTGAAGCGGAGTACATAGCTGCTTCAGAAGCAGCAAACGAATGAGTTCATATCCAATATAGGTGTAGTACCTAGTGCATCGGGTCCAATAAATATCATTTATGACAATACTGGTGCAATTGCCTTGGCAAAGGAATCCAGATTTCACAAGAGAACCAAACACATCAAGAGACGCCTCAATTCCATCCGCGATCAAGTCAAGGAGGGAGACATAGAGATTTGCAAGATACATACGGATCTGAATGTTGCAGACCCGTTGACTAAGCCTCTTTCACGAGCAAAATATGATCAGCACCAAGACTCCATGGGTGTTAGAATCATTACAGTGTAATCTAGATTATTGACTCTAGTGCAAGTGGGAGACTAAAGGAAATATGCCCTAAAGGCAATAATAAAGTTGTTATTTATATTTCCTTATATCATGATAAATGTTTATTATTCATGCTAGAATTGTATTAACCGGAAACTTAGTACATGTGTGAATACATAGACAAACAAAGTGTCACTAGTATGCCTCTACTTGACTAGCTCGTTGAATCAATAATGGTTATGCTTCCTAACCATAGTTTAGACTGGCGACACTATCTCACCTACGAATATACATTGTTTAGACTGGCGACACTATCTCAAAATGCTTGTTTCCAATAGTACAAATCAATAAATCAAGCTTATATCTTTAACATATACTACTATTTAACTACATAATGACAGTACAATTCAGATTGACTTAACTACGGACTGAACTTGAACAACAATATTCATTACAATTCAGATACACTAAACTACAGACAAAACTTGAACGGCAACATTCAGTTAAATTCAGATTCACTAGACTACAGACTAACCTTTAACAACAAGATTGAGTTTAATCCAGTCAAAATGAATAAGATTCGGTTTCAGATGACTAGTCACTACACACACATTGAAATCAAACAACTGCAGAGCAAAGTGGTGAAACAACAAGGCAAGGAAAAATTGCCTTCATTGCACAACCCTAAAATCTCATCCCAATGTCTATGCCATCAAAAGCAACACATTTCTTGGAACTGGCCGGGTGAAGCTCACATTTGATGGACGGATCCGCTACCATGCCACAAAAAGATGCATCCGTCTCAGGGTTCTCCGGCGTTATCAGAATCTAAATAAACCAACAAATCCTTCCAAAGAGGCTCGAATGAGAGCTCAAACCCAAACTCCCCAAATCCAAACCCTAACCCAACCCAAATATGTAGTTCTTGAGCAGCGTGAAACTTACCCACAAATTCATATCCATGTCGGTGTACTAGGAGTGGAGACCTTCCTCGCTGCACTCCTCTCCATCTCTCCATGAAGGCATAGCGTGGCGGCGACTTGAGAGAGAGAGGGGGGGGGGGGTGTTGTTTCCCTAGAGGGGGAAATTCCGACCGAGCCGGCCCCGACCGGCCGTTAACGTCGCGCCATCACCCGTGTCGCCACGTGAGGGGTTTGCCATGTCAGAACGCGCTCAAAAAAAAATACTCAATGCTTTTTTTTACATAGTCAATTCTACTGTGCGGTGATTTTTGGCACGAATTGTAAAGTGGTGGTTTCCTGCTAATGAGGCCGCTATTGTGATGGTTTTTTGCATCTCACTCTCCTAAACCATGAGATGTACATTTATCCTTTTTGTTATAATCTTGCGATCGAGATCACATGACTATTCTCTCTGGTTTATTCGCCATCTCAAAAAAAGACACGAACACACAGAGGGGATAGACATCATACCACATGGTCAGGATTGGAAGCATGATTGCTAGCTGCCCATGCCATGCTTTTATCTCCTTGGCATCTGCAACCCAACCCTGTGTGCGTGCCTTTCCATTCACTCCCACCACCCACCATTGCCAGATTATTACAGTGCACACACCACACCAAAAGGGGGTCATTAAGGGCAATACTCTAAACTAATCATGGAGCAATGGAGCCTAAAGCTTGTTTACTGAGCAAAGCTTCAGACACCGTCCCCTAATCTCAGCACCCCTTTCTCCCTCCCTCCCTCCCAACAAGGTTTAAGATAGGTCTGCCTTCTAGCTACATCTCCTTCCTCTCCAACCACAATGGATGCAACTGCAGCTGGCAAGAAGATGGGCATAGGAGGAGAGAAAAAGCAGCAGAGGAAACCAGGTTCTTCCTTCTGGGGAGCCATGGCGTTGAAGAGCAGAAGCCAGCCAGGAGGAGCAGGAGAAAGCAAGAACATCAAGAGCGAGAGGAAGACGACGACGACCACAACGAAAAGGAGTGTCAGCATTGGTAGGAGCATGACTTGCCCAGGGTCAATCTGCGGCACCAAGGAGAGCGCTGTGCTGAGCAGGGAAAGCTGCCGGAATAGCCATAGCGGCCGCAATGTCTCCAGCAGCAGTAGGTCTCTCAAGGCTCCGGACAATGACATCTTGTCCGTGCCCGTGGTGGCTTCCGGCGCGGTCGTGTCAGCGTCGTCGTCGTTCAACTCGGAGACCTCGGTGGCTACGACGGCGACCACTGTCAGCTCCTCCTCCTCGTCGTCGTCGGCTCTCTCGTCGCCGCTTTCGTCCATCGTTGCCGGTTCCAGGTCTTTCAGGAAGCTCTCCGGCTGCTACTACGAGTGCCACTCGGCGCTCGACCCCAGGACAAGCCTCGTCGGCGGCGCCGGCATGCTCCCCTGCTCCGACTGCGACGAGTTCTTCGCCAAAGCCGAGTCCCTCGAGCTTCACCGAGCAACCCGCCATGCAGGTAACCAAAAACGCAGCTGATTAAAGCTTTACATTCTTCAATCATATATAATTTTGATGCAAATCCATTGATGCATGAATGTTTGCAGTTTCGGAGCTCGGCGCCGAGGACACGAGCAGGAACGTGGTGGAGATCATCTTCCAGTCGAGCTGGCTCGTCGGGAAGCCGCGGGCGGCGCCGATTTGCAGGATCGAGAGGATTCTGAAGGTGTACAGCTCCGGCAGGACCGTGGAGAGGTTCGAGCAGTACAGGGAGCGCGTCAAGGCGATTGCGGCGAGCAGCACCGATGAGCTGGCCAGGAGGAGCTTCCCGCGGTGCGCCGCCGACGGCAACGAGATCCTCCGGTTCCACTGCACCACCTTCACGTGCTCCCTCGGCCTCGCCGGCGCCACCTCCCTCTGCCGGTCGTCCCCGCAGCAGTGCAAACTGTGCAGCATTATCAGAGACGGCTTCAGGTACTGAACCAACACCGTGCAAATGTTCAGAGTTCAGAGCTAAAGTTTTTTCAGGGCCTTCAGCTTGACAAATTTTGTGTTGGTTATCGTCAGGGTCGACGGCGATGGGAAAATTGCGACGATGGCGACGAGCGGGCGGGCTCACGACAAGGCGCAAACGCCTCTGCCGGGCGGCGGCGGCGGCGAGAAGAGGGCGATGCTGGTGTGCAGGGTGGTGGCAGGGAGAGTGAAGAAGCTCGTCAACAGCAGCAATTCTTCGGAGGAGTCTGGCTGTGACAGCGTCAGTTCCTGCTCAGATTTGGATGAACTCTCTGTGTTCAACCCATTGGCTATACTGCCTTGCTTTGTAGTGATGTATGCAGTGGCTACTGAGACATAATAATCACATTGTCTGTGGTGTGGTGTGTAACATAACTTTGCTGCTAGTTTTGCTCCCTTAATTCGCTTCTCTTTGTAGCCCCTCTGTTCCCCGTTGATGATCATCAGTTCATGATTCAAATTTTCCGGTTGCAAATCCTTTCAAGTCATGTTTGGAAATTTCACAGGATTCAGGCCAAGAAAGCATCTCAAACCACAACTATTGATCATCAAAATCTGTATTTTTTTAAACATTACAATAAACAAAAGAAGGTAGTACAAGATGAGAATAAGGCCATGCAATAGGCTCCAAACCTGTAACATGCGCCAGCTTCCAAGATCTACCAAAATCAATGTCAATGCAGGTCTCTGTCCCTTTGTGCTGGGCAGATCAGACGCTTGCACCCATAAGCATACGTTTTGGGTTCTTCCGCGGAACAGCCAGACAAAGGATTAAGAACAAACAGTCACTTTGGGAGAAGCAATGGACTGTACTGAACTACTGATTACTCAATCTCTTGTAATTCCCCTTGAGATGCTACCACCCAGCTGCATCCAGCTCAACCTACTCTGCAAAATAGATGTTTAATTAGTACTAATCCCAACCTAGCTACTCCTAGTTTAAACAATGCTGTAAAAAACCTAGGTTAATTAGGCCCTAGCAAGTAGATAGAGGTATTTAATGGTTACCACTTGTACCTGCATTTTAATTGAAATGGAGGGGCTTAGACAGGTAGCACAAGCTGATTCCAGAACAAACAGGTCATGGGTCCAAGATTGGTCATGGATCATTGTCATGTGACCTGCTCTGTACATGGAGAACGACAAGCTGAAAGAGACAGTTACAGCAAAGAATGTCAATGGCACAGCTTGAAAAGAAGATCGGTGTCCACAAGTTGCTTGTTTTATTGGGTTTGGATTCTTCAGGCGACGTTCTTCAGACGTCGCTGTGTGGGGTTGGATCAAGATTCAGCTTCAAAACAAACATGGGAGCATTATTTTTTTTATATCGGCCTGTTAGCTACCTACCGATATCAAGATTCCTCATGAGGTAATTGGTTAAGAGTTACAACCATTCTGTGGCCCGGTCAATGTGCAAAGACAGCTGCATGTGCTTCGCCTTACCAGGGATGCAGCTCAAACCAAAATCAAAGTATAGGGGGTTTCTTTTTAAAAAATGATTAAATTCATTTTAACCCTTATTTTAACAGGGTTTAACCCATTTAAGACATTTTTCACCAGTATCAACCCATTTAGGGATGGTTTGGGATAGGTGTGCCACATTTACCCTTTTTAAATTTCAGGATGTTTTGTCAAGTGGGTCCCAGTTGTCAAGGTACACGTGGCTTGTCATGTCGACTCTGCAACAGTTTTCTTCCACGCGCATGCTCTCGCCTGGTTTGGTCTCCGGTTCGGCTCCGTGCACCCCGCGCGCCTGGTCCCGCGTCGTGTGCCTCTTCTGCAGTACATGGTGCGCCCCGCCCATCTCCTTCCTCCCCTGCGAAGGAACCACCGCGTCAATCAGCTTCAGCACCCTCCGCCGTTGTGTTCTTCACCGGTCCGGTTGTGGTGCGGCCTAGCCAACCGGTGCGGGGAGCCGGACCGTGCAGGCAAGTCATGTGTACCTAATCGTTAAAAGAGAAGTTTGCTGGTTCCGTTTTAGAGCTTCCAGCTTGAATTTTGGCCACATTTACTCTCTAGTTGAAGCTTAATCGTTGTTTACATCCTGAATTTTCAGCCTCGGAATTCTCCAAAAGTTTTGATTTCAAATTTCAAGTTTTAAATTTGGAGTTTCTCGTCCCAATGTTTTTTAGACAATGCTTTCTCTCCTTGTCGCATCTAGATGGTGCAACCGAGTACAAAGAGTTTCTCTAGGCCTATGCATTGACACGCAAACAACCCAATACAAACAAAATTTGGTTCGACAACCCAATTGAACACCAGGTTCATATAGTCGAACATGTTTAAGGACAAGATGAGTATAATGTCATGCGATAGGCTCCAAACTAGTTCCCTGCGCCTGCTTTCAAGGTCTAACAAGACCAATATCAATGCAAGTTTTGTCCTTTATACTGAGCAGAGCGAATGCCAATGGAACAACCAGCCATAGGATTAAGAACAATTCCAGATGCAGAGGCCGGGAGTCTTCTTTCTTTTCTAAAAAAATAAGGATTGAGAACAATAGTCAATTTGGGCGAAGCAATTAACTAGTGATTACTCAATCTTGTCCTCCCCTTGACATGCATGCTACTACCATCCACATCCAGTTGCATACAGCTCAATTTACTGTACTAAACAGTAACATGCTTAGTACTAATCCCAAGCAAGTTCTATTACTTGTGCTTGTATTTTCATAAAAAAATATTTTGGGTTTTGTCTCCCTATGCAAGATGATTTTAAAACAAATTAGCATGTCATAGGTGGAAAGAGGATTTCTATCGTCTCTGGTTTCAAGCGGGGTGGAATCAGCCGATATTCATGCGTGCTTTATTAAGCTGTACCGGAACATGAAGGCGTGTTTTGACCGCGCCCGTCCTTTCCAAGGAAGAAATAATATTGATGTCCACCTGCACGCAACAATTGATCAGAACATTTAATTAGTTTTTTCAATGTTTCATAAAACTGGCTTGATTCCTTTTGTTGTAAGACCGGATTGTACATATTTTTACTTCGAATGAAAATACGTTGTTCTACGGTTTCACGGTCAAAAAGAATATTTATGTGAAATAAAAAAAATTCAAGTGATAAATGTCACATGTGTGGCACAAAGCAATTCAGTCCTGGTGTTTTTTACAACCAAAGTTGCCATCCAAAAAAACTCAAAAAAAGTTGAAACTTGTCATCCAAAAAGAAAGTTGGCATGCTTGACAACTAAAATTGTCATCCTCATGTCACTAAACTTCCCATAAAAACGTTCGGAGTTGCCATGTATTCATGCCACACGTGTGGCACTTATCGGGGTCCTAAAATTTAGATTGTTCAAGATCCCACTACATGATCGTTTCCTCATATCAAGTTTACGGGAATAGGGTGTGCAAAGATGAACGAGCCTTGGAGCAAATATAATAGGGTGACGTTGGTGGGATGTAAGACTTTAAATATTATATTTTTACTGAGTTGGATGAGAGAGAAGAAGAGAGAGAAGAGAAGCGGGTTGTAGATTTACAGCCGGCTGTAGCACGGGCTCAAAGAAGCTATGTGAGAGTGTATAGTGGGCCATGTGATAAAAAAAATAATACTACTTCCTTGTAGCTCACTACTATACATATTAGCTATTACACTGGCTAGCTATAGATGACATGGAAACGTGCTATAGCCATCAATCGGCTATATTATTAACCATGCTCTTAGGCTTTCACCCGAAGAGCTGGATCTCAGGGTGTGCACGGGATGGAATCCACTGCGGCGCCTCCAAGGAGGTGAAATGACGTCCTCAGACATCCACGCCGTCGATCGGCAAGCTTTTGCCTGGAGCACCGCCCAACACCAACACCCCCACGCCCAATACCTCGGCTAGTCCGCACACCTTCCACGAAGACACCACCCTAGAAGATCCCAAGAGCCACCATGCAACTCATCTTGCTACGAGGCAACATCTTCGAGATAGATCCGACGAGCCCAACTGTGTCGGGTGGCCTTTCGCTCATGTCTGCCATGGACCCGCGGCAGGTGCACTGCTGGGTGTGCATCTACTGCCAAGGAGGCAAGGAATCCCTACGCCCCAACCCGAATGCAACCAGAGGGGGCAGGATGACACAATCTTTGGCAGCCAGAGCCACCACCATAGGAGCTCGACACTTGTTCTATGAAAATTTGTTACATTCTAGTTCTGAAAATTGGTTACATTCTAGTTCTACGAAAAACGAAAAAAAAAACTTTTGCTTTCATTGAAATACCTCCTGCTTACTTAATGGTTGCTCTAACCAACTGAGCTATGAAAGCTTTAGTTAACTTTTTCAGATTTTATTAATGTTAGTACTTCCAAAGGTTTTTTTCCATTTTGCATAAACTAGGGGATATATTTGACTTTGTTGTTGTCGTGAAATTTTTATGTACAACATAAATCACTTCTATTTTAGAAGTGTGTTTCGTGCAGCGCGACAAAAATTTCATGCAATTAGTGTTGCTCTATTTTTGTCGCACAGCACCAAAGACTGGATGTCTCTAGTTGGTACATGAACACCAAAGCTATGGACTCGGAAAGTTGGATTGAGGATGGGGTGATAAATATGCTTGTCATCTCTCACGTAGTGTGTTCCTTCCAATCTTCGCTTAATTTATGTAGATCCATGTTTATCTATGCTTATGCAAAACTATTTGTGCAAGCTTGATAGCATGGTCAGGCAGATATCAAAGGCAACGACAAATGGTTTAGACATGAAGATGCGAGATGGGTAGACTGCATCTATGGACGCCAACGATGTAATAAATGATGATATGGAATGCAATGCATGTATGTGAGTGATGATGATGAAATGCAATGTTTTTGATGAGAATAGCAGGAGCTCTGCCTTTGCATTATAGAGAAGGAGTCATACAAGAACGGATCGACCAACGCATGAAGGTCGCACCCCCATTACAGAATAGATATAAGAGAGCAGAAAGGATTACAACCCAACAGTGTGAACCCCTCTAGTTGCCTCCCCAAAACACTTGATGTCATCCTTGATGAGCCCAGTCAGCGCAAGAACTGTCAGTTGCTTATGCTCGAAGACTCGTCGATTCCTCTCCTTCCAGAGGTTCCACACTATGTAGGCAGCCACGGTCATGTCCTCCCTGCATTGCTCCCTCGACCCTCTGGCAGAGCACAACCTTTCCCACCACTCGCCCATGGTCTGCGCGTCATCGGCCACAACACACATGGCATCGTGAGCACGTCGGAACTGGAACCAAATCTCCTTGGCAAAAGGGCAGAGCAGAGCAATATGGTTCGCAGTTTCAGGTTCCTGATCGCAGAGCTTGCAGAGATCATTATGTGTCCAGCCTCTTGCTTGCAATCGGTCAGCAGTCCAGTTTCTGTTCTGGAGCAAGAGCCATAAGAAGAACCTCACTTTCCCCTCCATCTTGCTCGTCCACACTCTGGCCAACCGTGGCCTCTCAATCCTAGAGAAAAATTGGGCCTCGTAGGCCGAGCAGGCCGGATATACACCATTGGCAGTGAGGTTCCAAACGATGGCGTCCTTCTCCATCGACAATGTTGTCCCTTGAACCTTGGTCCAAAGCTGAACAAACTGGCGCAGCTCCTCAACATTGTTTATCCGGTTAAGCCCTTGCATCCATTTAGCATTATGTATGCCATCTCTGACCGAGACTTTTTTGAAGCGGGCCAGCTTGAACACCGCCGGCGCCAAGTCCAACGGAGCTTCACCATTCAACCACCTGTCCCTCCAGAAGCTAGCCAAAGTTCCATCGCCCAAAGAGACCTTAGTGCAGCTGGAGAAGAGCTGCTTATCAACACTATCGCATGGCGTATCTATCCCTTTCCACGGTCTATCTCTGTCCTCCCATATGTACCATTCCCAACGAAGTCTCAGTGCTCGGCTAAAGCACTCGATATTTTTTATGCCCAAACCTCCATATCTCTTTGGAGAGCAAACTTGCTTCCAGTTTACCAGACTTTTCCCACCAATCGACGCGTCATCCGCCTCCCAAAGGAAGTTCTTTCTAAGCTTGTCCACCTTTTTAATCAGCCACTTATCCGGTTGAAATGATGTCAAAAAGAATGTGGCAGTAGCAGTCACCACCGAATTGGTGTAGACCAACCTCCCCATTCTGTTGAGCAACCGTCCCTTCCTTGTGGCCAGCTTTCCGGCGATCTTATCAATGAGAGGCTGCATCTCAGTCCTCTTTGGCTTACGCACACCCAAAGGCAGGCCCAAGTACTGACATAGAAGGGCACCTTGCTGTCCACCAAATATAGCCATTAAGGGCAGCAAATCAAGGCCCGTGCAGAAGATAGGGTAGGCCACCGACTTTTGGATATTCGTTTTTAAGCCCGAGGCGTCCGCGAAGAGCTTTAGGATGGCCTGAACCGCAGCAAAGTCGTTCAGCTCGGGGTTGAGAAAAAGCGCTGCATCATCCGCATAAAAACTGGACCGGAACCTCGCCATCCGTAGCTTGAGCGGCGACGGAATGCCTCTCTCCGTGGCCAAGGAGAGCAGACACTGAAGCGGCTCCATCGCAATGATAAACAGCGGCGGCGACAAGGAGTCTCCTTGCCGCAACCCACATTGATGCACAAATTGGAAGGCCACGGGTCCCGTTAAGCAAAATTCTCGAGGATGAGGACGACAGAATCAGAGAAATCATGTCGCGCCACCGCTGCCCAAAACCCATCGCCTCCAGAACCTCAAGCAAAAATCCCCAGCAGATTGAATCAAAGGCCTTGGTGATATCTAGCTTAAGGAACATTAGGGGGATCTTGCACTGTGAGCAGTCTTGACCACATTCCTTACATACAGGAAGTTATCCTGGATCGATCGCCCTCGGATGAAAGCACTCTGGCTGTGGGCAACAAGGTGATCAATCTCAGGCGCCAACCGCGTGGCGAGCATTTTGCTGACCAATTTTGGGATGCTGTGCATGAGACTAATAGGCCGGAAATCATTCACGTCTTGTGCCCCCTCTCTCTTAGGCAGAAGCACGATGTTGGTTGTGTTGATGATGCTCCAATTCTGCCCTCTTAGGCTGTGCACGCAATTAACAGCAGCCAGCAAATCCACTTTGACCGTTGCCCAGCATTCCTTGAAAAAGGCCCCGGTGAACCCATCTGGCCCTGGCGCCATCTCTCCGTGCATATCTTTGACCGCAGACAGCAGCTCCTGCTCGGAAAAGGGTCCCTCCAGGTGGCTTAAATATCTTGACGGCAGTCCTAGGAAATCCCAATTCAGCCTGGCCGATCGGACGAAAGGTGTCCCCATAAGCCCCAGGAACCTGTCAAAAATGATCTTGGCCTTGCCCTCGTGCTCTGAAACTGGACCGTCAGCACCATTGAGCATCGGAATGTAATTCTTCTGTCGCCTTCTGGAAGCTCTCAAGTGGAAAAATCTCATGCTTGCATCACCCTCCCTAATTTCAGTCATCCTTGATTTTTGCCTCCATCTTGCTTTGTCCACCGCTGCGAAACCCAACAGTTTTGCCTTGAGCCGCGTTCGTAACTGTCGCTCCTCCGCCAAGAGCTCCCTCTCCTCCTGAGCCAGGTCCAGACTGAAAATCACATCATTAGCGAGCGATGACATGAACACAGCCCAGCGGGTCCGCTGCTTATTCCACACTTTGAGAGCCTTTGCGGTTCTAGAGAGCTTGGTGTGCAGCACCCGTATGGGATCACCAGACCTGACCGCCTTCGCCCAAGTTCGCTGAACAATCTCATGAAAATCCGGACACTTCAGCCAATGGTTTTCAAAACGAAAGGCTCTGAATCTTGTTCTCTCCATGCTTCTCAAAATCAGCGGGCAGTGGTCAGAGGTGCTAGTCGATGCAGGTGAGAGCTGAAAGTGAGGAAAGGCAGCTTCCTAGTCGCTCGTGACCATGATCCTATCAATCTTAGTGAGTGTGACATTCTCGCGCTCGTTTGACCACGTGAACCTCCTCCCCAAGAGTGGAAAATCAATCAACTCCATATCATCAATCGCAGCCCTGAATCTTCCCATCATCCGCAGGTTTATATTGTTGTTGCTTTTGTCTCTTGCTCGGCAAATCATATTGAAGTCTTCGAGCACCATCCTGTTGGGGAACGTAGCAGAATTTTAAAATTTTCTATGCATCACCAAGATCAATCTATGGAGTCATCTAGCAACGAGGGAGAGAGGAGTGCATCTACATATCCTTGTAGATCACGAGCGGAAGCGTTCAAGAGAACGGGGTTGATGAAGTCGTACTCGGCGTGATTCAAATCACCGATGACCTAGTGCCGAACGGACGGCACCTCCGCGTTCAACACACGTACGGTTGGGAGACGTCTCCTCCTTCTTGATCCAGCAAGGGGGAAGGAGAGGTTGATGATGATCCAGCAGCACGACAGCGTGGTGGTGGAAACAACGGTGATCTCGGCAGGGCTTCGCCAAGCGCTGGGAGACGGAGGAGTATCACGGGAGGGAGAGGGAGAGGCCAGGGGCTTGGGTGCACAGCCCTCCCTTCCCCCCCACTATATATAGGGTGCCTAGGGGGGGCGGCGGCCAAGGGGGTGCCTTGCCCCCCAAGGCAAGGGTGGCGCCCCCACCCCTAGGGTTTCTAACCCTAGGCGCAGGGGGAGGCCCAAAGGGGGGCGCACCAGCCCACTAGGGGCTGGTTCCCCTCCCACTTCAGCCCATGGGGCCCTCCGGGATAGGTGGCCCCACCCGGTGGACCCCCGGGACCCTTCCGGTGGTCCCCGTACAATACCGGTGACCCCCGAAACCTTCCCGATGGCCGAAACTGGACTTCCTATATATGAATCTTTACCTCCGGACCATTCCGGAACTCCTCGTGACGTCCGGGATCTCATCCGGGACTCCGAACAACTTTCGGGTTACCGTGTGCTAATATCTCTACAACCCTAGCGTCACCGAACCTTAAGTGTGTAGACCCTACGGGTTCGGGAGACATGCAGACATGACCGAGAAGCCTCTCCGATCAATAACCAACAGCGGGATCTGGATACCCATGTTGGCTCCCACATGCTCCACGATGATCTCATCGGATGAACCATGATGTCGAGGATTAAATCAATCCGTATACAATTCCCTTTGTCAATCGGTACGTTACTTGCCTGAGACTCGATCGTCGGTATCCCAATACCTTGTCCAGTCTCGTTACCGGAAAGTCACTTTACTCGTACCGTAATGCATGATCCCGTGATCAACCACTTGATCACATTAAGCTCATTATGATGATGCATTACCGAGTGGGCCCAGAGATACCTCTCCGTCATACGGAGTGACAAATCCCAGTCTCGATTCGTGTCAACCCAACAGACACTTTCGGAGATACCTGTAATGTACCTTTATAGCCATCCAGTTACGTTGTGACGTTTGGCACACCCAAGGCATTCCTACGGTATCCGGGAGTTGCACAATCTCATGGTCTAAGGAAATGATACTTGACATTCAGAAAAGCTACAACAAACGAACTACACGATCTTTGAGCTAAGCTTAGGTTTGGGTCTTGTCCATCACATCATTCTCCTAATGATGTGATCTCGTTATTAATGACATCCAATGTCCATAGTCAGGAAACCATGACTATCTTTTGATCAACGAGCTAGTCAACTAGAGGCTCACTAGGGACGTGTTGTGGTCTATGTATTCACACATGTATTACGATTTTCGGATAACACAATTATAGCATGAACAATAGACAATTATCATGAACAAAGAAATATAATAATAACCATTTTATTATTGCCTCTAGGGCATATTTCCAACAGTCTCCCACTTGCACTAGAGTCAATATTCTAGTTACATTGTGATCAATCGAACACCCATGCAGTTCTGGTGCTGATCATGTTTTGCTCTAGGGAGAGGTTTAGTCAATGGATCTGCTACATTCAGGTCCGTATGTACTTTACAAATCTGTATGTCTCCACTTTGAACACTTTCACGAATGGAGTTGAAGCGACGCTTGATATGTCTGGTCTTCTTGTGAAACCTGGGCTCCTTGGCAAGGGCAATAGCTCCAGTGTTGTCACAGAAGAGAGTCATCGGGCCCGACGCATTGGGTATGACTCCTAGGTCGGTAATGAACTCCTTCACCCAGACTGCTTCTTGTGCTGCCTCCGAGGCTGCCATGTACTCCGCTTCACATGTAGGTCCCGCCACAACGCTTTGCTTGCAACTGCACCAGCTTACTGCCCCACCATTCAAAATATACACGTATCTGGTTTGTGACTTAGAGTCATTCAGATCTGTGTCGAAGCTAGCATCGACGTAACCCTTTACAACGAGCTCTTCGTCACCTCCATAAACGAGAAACATTTCCTTAGTCCTTTTTAGGTACTTCAGGATATTCTTGACCGCTGTCCAGTGTTCCATGCCGGGATTACTTTGGTACCTTCCTACCAAACTTACGGCAAGGTTTACATTAGGTCTGGTACACAGCATAGCATACATGATAGACCCTATGGCCGAGGCATAGGGTACGACACTCATCTTTTCTCTATCTTCTGCCGTGGTCGGGCATTGAGCCATGCTCAATCTCGTACCTTGCAATACAGGAAAGAACCCCTTCTTTGACTGATCCATTTTGAACTTCTTCAATATCTTGTCAAGGTACGTATTCTGTGAAAGACCAATGAGGCGTCTCGATCTATCTCTATAGATCTTGATGCCTAATATATAAGCAGCTTCTCCAAGGTCCTTCATTGAAAAACACTTGTTCAAGTAGGCCTTTATGCTTTCCAAGAATTCTATATGATTTCCCATCAACAGTATGTCATCCACATACAATATGAGAAATGCTACAGAGCTCCCACTCACTTTCTTGTAAATGCAGGCTTCTCCATAAGTCTGCATAAACCCAAACGCTTTGATCATCTCATCAAAGCAAATGTTCCAACTCCAAGATGCTTGCACTAACCCATAAATCGAGCATTGGAGCTTGCACACCTTGTCAGCATTCTTAGGATCGACAAAACCTTCCGGCTGCATCATATACAATTCTTCCTTAAGGAAAGCATTAAGGAATGCCGTTTTGACGTCCATTTGCCATATCTCATAATCATAGAATGCGGCAATTGCTAACATGATTCGGACGGACTTCAGCTTCACTACGGGTGAGAAAGTCTCATCGTAGTCAACCCCTTGAACTTGTCGATAACCCTTAGCGACAAGCCGAGCTTTATAGATAGTCACATTACCATCCGTGTTTGTCTTCTTCTTAAAGATCCATTTATTTACTATGGCTCGCTGATCAACGGGCAAGTAGTCGAAGTCCATACTTCGTTTTCATACATGGATCCTATCTCGAATTTCATGGCTTCCAGCCATTTGTCGGAATCCGGGCCCGCCATCGCTTCTTCATAGTTTGAAGGTTCACCGTTGTCTAACAACATGATTTCCAAGACAGGGTTGCCGTACCACTTTGGTGCGGAACGTGTCCTTGTGGACCTACGAAGTTCAGTAGCAACTTGATCTAAAGTTTCATGATCATCATCATCAACTTCCTCTCTAGTCGGTGCAGGCACCTCAGGAACATTTACTTGAGCGCGCCAGTTACCGGTTCAAGAGGTAATACTTCATCAAGTTCTACCTTCCTCCCACTTATTTCTTTCGAGAGAAACTCTTTCTCTAGAAAGGACCCATTCTTGGCAACAAAGATCTTGCCTTCGGATCTGAGGTAGAAGGTATACCCAACAGTTTCTTTAGGGTATCCTATGAAGACGCATTTTTCCGACTTGGGTTCGAGCTTTTCAGGTTGAAGTTTCTTGACATAAGCATCGCATCCCCAAACTTTTAGAAACGACAGCTTAGGTTTCTTCCCAAACCATAATTCATACGGTGTTGTCTCAACGGATTTCGACGGAGCCCTATTTAAAGTGAATGCGGCAGTCTCTAAAGCATAGCCCCAAAATGATAGCGGTAAATCGGTAAGAGACATCATAGATCGCACCATATCTAATAGAGTGCGATTACGACGTTCGGACACACCATTACGCTGAGGTGTTCCAGGCGGCGTTAGTTGTGAAACTATTCCACATTTTATTAAGTGTGTGCCAAATTCGTGACTCAAGTATTCTCCCCCACGATCTGATCGCAAGAACTTGATTTTCCTGTCACGTTGATTCTCAACCTCACTCTGAAATTCCTTGAACTTTTCAAAGGTCTCAGACTTGTGTTTCATTAAGTAGACATACTCATATCTACTCAAGTCATCAGTGAGGGTGAGAACATAACGATAGCCACCGCGAGCCTCAACACTCATTGGACCGCACACATCAGTATGTATGATTTCCAATAAGTTGGTTGCTCGCTCCATTGTTCCTGAGAACGGAGTCTTGGTCATTTTACCCATGAGGCATGGTTCGCACGTGTCAAATGATTCGTAATCAAGAGACTCTAAAAGTCCATCTGCATGGAGCTTATTCATGCATTTGACACCTATGTGACCAAGGCGGCAGTGCCACAAGTATGTGGGACTATCATTATCAACCTTACATCTTTTGGTATTCACACTATGAACATGTGTAGCATTACGCTCGAGATTCATTAAGAATAAACCATTCACCATCGGAGCATGACCATAAAACATATCTCTCATATAAATAGAACAACCATTATTCTCAGATTTAAATGAGTAGCCATCTCGTATTAAACGAGATCCTGATACAATGTTCATGCTCAAAGCTGGCACTAAATAACAATTATTGAGGTTTAAAACTAATCCCGTAGGTAAATGTAGAGGTAGCGTGCCGACGGCGATCACATCGACCTTGGAACCATTCCCGACGCGCATTGTCACCTCGTCCTTCGCCAGTCCCCGCTTATTCCGCAGCTCCTGCTTTGAGTTACAAATGTGAACAACCGCACCGGTATCAAATACTCAGGAGCTACTACGAGTACTGGTAAGGTACACATCAATTACATGTATATCACATATACCTTTAGTGTTGCCGGCCTTCTTATCCGCTAAGTATTTGGGGCAGTTCCGCTTCCAATGACCACTTCCCTTGCAATAAAAACACTCAGTCTCAGGCTTGGGTCCATTCTTTGGCTTCTTCCCGGCAGCTTGCTTACCGGGCGCGGCAACTCCCTTGTCGTCCTTCTTGAAGTTCTTCTTACCCTTGCCTTTCTTGAACTTAGTGGTTTTATTCACCATCAACACTTGATGTTCCTTTTTGACTTCTACCTCTGCTGATTTTAGCATTGCAAATACTTCAGGAATGGTCTTTTCCATCCCCTGCATATTGAAGTTCATCACAAAGCTCTTGTAGCTCGGTGGAAGAGACTGAAGGATTCTGTCAATGACCGCGTCATCCGGGAGATTAACTCCCAGCTGAGTCAAGCGGTTATGCAACCCAGACATTTTGAGTATCTGCTCACTGACAGAACTATTTTCCTCCATCTTACAGCTGAAGAACTTGTCGGAGACTTCATATCTCTCGACCCGGGCATGAGCTTGAAAAACCATTTTCAGCTCTTCGAACATCTCATATGCTCCGTGTCTCTCAAAACGCTTTTGGAGCCCCGGTTCTAAGTTGTAAAGCATGCCGCACTGAACAAGGGAGTAATCATCAGCACGTGTCTGCCAAGCATTCATAACGTCTTGGTTCTGTGGGATGGGTGCGTCACCTAGCGGTGCTTCTAGGACATAATCTTTCTTGGAAGCTATGAGGATGATCCTCAGGTTCTGGACCTAGTCCGTATAGTTGTTGCCATCGTCTTTCAGCTTGGTTTTCTCTAGGAACGCGTTGAAGTTGAGGACAACGTTGGCCATTTGATCTACAAGACATATTGTAAAGATTTTAGACTAAGTTTATGATAATTAAGTTCATCTAATCAAATTATTCAATGAACTCCCACTCAGATAGACATCCCTCCAGTCATCTAAGTATAACATGATCCGAATTAACTAGGTCGTGTCCGATCATCACGTGAGACGGACTAGTCAACATCGGTGAACATCTTCATGTTGATCGTATCTTCTATACGACTCATGCTCGACCTTTCGGTCTTCTGTGTTCCGAGGCCATGTCTGTACATGCTAGGCTTGTCAAGTCAACCCAAGTGTATTGCGTGTGCAAATCTGTCTTACACCCATTGTATTCGAACGTTAGAATCTATCACACCCGATCATCACGTGGTGCTTCTAAACAACGAACCTTCGCAACGGTGCACATTTAGGGGGAACACTTTCTTGAAATTTTACGAGGGATCATCTTATTTAAGCTACCGTCGTTCTAAGCAAATAAGATGTAAAACATGATAAACATCACATGCAATCAAATTGTGACATGATATGGCCAATATCATTTGCTCCTTTGATCTCCATCTTCGGGGCTCCATGATCATCGTTGTCACCGGCATGACAGCATGATCTCCATCATCATGATCTCCATCATCGTGTCTTCTTGAAGTTGTCATGTCAACTATTACTTCTACTACTATGGCTAACGCTTTAGCAATAAAGTAAAGTAATTACATGACGTTTATGTTGACACATAGGTCATAAATAAATAAAGACAACTCCTATGGCTCCTGCCGGTTGTCATACTCATCAACATGCAAGTCGTGATTCCTATTACAAGAACATGATCATCCCATACATCCCATATATCATTCATCACATCCTTTGGCCATATCACATCACAAAACACTTGCTGCAAAAATAAGTTAGACGTCCTCTAATTGTTGTTGCAAGTTTTTATGTGGCTGCTATAGGTTTCTAGCAAGAACGTTTCTTACCTACGCCAAAACCACAACGTGAATTGCCAATTTCTATTTACCCTTCATAAGGACCCTGTTCATCGAATCCGATCCGACTAAAGTGGGAGAGACAGACACCCGCCAGCCACCTTATGCAACTAGTGCATGTCAGTCGGTGGAACCGGTCTCACGTAAGCGTACGTGTAAGGTTGGCCCGGGCCGCTTCATCCCACGATGCCACCGAATCAAGATAAGACTAGTAACGGCAAGATAATTGACAATATCGACGCCCACGACTACTTTGTGTTCTACTCGTGCATAGTAACTACGCATAGACCTAGCTCTGATGCCACTGTTGGGGAACGTAGCAGAATTTTAAAATTTTCTACGCATCACCAAGATCAATCTATGGAGTCATCTAGCAACGAGGGAGAGAGGAGTGCATCTACATATCCTTG
Organism: Triticum dicoccoides; assembly: GCF_002162155.2. Classification (NCBI taxonomy): domain Eukaryota; kingdom Viridiplantae; phylum Streptophyta; class Magnoliopsida; order Poales; family Poaceae; genus Triticum; species Triticum dicoccoides. The sequence continues at coordinate 499,425,569 of NC_041386.1, read as the reverse complement.
TAGATCACGAGCGGAAGCGTTCAAGAGAACGGGGTTGATGGAGTCGTACTCGACGTGATTCAAATCACCGATGACCTAGTGCCGAACGGACGGCACCTCCGCGTTCAACACACGTACGGTTGGGAGACGTCTCCTCCTTCTTGATCCAGCAAGGGGGAAGGAGAGGTTGATGAAGATCCAGCAGCACGACGGCGTGGTGGTGGAAGCAACGGTGATCTCGGCAGGGCTTCGCCAAGCGCTGGGAGACGGAGGAGTGTCACGGGAGGGAGAGGGAGAGGCCAGGGGCTTGGGTGCGCAGCCCTCCCTTCCCCCCACTATATATAGGGTGCCTAGGGGAGGTGCCGGCCCTAGGAGATCCAATCTCCTAGGGGGGCGGCAGCCAAGGGGGTGCCTTGCCCCCCAAGGCAAGGGTGGCGCCCCCATCCCTAGGGTTTCTAACCCTAGGCACAGGGGGAGGCCCAAAGGAGGGGCGCACCAGCCCACCAGGGGTTGGTTCCCTTCCCACTTCAGCCCATGGGGCCCTCCGGGATAGGTGGCCCCACCCAGTGGACCCCGGGGACCCTTTCGGTGGTCCCGGTACAATACCGGTGACCCCCGAAACCTTCCCGATGTCCGAAACTGGACTTCCTATATATGAGTCTTTACCTCCGGACCATTCCAGAACTCCTCGTGACGTCCAGGATCTCATCCGGGACTCCGAACAACTTTCGGGTTACCGTGTGCTAATATCTCTACAACCATAGCGTCACCGAACCTTAAGTGTGTAGACCCTACGGGTTCGGGAGACATGCAGACATGACCGAGAAGCCTCTCCGGTCAATAACCAACAGCGGGATCTGGATACCCATGTTGGCTCCCACATGCTCCACGATGATCTCATCGGATGAACCACGATGTCGAGGATTAAATCAATCCGTATACAATTCCCTTTGTCAATCGGCACGTTACTTGCCCGAGACTCGATCATCGGTATCCCAATACCTTGTTCAGTCTCGTTAATGGCAAGTCACTTTACTCGTACCATAATGCATGATCCCGTGATCAACCACTTGATCACATTGAGCTCATTATGATGATGCATTACCGAGTGGGCCCAGAGATACCTCTTTGTCATACGGAGTGACAAATCCCAGTCTCGATTCGTGCCAACCCAACAGACACTTTCAGAGATACCTGTAATGTACCTTTATAGCCACCCAGTTACGTTGTGACGTTTGGCACACCCAAGGCATTCCTACGGTATCCGGGAGTTGCACAATCTCATGGTCTAAGGAAATGATACTTGACATTCAGAAAGCTACAACAAACGAACTACACGTTCTTTGAGCTAAGCTTAGGATTGGGTCTTGTCCATCACATCATTCTCCTAATGATGTGATCCAGTTATCAATGACATCCAATGTCCATAGTCAGGAAACCATGACTATCTTTTGATCAACGAGCTAGTCAACTAGAGGCTCACTAGGGACGTTTGTGGTCTATGTATTCACACATGTATTACGATTTCCGGATAACACAATTATAGCATGAACAATAGACAATTATCATGAACAAAGAAATATAATAATAACCATTTTATTATTGCTTCTAGGGCATATTTCCAACACATCCAACGTGGTAGCATGTGCTGCTTGATCATCTTTAGTTCCTCAATGAACAGAATTTTGTCCTCCCCTCATTGCGGACCATAAACTCCAGTGATCGACCAGCTCACTCCATCAGTCCTACTCTTCACTGTTCCTGACACGAAATGCAGTCCGGCCGCCAGCGGCACAACAGCGATCTCATGATCATCGCAGCAAGCAATTAGGATCCCTCCTCTGGATCCATTGGCTGGCAAAGATATGAAGTTATCAGCAAAACGCAGCCCCAAAGCTTCAAGCACCAGGCTTCTAGTCATGTCACCGATCTTTGTTTCTTGCAGACAGACAATCTTGCAATTCTGCTCAGCAACAAATAGTTGCACCGTCCGCCTCTTCGCCGGGTTATTTAGACCCCGCACGTTCCAATTCAAGACGGCGAAATCCATAAAGGAACTAAAGCACACTCGACTCTGAATTTAGCAAACATACATTCAGCGTTGGGCAACACATAGCCCGACTCCACAGTACGGACTTGGGAGACAGGAACCTCCCATGTCGCGCTTTCGCGCCTAAGACAGAGAACACTAGCACACGTTAACATGGATAAAGCAACTGGCCCACACAGCGGAGCACCCCAAGCGAATCAGACACAGATCGCCTGACCATCCCCGCGAGCTTCTTTGCCTTTGCTCTTCGCGGTAGCATCAATCAGCGATTCAATTGCCGCAATGAAGCCATCCGGCAACGACTTCTTGTACAACTCCCTGTACTTCTGCAGATCGGCCGCGGATGCAGCCACCTGTGGAGAGCCTTCCTCCCAGATGCTACTTTTCTTGAGCAGAACCATCTTCACTTTGTCCATGGTAGACCAGCCCGCGGTAGGCTTGGCAGCCAGCCTGCCGCTGCTTCTTCTGGAGAGCGGATCCGCCTGGCCGTCCTTGCGGCGGCCGCCGCCCGCCGGCGTGGGAAGCAGGGCGGTGGGTGGGGGAGCAGAGCAGGAGATGAGGAAGCTTGTAAGCGGATCAGGCGTCGCCGCATTTTCATCCACAGCCTCATCCGGCCCACCCTCAGACCCTTCAGCGACCGCCACCGAGACAGGCCCCGGGCCGCCATGAGGTATGGATCCCTCGGGCTCCAACTGACGGCCCAGGAGCAGGAGGCCCCCAGACGGCGCCTCTCGAGGCGAGAGCGGCCCAAAAAGGCCCGCTCGCTCCATGTTGACGCCCCCGTCTCCAGCCGCCGCCTCAATCATCAAGCGGTCATCCATCTCCTCCTCTCCATCTGGCTCCACCAGGATGGGCGCCTCTGCGCCACATGCCGCTTTTGCATGGGAATAGCCATGCACGTCGCCCACCGCGTCGCCTGGAGTCGTCCCCCTTCCTCTTCAGGTCTTCCTCCCTCTTTTCCTCCCACCAGCATGGCAGAGGGCTGCGCCGGCTGATCCTCGCCCGGCACCCGCAGACTTTCACGAGAGGGGGCAAGCAGCTCTTCCTCCTCAGACCGCTGACCACCCTCGCCCATGCCATCTTGAGCTGTGGTCACGCCCGACGCCGCATGTGGCCCCTGCCGCAGTGCATCAGAGATGGCCAGGGTGCCATCAGCGCAGGTGAACGGGTCCACAACCGCCAGAGCACCATCGATCTCCCCCAGGTCAATCAGCGGCGGCACGACCATACCCTCCTCCGGCCATCCGTTGCGTCTCCGGCCGCCGCCTCCAACTCCGCCGCCCGATCCAGTCCCCCCTTGGTGCGATCTGCGACCTTCTTCAGCCTGATGCATCCCTACACTCGCCTTCCTGAACCCACTGCCGCTGCCATAGGTTCGCCGCCCTCCTCCTCCACCGCCGCCATAGGCATCAGGGAAGCGCAGCCTGGAATGAACGGAGGCACGTGGTGGCAGTGGTGGGAAGTCCCCATCTTCAAAGTTGAGGAACCATCTGTAGCCCCACCTAGCGGGCCAGTCCGGCACCATTCCGTCCTCCGACGGCATCCCGCTGATCTCACTTTCGCAGCTCCTCCCACTATCCGGGCTCGGCGGGCAGGTGAAGTCGATGACATGATCGAGGTGGATGAGCACAGGGTGCCCGAGCATGGCCACCTGAACCCAACGCCGCGGCACCTCCTGAGTGATGTTGAGCTCAGGGAAGTGCATCCCGAGCGAGCCATCCTCCATCGGTTCTTCCAGCTGAAGCACACCGCGAGTCTTGAGCTTCTCCACAGCATCCGTCCACACTCACAGCCGGAAACATCCCGTCTCCTCCTCACTCCGCACCTCGTGGTCGACGCCGTCGATGAGCATGGAGGGGTCGAACAACGAAGCCACGGACTCGACGTCCCAAGCATGCTTCGGCACTCCCTCTAGGCAAACCCGCACCTTGTATAGCATCTTGGCCAGCGACGCGCGCCGAAAATGCGACCAAGGCGCCACCAGCAGCGAGATCCGTCCTAGCACGAGCGGACCCCGGCCAGCCAGCACCCTGTCGCGGACTGCCGCAAGATGAGCAACATCTCCCCCAAAGCCCGAAGGGACACCTTCACCGCCTCCTCCTCGATCCGGAACTTCATGTCCACCGCCCTCTTGACGTCGACGATCTCGAGCTGCCTTGCCGATCCCACGACCACCGCCACCACCGCGCACCTAGTTAGTCTCCGCTCCGCCTCGGCCTGCCCCGCCGACCTCTTTGCCGTGGCGATGACGAGCCCACGCCGCACCGCCGCATCAGCCGCTGGCGCCTCCATTGGCGCCCGGACCGCAGAGCTCGGTGGGGGGCCTGGTGGAGGCGGCGGAAGAACGACCACCGGTTCAGCACGATCCTTGCTTCTCTCCGGTCTTGCCGGTTGCTCGCCGCCACACCACCTCGCCCTATGCCCCACCGCGCCGCAGAGAAGGCAGCGAGCACGATTGGAGCAGCCAGCGACCCGGTGACCAGGCTCGAGACACCTAAAGCACTTCCCCCTCGCCTTGGAAAATAGCAGCTCTTTGAGGTGAGAGAACTGAGGCTTGGGACGCGGCGGAGGCCGCTGGTAAAAAGGGGGGCGCCTCCCCCTTCCCACCATCTTCCACCCACCGCCATCAATGCGCTCTTGGCTGTCGGTGGCCCTTAAAGTCGACCGCGCAGGCACGACAACAGCGGATTGAAGCTGGCCACCAATCTCCCCCACTGCCCGCTGCGCGCGCATTGAAGGCTCCCCAGATCCCGCCGGAAGTGTATGCGCGTCTGCATTGCCCGCCGGGGCGAGCAGGGCCTCCAAGTAGGAGACCGCTGATGGGGAGGCTGGTCGCGGCTCTTGGCCCACCGCGGGAGATATCGGAGAAGGCAGCAGAGGAGAGAAGAGAGCGTCGGGCGGCGCCGCCGAGCGGGCGACGCAGCGCGGGAGGAGGAAGATACAGAGGAATGTGTGAAATGCAATGTTGATAATATGCAATTGTGTAATGATATGTAATGTATGTGTGTATGCCATGATATGCAATGTTGATACTATCATGTCCATGTGTGTACGTGGCGCTATAGTTGGGGCTGCACTGCAGCACTACTAGCATACAATCACAACTATCAAAGCCACAACCATTCACCCTCAAAAAAAAAAAGCCACAACCATTCATAACTGACGGGCCAAATCGGAGCGGCGGTCAGTCATGAGCTTCCCCTCGCCACTGTATTTTCTGATTGGTCGGATAACCGGTCACTGATAACATAGTCATCACTGATCGGAAATCGCCGACGGATCACATGGTGGTTTTTGACCTGTGAGTGTTGACTGTTGACTGACCCTGTAGTAGTGTGCTTCAAGTTCCATTGAAAGAAAAAACTTCAAGTTTCTTTTCGCACATAAATATACTTGGCGTAATTAGGAGTGCTAGGATGTGCTTAAGAAAAGGAATGATAGGACCACAAAACCAGGTGTTGCTTGATCATGTCTTTCTCCTCACAGGGACGCATGAGCATGCACCATAATTTTCTGTCAGTTCTGTTAGAAATATGAACAAATTACTACGAGATTTAATCCGAATAAACAGAAGATAAATCATAACTACAACAACAGAGATTAAACCAATCATGTGAACTAGCGTAGCAGATGAACAGATCACATCTAGGGCACATACTAGAAACATGAATTCTACCACGATCTCGAACAGGAAGAATAGAATCACATACGATGCAGCGGGAGCAACACCGCCGGCGTTGACGTTGTCACCCATGTCGTCGAGGACGAGGTTGCCGAGGTCGGGGAAGAAGTCGTCGTTCGCGAAGTCGTCGCTGCCAGCAGTCGCGCGAGTGCGCTCCCCAAAAACCTGATCGCCCCTCTCCCGTACAGAATCACGAGAGGTGGGGTTCCGGAGGCCTGCTGTCCCTTCTCCCGGTGCACGCCGAAAGGAGGGATGGAGAAGACTTGGTTGGCGGCGCAATGATCTGGAACGGTGGTGAGAAACCATACGAAGCGGCGGCGGCTAGGGTAGACGTCTGCCTGACTATATAGTGCGGGCCGGATAGGTCGTGGGAATAAACCCCACGTCCAAGTCGTCACGATCCAAAAGAATCAAAAACGGTTCAGTAATTAACGCGTCCGTTAATTATTAATTAATGACTCATTAATTTTCCCGAGCAGCAAAAATATAGACAACGTGCATAGCTCTGTCCTCGGCTCGGCTCAATCCCGCAACCCGCGGCGCGGCGAACGAGGAGAAGCGCGCGTGTAGGTCTTCTCTTCTCATGCTCATACAAGTGGTAGAAGAGCTCACCTTATAAAAAGGTACAACTCTCTCTCAACTTCCGGGGTGAGACTAAATTTTAGCCTCACTCACTCCACTCACATGTGTACATGAATGGGCCAAGAGAATTTTAGAATTTTAGTTGGGTTTTGGGCCAAAAGCCTACTAGCAAAATTCCAACAAGTTCAATTCATAAACACTTACAAAACCAAGCATCAACATCAACCCGATGTCCAAAATCAACCAGTAGACCTATCGTGCTCCGTTACTCCACTTTTCTCTTCCTTCAGTCAATAGTAAAGCTTTGATGCGCAGTTTAGAGTAATTAACGCCAGACTGTAAAGCACGCTAGTAAACTGACACGATAAGCAAGCTACCGCTTTAGCTTATCCTCTTCTGCTGCTCTACATATACTCCTCTACAGTGCCATGCGCCCATCAGTGCACAACAAATTACTGTACTTAGTTGAAATCGCCATGGTTGAGGTGACGTCGTGGGTGGAGGACGTGGAGAAGACGCTGCTGGAAGAGCACGAGCCGTCGTCGGAGGTGGAGCAATGGCGGAAGCACTCCATCTACCGTGTCCCGGCGCGCATCAAGAGGCTCAACGGCGACGCCTACAAGCCGCAGACGGTGTCCCTGGGCCCCTTCCACCACGGAGACCCCGACCTGCTGCCCATGGAGCAGCACAAACGCAGGGCGCTGCTGCGCCTCCTCCGGCGGGCCGGCAGGCCGCTACGGGACCTCGTCGCCGCCGTGGGGGAGGTGGAGGAGCAGCTGCGGGCGGCGTACGTCGGCCTCGGCGACGAGTGGCGCGACGGTGGCGGGGAGCGGTTCGTGGAGATGATGATCGTGGACGGCTGCTTCTTGCTGGAGGTGATGAGGACGGCGGCGGCCGCCGGGCGGAGGTATGCCGTTCACCCAGACTACGCGCCCAACGACCCGGTGTTCAGCCGGCACGGCTTGCTGTACATTGCGCCGTATGTCCAGCGCGACATGCTCATGGTCGAGAACCAGCTGCCCCTCCTCGTGCTCCACAGGATCGCCGCTGCAGCTGAGGGTGGAAAAACATCGGTAAGTACAGAGCCCAATATAATGGATTGATATCTCACATTTTTTAACTGATAGCAAAGTGCCTCCATGGGAGCATACGAGCTACATGATCTTGAGCCTTTGTGCTAACCATTATGTGCCTCTTGGGTGGCTAGACCTATGCTACGATCAACAGGATGGTGCTCAACTTCCTTGGCGTGGCAGATGCTGACAGGCACCCAGCGGCAGTGCCACACCTGGGGCTCCACCCACTAGACATCTACCGCCGGAGCCTACTACTCCACACCACCGGCAGGACAGAGCGCAACATACAGGTCGAAGAGCCGGCGGCGAAGCCCGCGGACGTGCGCTCCGCGCGGAAGCTCCACGAAGCCGGCATCCGGTTCCGGCACAGCGGGCGGGCGGACTGCCTCTGCGACGTCCGGTTCCGGGGCGGCACCCTCACCATGCCGCAGCTCTTCGTGGACGACTCCACCGAGTACAAGCTCCTGAACCTGATGGCGTTCGAGGCCCTGCACGTCGGCGCCGGCAACGACGTGACCGCCTACGTCTTCTTCATGCGGAGCGTCGTCGGCTGCGTGGACGACGTGCGGCTGCTGCGGCGCAAGGGGATCGTCCGGAGCGAGTGGGTGGACGGCGACGAGACGGTGGTGCGGCTGCTCAACGACATGACCAGGGACGTGGTCTGCGACGAGGCGTCGCCGCTCTGCGCCCTGCACGGCGAGGTGGAGGCCTACTGCCGGAGCAACCTGCGCGTGTTCCTGCACGTGTCGTGGTACTACCTCAAGCGCACCTACTTCGGGAACCCGTGGACGTTCCTCTCCCTCGCCGCCGGCATCCTGCTCCTCGTCACCGACATCATCCAGACTGTGTATTCCGTTCTTTCTTACGAAGTGCAGGGAAAGAGACAGTATTACAGCCATCACTAGCGGGGCTGAGCGTACCTGAGCTCCCAGCTGTTAGCGTTACACTTTGGCTTATAGGTGTAGATGCACCCATTGTCTAAATACAAATTTTAAAAGTTAAAAAAGTGAGGGAAAAAAATCCTGCGTGTACATCCGGACATTATATATTTGTGCACCAAATGTTAGCGTTAAACTAGCTAAAATACCTGTGCATTGCCACGAAATACAAGTGAAGTACGAGACACCAGGTTATTGTATATCTTGTCAGAACTTAGATGCGTTGATCACAGCTTATATATCGAATGATTCAGCAAAATTCTAGAGCTTGCAGAGAGCTTACAAACAAGGCAAATTTTAACCACAGTAGCTAAATGTCAATCGACTGACTTTAGCTTTTGTGGCCAGTCGATTTTGAACAAAGGAAGGAGAAAGAAGGGCCTCGCCGGAGAGAAGGAAGGAGAAATAAGGGGCTCACTGGAGGGCTACCTCATTATCTATCTTAGGGTTTAGGCTGGGGGCGGTGGTGGACGGCGGTGGTGGGGCTTCGTCAGAGAAAAAAACTGGACGCCGGCGGGGCTAGAGGGATGGCCGGGGGCGGCGGCAAGACCGACGGTGGGGGACGGATCAGAGGAGGGCGGTCGCGGGAGCGCCGGCGACTGCAGGAGGCGGTGGCCGGCAGTTCGGCCGGTGGCATGTTTGCCGGGTGGAAGAAGAAGAAGTCTAGAGGGTAAATCCCCTTTCTTCCCGCCACTTCCGATCACGTCAACCCCTGCTCATCTGACGGTGCCGCCTTCGGTTCGCTGCTCCCGATCTCCAATGCCTCCTACGGCGCAGACTCCCTCGAACCCGATTGTGACTGCGGCGATGGACGATGGCCTCGGGAGGCAGCAATGCCTTCCCTAGCCTAACAAATTTGTTGATGGTATTTCCATATTCCTCTATTTCATCTTCTCTGAACTAGTTATAATATTGCCATGTTTTAAATATGTCTATCTTTTCAGGGTCCTAGTGAAATTGATGATATGTCATCTTAAGATCTTCTTTAGGGCTCTATTTTAGTACCTTCAGCTGGAGCAGAGGATAGTTTGTTCTTTGGGGATAAAGTCGGTGATAAGTAGTGTGGTAATCGATGGGCTTTTGGTTATTTGGAGAAAAAGAACATTTCAAAAGATAGATTTGTTATTGTTGCTACATGCCATGCTATTTTGTTCTTTTGGGATGATAATGTTGAGCACTTGGTGGAAAAAAGCTGTGCTAACTTGTGCTAATTGATGGCATTTGGTGGATATTCAGCGATCATGTTCATTTGTACAAATACATTTGCTGCATGAGGCTGTCCAAAGTAGTGAAGTAAAAATGTTTGTTCAATTATTATGCTTTTATATGTTCCTGAACTGTAGGGTAGTGCTAAAATGTAGTGAACTGAATTCATGTCCGTATATGTGCCCGTACTGAACTGAATCCTCTTTGTTCCTGTTCCTGTTTCTGAACTGAATCACACCCGAACTGGGGCCTTATTTGAGCCAAAGCATGGGTTGGCAAGTTGTGCGTTGAGGGAGCTGTGAGATGCAGCAGCCGTGGCATTTGAAATGGATGGCATCGCTTCTGCAAGCTGCTTGGGCGTGGGGAGGCGGCAGGGCGAGCAAGAGGATCGCTATCCGGTCTGTGCCATGAGTGTGCCGAGCAAAAGGCACCAGAGCGGACGACGTCTGGGACCTCCATGGCGACGACCAAGAGGTCCTCCGGCAGCACGAACCAGTCATGCATGTTGGTCTCGGCCTTGGTCGTCACAACTTCCTGCATGCATCGGTAGGGCTAGTACGCTATTTTCGCATACCATCAAAGTTCGATTTGCCATTTGACAATTCTCGGCAACTTGCTCTGCTCTGATTGGTATTTTTTTCAATTTACGCCCACTCAGGGCCCGCTTGGATTAGAAACACCGGGGACAAGGAGCACCCCCATTCCAAGCAGGGGATAAGTAAACTTCCACCGTGTACGTACAACCCAGTAAAAGGACAAAACCCAGGTATAACTAACTTTCATGATCCATTATAACTTCATACGATGATCCATTATAACTTCATATCATGATATCTACTTACTCCTTTTTTTTTAGATGATGATATCTACTCCTAATTTAAAGCAAAGCAGAGACCGGCACCACAACGATCTGTCTTCAGCTCAGTAGCCGTTTCCATGACTCTAAGTCTCAAGACTGAAATGCATTAGACCACTAGTAAAACTGCTAGTAGCAGACTTGAATAGAAACATCTGCACGCAATAGTGCAAGAAATACGCGGGCAAACCAGTCCGCAATGACAGTGATATTGCAACAAAATCGATTCATGGACTATATGCAACAGCATAAGGCAAGTCAACATACAAATACAGAGTTGGCTGCATACAAAGCCAACGGTTTACTGAGCCACAGCACCGGGTGTATACACACTGCACGTTAGGGGTAAAATCAGAGTGGATACGTACACTCCTTAACATTTAGAAAAAAGGAGTGGATACATATGCTGAAAGTAAGTAAGCGTGCTGGAACTATAACTAGTGCTAGAGAGGTAGCAACGCACATTGGGGAATGAAACAAGAGCGTGCTCAGTTTGCGCCACCCAATCTTAATGCCCATGCTGTGCAAAATCACATCTTCTAGGTTCAAATAGGCACTCAATTGCTTTATAATGCAGTAATTTAACATCACCTACTATGGAATGCAACACCTTCATTTCTAAAGGAAAATTTTCAACACTTGTCCCTAGCTTTACATTGAATCCAGTCTGAGAATCACTAACATGGTTTATATATTCGATGCATGGCATACAAAAACAACCATTTTATCACATTGTCATGCAAGCAGAGCAGATTGGCCAGATCTTTATGTTCTCATTTTGGAATTTTCACTATGACTTAATTTAAACAATTAAAAAATCCAACTTTCAGACTGAGTATATATAATAATATGAGTCAGCAAGTGGGGGTGCTTTAAAAACCTAGGGACACATGAATACACAATGTGTTGCAGCTTATGCTATTTCCATCAGATAGTACTGAAAGAGAATAACTTTTTCATCAAAATACTATACATACATAAGAAATATATGAACAGCACAATGAAAATTGGGACTATAATAAAAGCCAGCAAGGATCACACTCAATTATCAATCAGAAAATGCAGTCATGAAGATTGATTTGTGAACTAGTATAAGGAACAAGTAACTTGAGGCAATTAACACAGAATACAGAGTTAGCTGCATAACAAAACCAATGGGTTTCCAATCCATAACAATCAAGCTGCACTGACCAATATAATGCACAATCTAGTAGACTAAGTGCTAAACGATCACAATAATGCCCAAGTTGCTTCATATTGAGTTACAGAAGCTCACAAAGATGAAAATCTAGCCTCATGCAGCAGCTAATTAGTGCATTCTAACACTTTTTAACTACTACTCCCTCCGCCCCGAATTAACTAGTGCGGAAATGAATCTCTGCGACAAGTAATTCAGGACAGAGGGAGTATAAATCATGCTTCAAGTGAAAACAGAAATCGATTATGAATTTGTGAAGATGGGCATTGGTTCACTACCAAGATTTGGCTAGCCAATGTGTATTGGCAAAGCCCAGACTTGGCAAAAGCTGGCAACTTTATGTGAGGTTGGCAAGAAAATTTGGTAAACAAGAAATTACTAGCCAATAATTGGTCGATGCCAAATATTAGCATGCCAATTTTTGGCATCAATCCAAGAATGCTCAATATCTCCATAGAAGAAAGCAGAAAGAAGAATCAGAACCAATTTCAAATCATCCAACATGTCCCTGGAATGCATTGCTTATTCAATCCATCTACTAGCAAGTAGCAAACTCAACTGATACTACTATCAGAAACCGAGTAGCTACGAATCAACCTGTAATCCTTCTTTTGATCATTTTTAACTGCCCTTGCATCGTTGTACACTGCTTTGTATATCTGTTTAATTAGAACTAAATTACAAAACTCTCCTACTGTTTCAGTTGAAAAAAAAAAGTTGCAACCTACAAACAGAACATCTTCAAGTGCAGAGCATTGCAAGAAATACATGGACAAACAGAATATGATTGAAATTTACAACAATAACCATTACCAACAGTATACACTCCAACTGAATCTCCTCACCAACCCACAAGCAGGATCATAAAATATATTGATTTGTGAACTATATGCAACGAGTAACATAACTACATAAGACAAGTTAACATACAATACAGAGTTGGCAACATACCAAGCCAGCAGTCTTTCGAGCCATAACATACCAAGCCAGCAGTTTTGCGAGCCATAACAAACAATCTTCCGCATGCAATGTATACTAGGCTTGGTCGACATTTCAGTGACAAACAATTTCACAAAATGCAGAGCAATTGACCTCATTTGGACACAAGCAGCATGTCAGGTTTGCGTTGCTTGCTCGGCGTGTTTGGCTTGGAACTTGGTCTGGAGCTCGATGCGGTGCTTCCAGCTGTGCCAGAGGCTACCATTATTCCGGAGGCCGCTACAGCTGCTGCCTTGGCAGCCTTGCGGGCGCTTTTGTCAAGCTCAATCAAGCTCCGGGCTGCCAGAATTGCCTGTGGCACAAGGTCATGACATGCACGGGCATAGACAACCCGCACAGCTTCTGCGGCGGCATCCCGCACCTCCATTGGGTTCAGTGGCGCGAGCAAGCAGTGCCCAAGAACCCTCATCACTGGCTGCAGAAACTCCCACGGTAGCTGCACCCTTGCCTCCCTTACCTCCTCCTCCTTACCACAATTCCGTCCACTGCTGTCTCCATTGACACTCAGCTTTGCCAATTCTTCCTCCAGGGCTTTCCCATTCCCATTCTCAGCATCGGTGGACAATGGCGACATGGAGCCCAGAGAATCCCCTTCCTCCACCTCCAACTCTTCATCAAGCTCAAAACGGCATCTGCAGTACTGCCCCGCCCAGGCAGCCACCGCATTGCAGGCATCCACCTTGGATGCAGGGGGCATCTGGGCGATCTTGGCGTAGTACGCCTCAAAGGCGACCCCTATAATCCCCGCGCGCTTGGTCGACTTCACTGCAGCCTGTGGCTCCAGCGGCGGCGACAGCACGCCCACCACCACATTTGCGGGAGGAGGGGGGATCGGCGGCGGGTGCGGCCGGCGAGGCGATCTCGAGCTGGGGCTGGACTGCGGAGTGTGGTACAGGGAGGGGACGGAGAGGTCGGGGACATGGACAAGCACGGGCTTTCCCTGGCGGCTCTTGGCCTCGGAAGAGTAGACGGCGAGGAGGACGGCCTCGAAGCCAGATAGCGAGGATGGGAGCGCGGGAGGCAGGCGGAGGAGGTAGAGCGACGAGAGGAGCGGGAGGAAGGCGAGCGCGGCGAGGCGGAGGTCGGGGTCCTGGGAGAGGAGCGTGTCGTAGAGCCAGTGGCAGGCGGGGTCGTCGGCGCCGCCCCCCGCGCGGAGCGCCCCGGAGAGGGCGTCGTAGGCGGCGGCGGAGCGGAGGAGGGCGCGGGCGGGGCGGTCGGAGTCCGCGAGCGCCGACACGCCGGGGGAGACCTCGGGTGGGAGGATGGAGGCGAGCGCGAGGATGCGGGAGCGCGCCTGGGAGACGGACTCCCACCAGGACGGGGTGGCCGAGTCGGCCGCCGACGCGGCGGCGGAGGCCGGGGAGGATCCGGAGGGGGAGGCGACGGCTCCGGCGGAGGCGGCCGGGGAGGTAGGCATGGCTGGCTGGCTTGCCGGCGGCGGAGAAGACGAGATGAGATTTGGAGTCGTCCTCTCTCCCACCCAACCACCCTGTGTTTCAGCTCTGGAATGGGCCTTTTGGTGGTTCCGTGTCTCGGGAGGGGCTATTTTGTAAGTTGAACAAGTTGTTGGCAGTTGTGCAGATGCAGATGGTCAATGGGCAGACAGCTCAAGGGAAGGGAAATGGAGCCGGCGTTCTACGCCGCTACGCGCAGTCCACCGCCAACTTCCCGATTTCAGCGTATATTTTTTATTTAATATTCTTTAAAGTTTCAACCAAATGTTGAAAAAGTAGTGACCTAAGATTTAACGTTTGATTGTGGCCTACGAATATGCATATGCCATGCTCAAAAAATAACATGCATATGCCGAGCTGGAGAGCACGATAGCTAGGGCTATTTCTTTTCTTGGTATCTCCAACGCCAACTCTCAAACCTCCTGCAACCATACGAACCGTGTTATTTAGACCATGAAAGCCATCCAACACGATTTTGTATGGGTCTGCAGCGCTTCGGACGCGTTTTCTCCCGTAAACTGGAGACAAACGTGGGAGAGTTTTGCACGAGTCCGGACCGATCCCAAACCCGCTTGACCACCCTGGCCCACCAAAAGTCCCTTCCTCCTTCTGCGCGCTTTTCCCATCCGACGCCAGCTACCCACATTCATGCCGCTATAGAGCGCGTCGCTCTACATTGAAGGCGGCTCAGGACGGACGCGACCTCTCACTTCATTTGCCATTGAAGCGGCGCGCCAGCCGAGGGCGTCGGCTGCTGCACGCTCGACTGAAGATGTCAGGACCCCGACTCGATGTCACATCGATCTAGCCGGTAACACCTCATATCACTTTGCGGCCTCACGCACGGTATCCCCACGGGTGTCGCCTTACCTTTGCCCGGGACCGTTTGCGCCTTTTGGCTCACGTATATGATAGTGTCGCTAGCATCCATATGATAAGGAGCCCGGGCTGACATGACTAGTCGTAAACCCAAAGTGGCACAGACTTACAGGGACAGGCATCCATGACCCAGCTTCGAACGTGTCGGTCATCAGCAAGTGGGTCCGGGCTGTAGCACTGGGCTAGCAGGACTCCGGTAAACCGGGCTGTAGCGGGCTAACAGGACTCCGGTACTCAATGCGTGACATTTCCCCGAAGGGACAGACACCGGAACGATGAAGGACACATGCCGGCCAGCCTAAGTGTTCCAGAGCAGTAGCAAGCTACCATGGCTCAGCGGTAACACTAGGAGACATTTACCGGTAAGAGAGGCTACTAAAGATAAACAACTAGATAGTCAGATCCCACACATACCAAGCATTTCAATCATACACACAATATGCTCGATATGTGCAAATACAACAAGGCATCACAACATGACTCTACGACACAAGTACTTTATTTAAGGTTCAGAGAACCATACATAACATACACAAGGTACGGGTCTCACGACCCAGCATTCAAGTCATACAGTCATACAAACCAGCAGCGGAAGTAACTTGTCTGAGTACAGACAACTAGAAAGATAAAAGAGGCCTGGAAAGCCTAGCTATACTACGTGGTCCTTCACAAGCTCAGGATCACCACCTGGGTCTTTAGCCTACTCGTTGATGTCAACGTCTACGTAGAACCCATCAGAAGGGGTTGCAGCGTCTTCTGTAAAATGTAGATTATAGCAACATGAGTACAAAGGTACTCAGCAAGACTTACATCAGAACCTACATACATGCATATTATCAAGAAGGGTTGGTGGAGTTATTGCAGCAAGCCAGCTTTGACTCTTGGCTAGGCTAACCTACGAGACTCCAACTTGAAATGGTTTTGCGCACACGAGTCCATTACTCACCACTTCAATACACTACCGAGGATCCACCTCCGTCTCCCTACGGAAGAGCCATCCTCGGCACTCACACTTATCTTGAGGCTTTTAGTAGTTTCCATTTACTTGTCTATGAACTGTATAGGCAACCAAGTAGTCCTTTACCGCGGACGCGGCTATTCGAATAGATCATGATAACCCTACAGGGGTGTACTTCTTCATACATGTTTCCACCACTTAGCGTCTGCACACGACATGTGCTCGGCAGACTTCAAGCGAAAGCCGACGTGGGTGTAGACCACGACCTACCTAAACACTTAAGCCTCTAGTCCAGGTTTATCGCCTATCCAGATTCCATCCGCAGGGAGTCCGGCCGAGGTTTCCCATACGGCCCCGAACGATGTGAACAGGGTTCCCGAAATACCTAACGAGTATTCGGTACACCATGCCACGTACCTACCGCATCACAGCCCACCCCTACGGTCAGCGCTGTCCACGGCCTCCAGTAGGCTACAAACACCAGAAACTACGTGCAACTCCTGGACAGAGAGCTAGGGTGAATAAGAAGTCGAGCGGGGTCATATTTCAGGGCCCAATGCATGGTAGTAGCTGTATCTTAAATCACACATACAGATCTCAGTGCTTAAGGTCGGCTTCAATGAAACAACCCACCATGTACTCCTACATGGCCTCTCATCGATACCTTTACCAAATCGTGTTCACCACACCACTCTCATTACTGACATAATCATTTCACTCTAGCCATCACCCAGATGAACCAGACCTGACACGACTCTAAGCATAGCAGGCATAGCAAGGTAGGAACAACACATACATATGGCTCAATCAACTCCTACACATGCTAGTGGGTTTCATCTAGTTACTGTGGCGATGACAGGTCATGCAGAGGAAATGGGTTCAACTACCGTAGCACACAGCAGTTTGAAACGCGTTGTCTTAATGCAGTAAGAGAGAGCAGGAGCGAGAACATGGGATTGTATCGATATGATCAAATGGTTGGTTGCTTGCCTGATGGTTCAATGCACTGATACGGTTCTTCGTTAGGGTAATCACGGTACTCCTCGGAGGCAGATCCTGCCGCAAAGAACACCGATACACAACCATCACCAAACAATGTGCAACAATATGATGCATGCATGAAACATGGCAATATGAGTGTGTTGGGCTAATGCAACTAAAACCAGAAGGGTTTGAACCAATTTGAATCAAAGATTCAAATTTCAAACTCAAACATGGCCTTTTAAAGTGCTTTTCCTTGTTCTGCATTAAACATCAAGTTAACTTGTTTAATCATGCATGAAAATAGTACAGATGGATAGATTGGATTTTTCTGATCATTGTTCATATATAATTTGTCTGATTTGGAGTTACAGAATAAAAGTTATGAATTTTTGAAGTTTAAATTATATTCTGGAATTTCCTATATTAGAATAATTCCAGAAAATCAATTATTGCATCAGCCTGACGTCAGTGTGACGTCAGCAGGTCAACGGAACACGTCTGGGTCAAACCTGACAGTGGGTCCCGCATGTCAGAATGATTAAATTAATTAAAGTTTAATTAAAACTAAACCTGTTTAATTAACAGGGTTGGGCCCCACCTGTCATTGACTCAGGGGAGTCAACCAGGGCCCACCCGTGGTCAAACCCGGGTCGGCTGCACCGGCGTTTAGCCGCCGGCGAGCCCGACGCGGCGGCGGAAGTGATTTTTGCCGTTCCGGCAACCAAACGAGCCGCAGAGGGCACCAGAGCGGAGCTGAGGTCGAGCCGCAGCTCTTGGTGGAGTCCGTTGGGGTCGGGGTGGCCGGAGTTGGCGCCGGCGACGACTTTGGCGGCCACCGGAGTTCGGCCAAAGTCGAACTTGTCGCTAGGGGGATCGGTGAGGTGCGGGGAGTGCACGGTTGGGTCCAACGCAGCGTGGTGAGTGCGTTGGACACCGCGGGTTGGCCGGAGGATGGCCGGGAGCACGTCGGCGACGAGATCCGCGGCGGTGCGTGCGGGTGATCTTCGTGCGGTGGCTACACGGCTCGGGAATGAGAGAGAGAGGGTCGGAGAGATAGCTGGGCTCACATCGCTCCCGTAGAGGCCACCGGCGGGGTCGGGGATGAGCTGAGGCGGCGACGGCGTTGAAGGGGATCTCCGACGACGGCGAGCTCGGGCGAGGTCGGTGCGGTGGTCTCGGGCCGCATGAGCACACGGGGCTCGGCTAGCTCGATGAAGTGGACGGCGGCGGAGCTCCTGGACATGGCGGCACGGCGTGGGGTTGACGGAGGGCGTGGCTACGGCGAGGGGGTGGCGGCGATGGCGTCGGCCATGGCGTGGGAGAGCGAGGGAGAGGAGCTGGAGAGGAGAGGGGTGTCTGGGGGGTTCGGGGGAGAGAGGGAGAGAGGGAGGCCGATTCACGGCGTTAGCCGGGCGAGGGAGGCGGCGAGGCGGCGAGCAGGTGCGTGGCACCCATGCGGTGCTCGCCGTCGAGCACCTGCCTGCCTGCCTGGCCGGCAAGCAGCTCGCTGGCGCGGTGCTGGGCTGGGCCGGCAGGTGGGCCGGTGCTGGGCGACAGGTAAGCCTTTTCCCATTTTTTCTGTTTTCTGTTTTTATTAATACTTCTGCCACTTTGTTGAATTAAATAAAATACTTAGGCTACTCCTAAAATCACCAAACTACTCCTGGTCCATAGTTGGATTATTTCCAACATGAAACATTTTAGTTTGGAGTTATTTGAGCATTTAAATATTTTATATAATTTTAAATGCCCAAATTCAAATACTTATGAGTTAATTCAAAAACCCTAGGATGGCCTAGGAAAATGTGCACCACTTTTGGCAGAGGTTCTGAACCAAGACAAAAATGATGGGCATTTTAGAAGGGCATTTCAGGTTCATTGAAAAAGTTTTTAGTAAACCCTAGTTGGTTTCAGAGGGGACTTGGGGGTTCTGTCATCCCCATTTCAGGTTTCTGATGAAAGAGTAAACATGATGCAACACTCTAATGCATGACTAGCTAGGGTGTGACAACTCACCCCCACTCAAAAGAATCTCGTCCCGAGATTTGGGTTCCCCCGGGAAGAAGGCGGGATACTCGAGTCGAAGACGATCCTCCCTTTCCCAAGTTGCTTCATCCTCAGAATGGTGCGACCATTGAACTTTGAGAAACTTGATATTATGACGTCGAGTGGTACGCTCGGCCCGATCGAGGATACGAATGGGGTACTCCCGATATGTAAGATTATCTTGGAGATCAAGCGTTTCATGGTCCACTCCACGGATAGGATCCGAGAAGCAACGCCTGAGTTGAGAAACGTGGAAGACATCGTGGACTCTGGAGAGGTGCGGAGGTAGTTCCAACTGGTAGGCAACTTCTCCTCGTTTGGCGAGAATGCGAAAAGGTCCAATGTAACGAGGAGCCAATTTGCCTTTAATACCGAAACGATGGGTTCCCTTCAGAGGGGTGACCCGAAGATAAGCCTTCTCGTCAACCTCGAAAGTCATAGCCTTATGTTTTCGGTCATATTGACTCTTTTGACGAGATTGGGCTGTTTTCAACTTTTCACGAACGATGCGAACTTGTTCTTCTGCTTCCTGAATCATATCCGGGCCAAAGAATTATCTTTCCCCGGTCTCTGACCAGTTAAGGGGTGTTCGACACTGTCGTCCATAGAGAACTTCAAAAGGGGCTTTACCCAAGCTAGATTGATAGATGTTGTTGTAAGCGAATTCGGCAAATGGAAGGCACTTCTCCCAATCCATTCCGAATGAGATAACAGAGGCTCGAAGCATGTCTTCTAGAATCTGGTTGACGTGTTCCACTTGACCACTCGACTGAGGGTGGAAAGCGGTGCTAAAGGAGAGACGGGTTCCCATAGCATTTTGGAAACTTTCCCAAAATCGAGAGGTGAAAAGACTTCCTCGATCCGAATTAATTTCCAAAGGAACACCATGGAGAGACACTATCCGGGAGATGTATAAGTCCGCCAATTGACTAGCGGTTATACTCTCACGAACAGGTAGGAAATGGGCTACTTTGGAAAGACGATCGACAACGACGAAGATAGCATTATTCCCTCTCTTGGTCCTGGGAAACCCGGTAATGAAATCCATACCAATTTTATCCCATTTCCATTCAGGAATAGCTAAGGGTTGAAGGGTGCCAGCAGGCCGTTGATGCTCTGCTTTTACACGACGACAGACATCGCAATTAGCAATATATTGAGCAATTTCTCTCTTCATCCTAGTCCACCAGAACCTCTGGCGTAGGTCCTGATACATCTTGGCACTACCGGGATGAATGGTGAGAGGAGATTCATGAGCCTCCTTAAGGATCAACTGCCGTAGATGCTGGTTCTTGGGAACCACTAAACGGTTCTCAAAATATACAACACCATGATCATTTGTGGAGAAACAACTAGCACCTCCGCTAGCAATGTTCTCCTTGATTTTAGATATTCCCTTATCTCGCTTCTGGGCAGCGATGATTTGATCCGTAAGAGTAGGTTTCGCTACCAAGGTGGAAAGAAATCCTTGAGGAACAATGTGAAGGTTAAGCTTCCGAAATTCCTCATGGAGAAGCGGTTGACTTTGTTGTAACATCAGGTTGTTACAATAAGATTTATGACTTAGCGCATCAGCCATGACGTTGGCTTTCCCTGGGGTATAAGTTATTCCTAAGTCGAAATCTGTGATCAACTCGACCCAACGTCTTTGCCTGAGATTCAAATCCGGTTGGGTGAAGATGTACTTCAGACTTTGGTGATCAGTGAATATTTCGCAACGATTATCGAGGAGGTAATGTCGCCAGGTTTTAAGTGCATAGACTACAGCTGCAAGCTCTAAATCATGAGTAGGATAATTCTCCTCATGTGGGTGCAATTGCCGTGAAGCGTAAGCAATTACGTGTCGATCTTGCATGAGAATACAACCTAGTCCTTGTCGCGAGGCGTCGCAGTAACAAAGTCCTTGGAGAAGTCTGGTGGTACCAGTACGGGAGCAGAAGTCAGGCGTCTTTTCAGTTCCTGAAAGCTGTGCTCACATTGTGGAGTCCATTCGAACTTCTTATCTTTCTTGAGGAGTTCGGTTAGAGGTTTGGCAACTTTGGAGAAGTTCTCAACAAAGCAACGACAATAGCTCGCTAAGCCCAGAAAACTCCGAACTTGCTTGACCGATTCAGGTGGAGTCCAATTAAGGACGGCTTGAACTCGCTCAGGGTTAACAGCAATACCTTTACCAGATATTACATGACCCAGATAGGTCACTTCCGACAACCAGAATTCACATTTGGAAAACTTGGCATAAAGGCGGTGCTCTTGAAGTTTCTTCAACACTAGCCTTAGATGTTCGGCATGTTCTTCCTCGTTCTTGGAGTAGATGAGTATATCATCGAGATAAACTACGACGAATTTATCCAAATACTCCATGAAGATTGAGTTCATTAACCGAGAAAAGGTGGCCGGAGCGTTGGTTAAACCGAAGGACATGACGGTGTACTCGTATTGGCCATAACGAGTAACGAAGGCCGTTTTAGGGATGTCCTCGTTTCTGATTTTGATTTGATGGTAGCCCAACCTCAAATCCATCTTGGAGAAGACTGAGGATCCGGCGAGCTGATCGTACAGGTCGTTGATCCTAGGGAGCGGATATTTGTTCTTGATTGTGACCAAATTGACAGGTCGATAATCTACAACCATCCGGTCCGTACCATCCTTCTTCTTGACGAAGAGGACGGGGCAAGCCCACGGAGATGAACTAGGTCGGATGAAACCCTTTTTCAAGGACTCATCGAGTTGTTTCTTAAGCTCGGCTAGTTCTAGTGGTGCCATCTTATAGGGTCTTCTAGCAATCGGAACAGTTCCTGGAATGAGGTCTATTACGAACTCAACATCCCTGTCAGGTGGAACACCTGGCAATTCCTCTGGGAAGACATCCGGGAAGTCAGGGACTACCGGAACATCCTCAAGGTCTGGCAAAGGGCTGGTGTTAAGAGAATATAATTGTCGCTTGGCTAATCGGGTCAAGACATTGACTATCTTCCCCGAAGGATGAGTGAGTTGAACAGTCCTAGAGAAGCAATCAATTTTGGCATGATGAGCTGACATCCAGTCCATACCCAAAATGATATTAATATCTGAAAATTTGAGAGCTATCAGAGATGCAAGGAAAACAAGTCTGTCGACTTGGATTTCATTTCCATAACTTACCCTGGAGGTCTGCCATCTAGAACCGGGAGTAGAAATTTCCATAGTGGATGGCATGTCACAGAATGCGGTGTTATGCAAACGAGCATAGTTCTCGGATATAAATGAATGAGAGGCTCCTATATCGAAAAGAACAGATGCCGGGTGGCAATTAACAAGAAGCATACCAAGAACGACGTTGGGATCCTCTTGAGCTTCTTCGGCAGAGATACAGTTGACATGGCCACGTGAGGCGGTGGCCGGCTTGGCGTGGAACACTTTCCCTGTCGGCTTGCCACGGCCAACAGCTTTAGCAGATTGGTTGGGGTTGGTCTGGGGACACTCACGCATATAGTGGCCAGATTCCCCACACTTGAAACAAGTCACGGAACTGGTACGTGGAGGAGCATTGTTGGTTGGACCCCCATAGGGCTTGGCTGGAGCAGACTGTTGAACAGGGCGAGGCGCCTGGAAAGATGGCCTCGGTGTGAACCTGGGTGGCAGGGCGGTGTTGGGCACCCACACGCGGGGCTTCTGAGGACCAGCACCGGATGAGGAACCCGCGTCACGGCCATGCTTGCGTGTTGCGTCATAATCGGTCTGACCAGTTTCAGCACTGATGGCCTTGTTAACAAGTTTTTGAAAAGATGTGCACTCATGCAGACGGAGGTCGCGGCGAAGCTCAGGACTAAGTCCCTTACGGAACCTTGCTTGCTTCTTGGCATCAGTAGAAACTTCCTCAGTTGCATATCGTGCGAGGTTACCAAACTCCCTGCTGTAAGCATCCACAGAGAGTCGGCCTTGGGTGAAATTGCAAAATTCCTCACGTTTACGGTCCATGAGACCCTCCGGAATGTGATGTTCACGGAAAGCCTCACTAAATTCAGCCCAAGTAGTGACATGGCCCGCTGGGCGCATAGCTCCATAATTCTCCCACCATAGACTGGCGGGGCCTTCAAGATGATATGCAGCAAAGGTGACCTTGTCAGCCTCAGCTACTAGCGCGGAACGCAGCTTGTGAGAGATACTGCGAAGCCAGTCATCAGCGTCGAGAGGCTCGACGGAGTGGTGGAACGTGGGTGGATGTAATTTGATAAAATCACTGAGTGACACCACGTTAGTCCTCTGATGGTGTGCTGTGTTCTGTTCAATACGCTCCAACAAACGGTTGGTCTCCCGCTTGTTTCTCTCAGCTTCCATCATAACCTCGGCTAGGAAGGAGGATGAGGCAGATTTGCATCCCTGACTTCACTGCCTTCGGCCTGCTCTTGAGGAGCAGGGTTAGTGCGCGTGTTGACCATCCTAGGTAAACAAGACAATGATTTAGTCAGAATGATAAAATTCCGACATAGGATACAACATGTAAGGAATAACTCGAAATGCAAGATGATCATCCGTATGACATGGTAGATACAGAAACTGCTTCTTTATTCCATCGTCATACACACCATACAGGGTTTAGTACAAGACCAAACAAAGTACTATTACGGTGAAAAGAGGATTACATCTCATCGGAGGCATCCCAAGCTCCTATACATTATTTTTCTACACCTCCGGAAAGAGTACAAACTAGGTCATATCCCACGAGTCACGCGGGACGATAGACGACACAGATAGTGCGAACTAGTGATACTACCACTTAACTCAGACCGATCCGTAGTAGTCCTCGTAGAAGTCACCTCCATAGCCTGGAAGCTCAACATGATCATCCGGAAACAAACGATCTCGCAGAGCTTGTGGACCATAGGGACTAGGATGAGGTCTTGGACCAATAGACGGTGGCCTGCGGGGACCGCGAGGTGGGGTGATGCCTCCTACATCACGCCAACCCATCACGTCTGGCAGAGCAGATCTCACAGGATAGAGATCGCGCATATCCGAATATCCAGCTTGCACCGCCGGTGCAAACCGAGTCAATGTGGCCCAGTGGTCAGCACGGGTATTGAAGAGCTCTAACCTCAAGGCCCGATTTTCATGGTCCTTATCCTCGAGCATCTCAGCAGTGGTGCGAGTCCGTGAATCCTCCTGAGTGGGGTCAGCATAGATAGCCTGAAGATACCCTTGTGCTCCCGGAAGTGATCCTGGCATATACCGGAAATCAGAGTCCCGAAATAGACCAGATCTGACTCGCATGATGGTCATCATAGAGTAGGCGGCGTCCTGCACAGCCATCTCAATAGTAACCCCGAGTCCATAGGAGCAGTGAAGGGGCTCGGTGGACCCAGGATAAGATGGAAATATCCTGACGGTGCAGAGATACTGGCTTTGATTAAAGTCTCGGAATTGCTCTTTGACCGTGTACTCAGGATACCAACGGTATCCAGCCTCAGTCATTACCCTGACCAACATGGCAGTATGGCCGGGTACATCTAGGCATCGAGTCAGGCGAACCACTTGATTGAGGTCGCGAGTGGCCATCTGAAAGCACAATCATAATGCAACGACATTAGAATTTCTAGCAAAATTTCGGCAGCATAACAGCTGTAAATGCTCAAGAAGGATTTTGAGACATTTGACAAAGGATTACATACACACTCAACATCATCATATCAAGTTCTGAGTCCATCCTAGCAACATAATGTGATAGTAGAATTGAACTAGGCTTGTATCCATCAAACTTATAAGGTACTACTGATTAGTAACACGTGATCCTGATAGAGAGAAAAGATCCTAATTCCTTAACCCCCGGTGGAAGAATAGACTGACTCAGATCAGAATTCATAAGATAAAGGAGTAAAAAGAGCCTTACGTTCCAACCCACAAACAATTTCCCTACATATAACTAAAGAATTTCTAGACTCAACATCGACCAGTTTGGTTTGGAGAACCTACAGGCAGTCCGGCTCTGATGCCAACGCTGTCAGGACCCCGACTCGATGTCACATCGATCTAGCCGGTAACACCTCATATCACTTTGCGGCCTCACGCACGGTATCCCCACGGGTGTCGCCTTACCTTTGCCCGGGACCGTTTGCGCCTTTTGTCTCACGTATATGATAGTGTCGCTAGCATCCATATGATAAGGAGCCCGGGCTGACATGACTAGTCATAAACCCAAAGTGGCACAGACTTACAGGGACAGGCATCCATGACCCAGCTTCGAACGTGTCGGTCATCAGCAAGTGGGTCCGGGCTGTAGCACTGGGCTAGCAGGACTCCGGTAAACCGGGCTGTAGCGGGCTAACAGGACTCCGGTACTCAATGCGTGACATTTCCCCGAAGGGACAGACACCGGAACGAAGAAGGACACATGCCGGCCAGCCTAAGTGTTCCAGAGCAGTAGCAAGCTACCATGGCTCAGCGGTAACACTAGGAGACATTTCCCGGTAAGAGAGGCTACTAAAGATAAACAACTAGATAGTCAGATCCCACACATACCAAGCATTTCAATCATACACACAATATGCTCGATATGTGCAAATACAACAAGGCATCACAACATGACTCTATGACACAAGTACTTTATTTAAGGTTCAGAGAACCATACATAACATACACAAGGTACAGGTCTCACGACCCAGCATTCAAGTCATACAGTCATACAAACCAGCAGCGGAAGTAACTTGTCTGAGTACAGACAACTAGAAAGATAAAAGAGGCTTGGAAAGCCTAGCTATACTACGTGGTCCTTCACAAGCTCAGGATCACCACCCGGGTCTTTAGCCTACTCGTTGATGTCAACGTCTACGTAGAACCCATCAGAAGGGGTTGCAGCGTCTTCTGTAAAATGTAGATTATAGCAACATGAGTACAAAGGTACTCAGCAAGACTTACATCAGAACCTACATACATGCATATTATCAAGAAGGGTTGGTGGAGTTATTGCAGCAAGCCAGCTTTGACTCTTGGCTAGGCTAACCTACGAGACTCCAACTTGAAATGGTTTTGCGCACACGAGTCCATTACTCACCACTTCAATACACTACCGAGGATCCACCTCCGTCTCCCTACGGAAGAGCCATCCTCGGCACTCACACTTATCTTGAGGCTTTTAGTAGTTTCCATTTACTTGTCTATGAACTGTATAGGCAACCAAGTAGTCCTTTACCGCGGACGCGGCTATTCGAATAGATCATGATAACCCTACAGGGGTGTACTTCTTCATACATGTTTCCACCACTTAGCGTCTGCACACGACATGTGCTCGGCAGACTTCAAGCGAAAGCCGACGTGGGTGTAGACCACGACCTACCTAAACACTTAAGCCTCTAGTCCAGGTTTATCGCCTATCCAGGTTCCATCTGCAGGGAGTCCGGCCGAGGTTTCCCATACGGCCCCGAACGATGTGAACAGGGTTCCCGAAATACCTAACGGGTATTCGGTACACCGTGCCACGTACCTACCGCATCACAGCCCACCCCTACGGTCAGCGCTGTCCACGGCCTCCAGTAGGCTACAAACACCAGAAACTACGTGCAACTCCTGGACAGAGAGCTAGGGTGAATAAGAAGTCGAGCGGGGTCATATTTCAGGGCCCAATGCATGGTAGTAGCTGTATCTTAAATCACACATATAGATCTCAGTGCTTAAGGTCGGCTTCAATGAAACAACCCACCATGTACTCCTACATGGCCTCTCATCGATACCTTTACCAAATCGTGTTCACCACACCACTCTCATTACTGACATAATCATTTCACTCTAGCCATCACCCAGATGAACCAGACCTGACACGACTCTAAGCATAGCAGGCATAGCAAGGTAGGAACAACACATACATATGGCTCAATCAACTCCTACACATGCTAGTGGGTTTCATCTAGTTACTGTGGCGATGACAGGTCATGCAGAGGAAATGGGTTCAACTACCGTAGCACACAGCAGTTTGAAACGGTTGTCTTAATGCAGTAAGAGAGAGCAGGAGCGAGAACATGGGATTGTATCGATATGATCAAATGGTTGGTTGCTTGCCTGATGGTTCAATGCACTGATACGGTTCTTCGTTAGGGTAATCACGGTACTCCTCGGAGGCAGATCCTGCCGCAAAGAACACCGATACACAACCATCACCAAACAATGTGCAACAATATGATGCATGCATGAAACATGGCAATATGAGTGTGTTGGGCTAATGCAACTAAAACCAGAAGGGTTTGAACCAATTTGATTCAAAGATTCAAATTTCAAACTCAAACATGGCCTTTTAAAGTGCTTTTCCTTGTTCTGCATTAAACATCAAGTTAACTTGTTTAATCATGCATGAAAATAGTACAGATGGATAGATTGGATTTTTCTGATCATTTTTCATATATAATTTGTCTGGTTTGGAGTTACAGAATAAAAGTTATGAATTTTTGAAGTTTAAATTATATTCTGGAATTTCCTATATTAGAATAATTCCAGAAAATCAATTATTGCGTCAGCCTGACGTCAGTGTGACGTCAGCAGGTCAACGGAACACGTCTGGGTCAAACCTGACAGTGGGTCCCGCATGCCAGAATGATTAAATTAATTAAAGTTTAATTAAAACTAAACCTGTTTAATTAACAGGGCTGGGCCCCACCTGTCATTGACTCAGGGGAGTCAACCAGGGCCCACCCGTGGTCAAACCCGGGTCGGCTGCACCGGCGTTTAGCCGCCGGCGAGCCCGACGCGGCGGCGGAAGTGATTTTTGCCGTTCCGGCAACCAAACGAGCCGCAGAGGGCACCGGAGCGGAGCTGAGGTCGAGCCGCAGCTCTTGGTGGAGTCCGTTGGGGTCGGGGTGGCCGGAGTTGGCGCCGGCGACGACTTTGGCGGCCACTAGAGTTCGGCCAAAGTCGAACTTGTCGCTAGGGGGATCGGTGAGGTGCGGGGAGTGCACGGTTGGGTCCAACGCAGCGTGGTGAGTGCGTTGGACACCGCGGGTTGGCCGGAGGATGGCCGGGAGCATGTCAGCGACGAGATCCGCGGCGGTGCGTGCGGGTGATCTTCGTGCGGTGGCTACACGGCTCGGGAATGAGAGAGAGAGGGTCGGAGAGATAGCTGGGCTCACAGCGCTCCCGTAGAGGCCACCGGCGGGGTCGGGGACGAGCTGAGGCGGCGACGATGTTGAAGGGGATCTCCGGCGACGGCGAGCTCGGGCGAGGTCGGTGCGGTGGTCTCGGGCCGCACGAGCACACGGGGCTCGGCTAGCTCGATGAAGTGGACGGCGGCGGAGCTCCTGGACACGGCGGCACGGCGTGGGGTTGACGGAGGGCGTGGCTACGGC
>NC_041386.1:499394887-499396480 GCF_002162155.2 Triticum dicoccoides | reverse complement strand
TTTTTCTGTTTTCTGTTTTTATTAATACTTCTGCCACTTTGTTGAATTAAATAAAATACTTAGGCTACTCCTAAAATCACCAAACTACTCCTGGTCCATAGTTGGATTATTTCCAACATGAAACATTTTAGTTTGGAGTTATTTGAGCATTTAAATATTTTATATAATTTTAAATGCCCAAATTCAAATACTTATGATTTAATTCAAAAACCCTAGGATGGCCTAGGAAAATGTGCACCACTTTTGGCAGAGGTTCTGAACCAAGACAAAAATGATGGGCATTTTAGAAGGGCATTTCAGGTTCATTGAAAAAGTTTTTAGTAAACCCTAGTTGGTTTCAGAGGGGACTTGGGGGTTCTGTCATCCCCATTTCAGGTTTCTGATGAAAGAGTAAACATGATGCAACACTCTAATGCATGACTAGCTAGGCTGTGACAGAAGACGCCTCCTCGCCGCATTCAAACGCCTCCATTAAACCGCGTGGAGCCGAGAAACCTACTCCGGCCATAGATCCGTTCATGAGCGGGTCGGTATTAAATGCAACACCGACCGAACTCCTCCCGTCCGCCATCTATTTAAACAGGACCAGATGCCGAGCAAGAATCGCACCCCTCCACCGCTCCCCCATCTCTTCCTTCACTATTTTCTCCACTCTTCTGATGGCTTCTGAAGAGCGGTTCTCCGACATACAAGTCTACTGGGTGGCCCACTGAGCCCGCGGGATACGACCGAGGCGGCTCGCTGTTCCACGTCCCTCGCCTAGCCTGACAGAGCCAGTTGTCGCCCCAAGCCGGCGCGTGGTTCAACAACTCGCCGCTCGAAGCCACCTCATGGAGGAGTGGCGAGTTGCTCCATCCCGGCACGGCGGCACGGGGATCTCCGCATCCAGTGCCTGCGCGTAACATCCCAAATTTTCAATTTGGATGTTATACATAGATCATTCTTGCATATCATATTTTATTGTATTTCGTCTCGCGATCCTCGAAATCCTAAGAACTCAAGGACCCTCGGAGAGAGTTGGGGATTTCCCCGGTTTTCAAATTTGATTTTATCAAATTTTGAAACGAGGATTTTGGTTTTAATTATTTTTCTCTCTGAAAATATATCATATTAAAATATATGAGAGGAGATAATATGACTTCTCCAAAATAAATGAAATATTGTAGGAAAAATATTAAAATCAATATTTGTTTTTATTTCGATTTTATTGTAATTTTGTTGGCATTAAAAAATTGCACGTTTTAAAAATTGCATTTTAGGGTCAAGAAAATGTTCATCTCATTCTAAATATTTTATTTAGACGGAGAAAATTTGTTTTGGCATTTTAGATTTTTATTTTATTTTCTAGGATTTTTCTTAGTTTTGGCGAAATTATTTAAAAAAAAAAGTTTCCGGACCAAGCTGGGCTGAAGCCCAGCCGGCCCGTTCCGCCGCCGTCTCCCTCGCGCGCGCCGCCGTGCGCAGCACGGACGCCGAGGGGAGTCCGAGCCGGACTCCTCCCGGGCGCCCCCTCGCCCAAGCCACGCCGCCCCTTGCCCCATTTAAATGCCGCCGCCACCACCCCGCCTCGCCACCACCACCGCCGCCAGCCCC
>NC_041386.1:499259364-499394658 GCF_002162155.2 Triticum dicoccoides | reverse complement strand
GCCGCCGCCTGCCGCCGCCGCCGCCGCCTGAGCCCCGCCGCCCGCCAGCCTCGCCGGAGCCGCACCCCGCCGAATCCGACGAGGTAGCGCGTCGTCGCCGTCGTTTTTTTTAGAAAACTGATTTGGTTTTTTTAGAAAACCCTAACTCGTTTTTTTCGGTTCGCCGATTTTTTCCGGTTTTTCTTTTTAGCGGACATTCGTCCGGACGTTTTTTAGCGAACGGTTTTCGCTCATTAGTTACAGATAACGAACGCTCGTTCGTTAGCCTGTTCGTCAGTTTTTTATCGGATTTTTCCACGGTTATTTCTGATCGCGATTTCTGATCCGATTTTCGTTCTAGTTTATCTTTTCGCTCATTAGTCCGAATAAGGCGATTCAAGCGCCTAGATCTTCGTCTTGAGACCCTCTTTCCGCTTAACCAACTTGCATAAGTTTTTGCTACTGTAAAATTTGACCTAGGTCCAGATTAGTAAACGGATCTTGTTTCTTTCGCCGTTTGAGTTTCGTTGCTCCGTTTGATTTGATTCTTTTTGCAAACCGGAGTTCTTAAGTTGAACTTTGTGGTTAGATCTTCTTTTTTGAGTTTTACCCGTGTTTCTTTGCTTGATTGCTTATGTATGCTATTGTTTGTTTGCGATAGAATTCCCGGAGTGTGAAGCGTGTTATTGGGAGTCTCTAGGTTATGTGGATTGTCAGCAAGGCAAGTAACACTTTGATCATACCCCTTTATCACTCAGTTTTTATGCATTAGTTCCAATCCTCAAACATTGCATGGTTAGGATGTCATTAACATGTGGGTTGGGAAGTAGTTGATTAGGTAGAACCTATTACCCTGTTACATTCAAACCCTTGGGAGTTACTCTTACGAATTGCTTATATTGCTATGTTATGCTCGTAGACGAGGTTTGGGAGAGTGAAATCCATGACAGATGTGAGATTGTTAATTAATGGTTCAACTTAAGGTGGCAACTTAAATACACATCTGGGTGGATTGAGGCACCTGGAGTACCCAGTGTTTCCTGTATTTTTTGGAAATCCCGGAGTACCTGTGTGATCTTCCTATGGACCGCCACCCAGGCTCAATGGGAACTGAGATGATTCATACTATAAACTTACGTGTGCAGCCACAAGCTAATATGGGCTCTAGCATAGTTGAGTAAGTTACGTGAAGCTCTTGAAAAGGTGGATCAGCAGGTAGTGGGATTGTAGGTTTGGTATGGTCTGCCCGGAGTAGAGAGTTAATGTTTCTGAAAGACTGTGTCTTGGTCATCCGTTTCTCAAACACCATGTAGTGCAGAAATCCAACGGAGGCGATCGAGTCTTGTGGGGAAAAGTGCATAAACCTCTGCAGAGTGTACAAACTAATCATGGTTAGCCGTGTCTCCGGTTATGGACAATCTTGAGTATCTAGTACTTGGAGTATCTTAAGTATCTCATCACTCTAAATTAATATTGTTGAGTTGTTAATTACTTTAATTGGGATTGAGTTGGAGGAACCTTCTCAATGATGTTTCAACTATCATGATAGTTAAATTAAAATATATTCCTTTGTTGTAGGGGAAAATTGGCGTTTTGCAAAAACTGTAACCATAGAGCTTTCCACCAGCCAAATATGCATGTAGTGATAGCATTATTCTGTTCTTGCTCTACTGTGTTACTTTGCCAGCATATTCCATGTGTTGACCCGTTTTCAGGCTGCAACGTATTATGTTGCAGATTTTTCAGACGAGGAGTAAGGTTCATTAGGTCGTTGCCTTGCAGCTCAGCTATGCCGTTGGAGTTGATGGACTCACTTTATCTTCCAAGCCTTCCGCTGTTATCATATTAGATGGCCTTAAGTCATATTTATTGTAATAAGTTCTCTTTGGAGACATTCGATATAATAATTGTGTGATTACTACTCTGTTATAAATCCTCGAGTACTGTGTGTGTCAGCATTACCGATCCAGAGATGACACTGAAGCACAGAGACTTGACCTTTTGAGGTCGGGTCGCTACAAGATGGTATCAGAGCACACGCTGAGTGTAGGACACGACCACTAAGCTAAAACCATAGATCACTGTTCTCTTCTCATTTCTGACTCCTCTCCATTTTCTACTCTTTAGGATGGCGGATGCAAGGAATAAGTTTGCACAACCGGATGAAGAAGCACATTTTGGATGACACTTGAAGGAAGTCACTAGGTACCTAAACATAGGAATACCAAGCTTCACCGGGACCTACAACGCCACTTTACCAGAAGAGGAGCGATGGATGATTCAAGTTCAAGTTCCAGGAAGAACCTTCACGCCAGTCACTAAACCCATAGAGTTTGCCTTCGATGCACCAACCTGGAGTCTAGGAAAGAGTATGGCAGCTCACATCACCATGGGACGCATTGGAGAAGTTTATCACAAGGAGCTTAAGGGTACTATCTACCAGATCTGTGGGCGCCGAGATGAGCAATGGGAGATGATCAGCACCAGGAAGGATGGATCAATTGCAACTTTCGTCCAGGAACTAAACCAACACATTTGACGCCAAGAGAACTAGATGTGCGCGGGCATGATAGATCTGAAGAAGGCAGTTACTATGATCGCGAAACTGGAGGAAGAACTCAAGGCTACACGTGAAGATTATGAGGAGGAAATCATCGTACTAGTGTAGAAGAATGGCGACCTGATTAAGAAGATCGGAATATTCATGGGAGACCCCACACCAGTAGAAGAAGATGAAGAACCCAAGGAGATTCGCTCGGAGGACTACATCATCATCGACGACACCGACTCCGACCTTAGCGATGATGACTTTGAAGACGAAGCTGGAACAGATATCATGGAGTCTGTAACCGAGGAATATTTTTAGTAGACCACCACATCAGTAGTAGTATTCCACCATGTAAATAGTATAGTCCAAGCACTTTTACGATAGTTAGACCAATTGTATGCCTTGCTTGATTGATTGAGTGAAATGTTTGTGTTTGTCTCATGTGCATATGGGTAGTGCTTTCTCATTAGAACTCATTCTATTCTAATCTCTCCCCTCTAAACCCATCAGATGCCTCTGAGACGTGACCCCGGATTTGCTTTCCCACCGGAGCTCACTCAGTTGATCCAGCAGCAGAATACCCTGATGCAGTTGTTAGTTCAGAACCAAGGCAACAACAACAACAATCCACCACCACCACCACCAGTTGACAACCTAGCCCATTTTCTGAGGTTGCAGCCGCCGGTGTTTTCCAGTAGCACCGAGCCTATAATAGCAGATGATTGGCTCCGCATGATTGGAAGGGAGTTAACCACTGCAGGATGTACTGATGTTGAGAAGGTGCGTTTTGCCGCACATCAGTTGGATGGACCAGCAGCCTCATGATGGGAGAATTACACTGTCACCTACCCTATAGCCACGGTGACATGGGACCAGTTTCAGCAAGCATTCCGTACAACCCATGTCTCAACTGGAGCCATGAATTTGAAGATGCGTGAGTTTCACAACCTACGCCAGGGGAACCGTACTGTGGCTTAGTACGTGGATGAGTTTAGCAAGTTATCTCGCTATGCCCCTGATGATGTGGCCACAGATGCCGCAAAGCAGGAGAAGTTCATGGAAGGGCTGAATGATGAGATGAGTATGCAGTTGATGGTGGCAACATTCACCAACTACCAGGAGTTGGTAGATAAGGCTCTTATGATTGAAGGGAAGCATCAGCAGATTGAGAGCCGTAAGAGGAAGTGTGGACAAGGGAGGTATAACTCAGGAGCTCAGCAGAAGCCTCGCCTAACCCCGAACTCAGGAGGACTTGTTCATAACCATGGAGGCCACACCCATAATGGAGGAAGTAACCATAATCATACTGGCCCTAGGAATGGGAATGAGAATGGAGCAAGCAACAATCAGAACCTCCCCAATCCAGCCACACCCACCAAGAGAGACCTAAGCCACGTTACTTGTTTCAAGTGCGGGAAGACTGGACACTAAGCCACGGAGTGCCCTGAAGGGAAGAATGGAAACGAAAATGGGAGCGCTGGGAAGAAGCCCAATCCATTCAACAAAGGACAAGTGAACCACGTTAACGCGGAGGAGGTTGAAGAGCAGCCAGACGCGGTTACAGGTAAGTTTTTGGTTAAGTCATTTACCGCTCTTGTTCTTTTTGATACTGGTGCATCGCATTCATGCATATCAAGGGAATTCGTGGATAAGTTTAAACTACCGACCCAAACCCTTAGGACCCCTCTGTTAGTAAGCTCACCTGGAGCAGAGTATATGGCTAGTCGATGGTGTGACCAGATACCCTTGACCATTGGCAACCATGTTTTTCCGTCCGACCTAATTATCTTGGAGTCACAAGGATTGGATGTGATATTAGGAATGGACTGGATGTCAAAGTACGGAGGAAGCATTGGCTGTGTTAGTAAGTCAATTTGTCTCACCACCCCGGAGGGAAAAAGGATCAAGTATGTATCCAGGCATGCGCCAAGAAGTAGCCAAGTAAATACCCTCACGGGAGTTGTTCAGGAGGAAGTGCCTGTAGTAAAGGATTACCCAGATGTTTTTCCAGAAGAGTTTCCAGGCATGCCACCGGACCGAGATATTGAGTTTTTGATAGAGCTATTGCCAGTTACATGGCCAATATCCAATAGACCCTATAGGATGCCCGCGAATGATCTGGAGGAGATTAAGAAACATATCAAGGAGTTATTGGAGAAAGGTTACATTCGACGGAGTTCATCACCATGGGGAGCCCCAGTGCTTTTGGTTGAGAAGAAGGATAAATCCCTAAGAATGGTTGTTGATTATCAAGCCTTGAATGAAGTGACAATTAAGAACAAGTACCCATTGCTGATGATCAATGATCTATTTGACCAGCTGCAAGGAGCTAAGGTGTTTTCGAAGATCGATATGCGATCAGGATATCATCAGTTGAAGATATGAGAAAAGGATATACCAAAGATAGCCTTCACCACACGGTACGGGCTATACGAATATACGGTCATGTCATTTGGACTGACTAACGCCCCTGCCTATTTCATGAGCATGATGACAAAGTATTCATGGAATATTTGGATAAGTTTGTTGTGGTGTTCATTGATGATATAATGGTATATTCGAAGAACGAAGAGGAACACAAGGAGCATTTGCGTTTAGTTCTCGAGAAACTCAGGGAACATTAGTTGTATGCCAAGTTCAGCAAATGCGAGTTTTGGTTGAAGGAAGTCGGATTCCTTGGACATGTTATATCGGGAGAAGGTATAGCAGTAGATCCCACCAAGATTCAGTCAGTCACTGAATGGTTGGCACCCACTTCAGTTAGCGAGATCCGCAGTTTTCTTGGACTCGCAGGATACTACCGTAGATTCATTGAGAATTTTTCCAAGATCGCGAAGCCCATGACAAAATTATTGAAGAAGGATACCAAGTTTAAATGGACGGAAGATTGCGAGGCAAGTTTCCAGGAGCTAAAGAAACGTTTGACTACAGCCCCAGTGCTGACACTGCCAAATATACGTAAGGATTTTCAAGTGTATTGCGACGCCTCTCGCTTAGGACTTGGAAGTGTGCTTATGTAGGACGGAAGAGTTGTTTCGTATGCCTCACGACAACTAAAATCACACGAGTTAAATTATACCACGCATGATTTGGAGCTAGCAGCCGTAGTGCATGCGTTGAAGACTTGGAGACATTACCTTATTGGAAACCATTGTGATGTGTACACGGATCATAAGAGTTTGAAGTACATTTTCACCCAGAAGGAGCTGAACCTTAGGCAGAGAAGATGGTTGGAGCTTATAAAGGATTATGACATGAAGCTTCATTATCATCCAGGCAAGGCCAATGTCGTAGCCGACGCTTTGAGCCGGAAGAGCTATGCTAATACCCTAATAAGCACGGGATTGCCGAAGGAGTTAGCAGAGGATCTCCGGGAACTTCATTGGAGATTGTTCCTAGAGGTTTTGTTGCAACAATGGAGGTGCAGTCTACATTGTTGGGAAAAATTCGATAAGCTCAGAAGGATGACAAAGAGATTGCCGAGATAAAGGAGAAAATGAGCGAAGGAAAGGCCAAAGGTTTTCGTGAGGATGAGCACGACACCCTGTGGTTTGAGGACCGTGTTTATGTGCCCAATAACACAGAGATCAGGAAGTTAATACTTCAGGAGGCTCATGACTCACCATACTCAATACACCCCGGAGACACCAAGATGTATTTGGATTTGAAGGAACGTTTCTGGTGGACAGGGATGAAGAAGGATATCGCCGAGTATGTGGCCGTATGTGATGTATGTCAGAGAGTGAAGGCAGAGCATCAAAAGCCAGCAGGATTGTTACAGCCTATGCCGATACCCGAATGGAAGTGGGATAAACTTGGCATGGATTTTATCACCGGATTGCCCAGGACCAAATCAGGATATGATTCTATATGGGTAGTAGTTGACCATTTGACCAAAGTGGCACACTTTATCCTAGTGAAAACAACTTATACCAGTGCCAAGTTGGCCAAGATATATATGACCAGGATTGTATGTCTGCATGGAGTTCCGAGGACCATCATATCAGATAGAGGAACACAGTTTACTTCAAAGTTTTGGCATCAGCTGCACCAGACTTTGGGAACGAGATTTGAGTTCAGTACAACATTTCACCTGCAGACGGATGGACAGATCGAGAGAGTCAAGCAGATTCTAGAGGACATGTTGAGAGCCTGTGCGCTAGATTATGGGTCTAGTTGGGATGACAATTTGCCTTACGCAGAGTTCTCATACAACAATAGTTACCAAGCCAGTTTGAAAATGGCACCGTTTGAAGCCCTGTACGGCCGAAGGTGCAGAACACCGTTGATGTGGGATGAAGTTGGAGCCGACAGTTGTTTGGACCAGACTTGATCAAAGAGTCCGAGGAGAAGGTTAAACTGATTCGGGATAGACTGAAGATAGCTCAGTCCAGACAGAAGAGTTATGCAGATTCAAAACGCAAGGAGGTAACCTATGAAATTGGAGATAGAGCATATATGCGAGTATTACCTTTGCGAGGAGTGAAACGTTTTGGAGTTAAGGGAAAGTTAGCCCCGAGATTTGTAGGACCGTATCATGTTTTGGAACGGATGGGAGAAGTTGCCTACAAGTTGGAGTTACCTAAAGGACTGTTAGGAGTTCACAATGTGTTTCATGTTTCCCAGTTGAAGAAGTGCCATGCTGAGATGGCCGATATACCGCTAAGAGATACCGTACCCTTGGAGGCGATTCAGTTGGACAATGACTTGACTTATGAGGAGAAGCCAGTCAAGATTTTAGAGTTTGCCAGTCGAGTCACCCGCAGCAAGGTTATTAAGTTTTGCAAAGTTCAGTGGAGCCACCATACCGAGGACGAAGCCACATGGGAACGAGAGGATGATCTTCGCAAAGACCACCCGCACCTATTTTCTAGCCAACCCGAATCTTGAGGGCGAGATTCATCTTAAGGGGAGTAGGTTTGTAACATCCCAAATTTTCAATTTGGAATGTTATACATAGATAATTCTTGCATATCACATTTTATTGCATTTCGTCTTGCGATCCTCGAAATCCTAAGCAACTCAAGGACCCTCGGAGAGAGTTGTGGATTTCCCCGGTTTTCAAATTTGATTTTATCAAATTTTGAAACAAGGATTTTGGTTTTAATTATTTTTCTCTCCGAAAATATTTCATATTAAAATATATGAGAGGAGATAATATGACTTCTCCAAAATAAATGAAATATTGGAGGAAAAATATTAAAATCAACATTTGTTTTTATTTGGATTTTATTGCAATTTTGTTGGCATTAGAAAAATTGCACGTTTTCAAAATTGCATTTTAGGGCCAAGAAAATGTTCATCTCGTTCTAAATATTTTATTTAGACGGAAAAAAATTGTTTTAGCATTTTTAGATTTTTATTTTATTTTCTAGGATAGTTTCGGTGGAATTATTTAAAAAAGTTTCCGGACCAAGCTGGGCCGAAGCCCAGCCGGCCCGTTCTGCCGCCGTCTCCCTCGCGCGCGCCGTCGTGCGCAGCAGGGACGCCGAGGGGAGTCCGAACCGGACTCCTTCCCGGGCGCCGCCTCACCCAAGCCACGCCACCCCTCGCCCCCTTTAAATGCCGCCGCCACCACCCCGCCTCGCCACCACCACCGCCGCCAGCCCCGCCGCCCGCACCCCGCGCCACCGCCTGCCGCCGCCCGCTCCGCCGCCTCGCCGCCTCGCCGCGGCCGCCTAAGCCCTGCCGCCCACCAGCCCCGCCGGAGCCGCACCCCGCCGGATCCGACGAGGTAGCGCGTCATCACCATCGTTTTTTTAGAAAACCGATTTGTTTTTTTAGAAAACCCTAACTCGTTTTTTTGGTTCGCCGTTTTTTTCCAGTTTTTCCTTTTAGCGGACATTCGTCCGGACGTTCGTTTTAGCGAACGGTTTTCGCTCGTTAGTTACAGATAACGAACGCTCATTCGTTAGCCTGTTCATCAGTTTTCTTTTAACGGATTTTTTCGCGGTTATTTCTGATCGCGATTTCTGATCCGATTTTCGTTCTAGTTTATCTTTTCGCTCGTTAGTCGGAATCAGGCGATTCAAGCGCCTAGATCTTCGTCTCGAGACCCTCTTTCCGCTTAACCAACTTGCACAAGTTTTTGCTACTGTAAAATTTGACCTAGGTCTAGATTAGTAAACGGATCTTGTTTCTTTCGCCGTTTGAGTTTCGTTGCTCCGTTTGATTTGATTCTTTTTGCAAACCGGAGTTCTTAAGTTGAACTTTGTGGTTAGATCTTCTTATTTGAGTTTTACCCGTGTTTCTTTGCTTGATTGCTTTTGTATGCTATTGTTTGTTTGTGATAGAATTCTCGGAGTGTGAAGCGTGTTATTTGGAGTCTCTAGGTTATGTGGATTGTCAACAAGGCAAGTAACACTTTGATCATACCCCTTTATCACCCAGTTTTTATGCATTAGTTCCAATCCTCAAACATTGCATGGTTAGGATGTCATTAACATGTGGGTTGGGAAGTAGTTAATGAGGTAGAACCTATTACCCTGTTACATTCAAACCCTTGGGAGTTACTCTTACGAATTGCTTATATTGCTATGCTATGCTCGTAGACGAGGTTTGGGAGAGTGAAATCCATGATAGATGTGAGATTGTTAATTAATGGTTCAACTTAAGGTGGCAACTTAAATACACATCTGGGTGGATTGAGGCACCTGGAGTACCCAGTGTTGCTTGTATTTTTTGGAAATCCCGGAGTACCCGTGTGATCTTCCTATGGACCGCCACCCGGGCTCAAAGGGAACTGAGATGATTAATGCTAGAAACTTCCGTGTGCAGCCACAAGCTAATATGGGCTGTAGCATAGTTGAGTAAGTTACGTGAAGCTCTTGAAAAGGTGGATCAGTAGGTAGTGGGATTGTAGGTTTGGTATGGTCTGCTCGGAGTAGAGAGTTAATGTTTCTGAAAGACTGTGTCTCGGTCATCCGTTTCTCAAACACCATGTAGTGCGAGAAATCCAACGGAGGCGATCGAGTCTTGTGGGGAAAAGTGCACAAACCTCTGCAGAGTGTACAAACTAATCATGGTTAGCCGTGTCTCCGGTTATGGACAATCTTGAGTATCTAGTACTTGGAGTATCTTAAGTATCTCATCACTCTAAATTAATATTGTTGAGTTGTTAATTACTTTAATTGGGATTGAGTTGGAGGAACCTTCTCAATGATGTTTCAACTATCATGATAGTTAAATTAAAATCTATTCCTTTGTTGTAGGGGAAAATTGGCTTTTCGCAAAAACTGTAACCATAGAGCTTTCCACCAGCCAAATATGCATGTAGTGATAGTATTATTCTGTTCTTGCTCTACTGTGTTACTTTGCCAGCATATTCCATGTGCTGACCCGTTTTCGGGCTGCAACGTATTATGTTGCAAACTTTTCAGACGAGGAGTAAGGTTCGTTAGGTCGTTGCCGTGCAGCTCAGCTATGCCGTTTGAGTTGATGGACTCACTTTATCTTCCAAGCCTTCCGTTGTTATCGTATTAGATGGCCTTAAGCCATATTTATTGTAATAAGTTCTCTTTGGAGACATTCGATGTAATAAGTGTGTGATTGCTACTCTGTTATAAATCCTCGAGTACTGTGTGTATTAGCATTACCGATCCAGGGATGACACTGAAGCACAGAGACTTGACCATTTGAGGTCGGGTCGCTACACCGCGACCACACCATCCGCCATCAGCGCGCGCGTAAATGCGCCATGCACGAAGTGAAAAAGTCGGCTGTGCGGATGTCGACGAGGTGGCGGCCCGCATGTCCGCGTCTGCCACCATCAATGAGGAGAAGTAGAACACGGGATGTCACCGCCGCTTGGGCCCTAGGAAGGCCACCATCAGGGATCCGACTGGTTCTCCTTTATGTCAAACCATCTTGGGCACCCGCTTGAGCTCCATGGAAGCACCCTTCCCCTCCGGTTGAAGCACCCTCTTTGCCGCTCCGACGAGCGGCATAGCCGAACATAGGGAAGATACAGGGGAAGAATATCCCTCCGGGGCTCTCGGCAGTCCGGTTAGCGGGCAGCCGGAGATGGGGAAGATAAAGGGATCCATCGCGGCCGGCCGTAGACTAGTGTAGTGTATCTGTGTGGTGGGAGTGGAGCTCCGCGCGACCGTTCGTGCACATAGTTTTAGCTTTTTAGTTGAAAATATGTCCAAAATGCAAGTGCTTTCGTCTGGTTTGTATAAATCCATCATGTTTATATGAAATTCGCGTTGTTCGCACGAGTTTCATCCGGTTTTTTAAAAAAAGTTTGAAATGTATGCGGCTACGGTTGGATGGCGTCCTCCCGCATCCATGTCCGCGGACTGGTCCCCCTATCCACGAAATTTGCAGGTTACCATTGGAGATGCCCTAAGCCACCTATCTTATTCACTGTGGCTTCTAAACTAGTTTTTTACAAAGGTCAGATATGTTAGAAAAGTTGTATAAAGCACCTCAAACATAATAAATTACATCGAGATTTCGAGAAAACCGAACGACCACTATATATTGCAATCAGACCAAGCCAGCAACGCGTCGTTATCGTCGCTCCTCTACCGGAGCTGGCTTGACCTTGTCGGTGGTAGCCAGAAAGCCTTCATGCATGTGCCCCCAAGGACCAACGCCTTGGAGCTGCAATCATCGTTGTTGAACCCTTGCATAGATCTGAGGCACCCGAGTCCAAATCTCGCCACATGACGAAAAACACTAACCTCACCATCCTAAAGAGATGGCGGGAATCTACACTAGAGCTCCGACTACATCTAGCTGGACAAAGTCGAGGAGGATCAGAGCCCGGAAGACAAACTCGGAGAAGAATCTTCGCCATCCGCCCGAGCGTTGCACTTGTGAGGACTAAAAAAACCTAACTTAAACTACTAATTGATCATAGGCACCGGGATTCCCATCCTTGCCACCGACCTCCGGAGCAACATGGAAAGGGGAGGTGAATCCACGGGCTCGTCAGTGAAGCCTGGTGGGTAGAGTTTGCCCTAGCTGCCTAGGGTTAGCGTTGGAAAACAAGAGGAAGTCATTAGTTTCGCTCTTTTCATATTTTTTCGAAACTAGTTATATGATAACTAATTTAGAAGTATAAACAAACTTAAGAGGCGACTTATTTTTTAAGATGGGAAGATACAGCTTAGTTTTTTAAGACACACAAAATAACTGGCCTGAATGTTGATCAAATGCTATATTGACGCTAAGAGGCGGGGCTCGGATCTTCATGAGTTTTGTGGTTTTGGTGAACGTCTAGTGATCATCGTATTTTGCTAGAATAAAATGACTCTCGTTCTTTTGGCGGTGTCATGAAGTAGAGAGTTTTGTGTCATCACGGATCCGATTATTTGAATTTGATGATTTTATGTTAGTGTGTAAATCCTTTTTGTTGGTTTTTATTCTTTCTGAAGGTAAAATCTTTCATTGACACCATTGTGAAGATATTGTAATCCGACGACCTCCACTTTTTGGGGATCATCACCGACCCACAAGTACGTTCATCGATCAAGGATTCTCATCTTTTTGGATGGACGACTCGAAGCGCTTTCAAAAATCTTTATTGGTAATGTTCGTGTCCGTGAAAGAGTGACAACATCGTTGCTTCAATCTAATTACAACTTCTTTATCGAAGTCTTGGGAGGATTTCTTCTAACAAAGATTGATACCACGAATAAGATGTTTCCAAGGAATCTCAATGTACTCCCTCTAATCCATATTAATTGACATTGAAATCCAATTAAATATGGATAGGAGGGAGTAATATTTAGTGATGTGAGTTACTTTTTATTTATTTTTTGATCTTAGTTCCAAGTCAGTGTACTTGAGTAGGAATAAAAAAATTCTCAAAAGAATAGTATGAATAAAACTACATTTGTTTCTCAAAAAGAAAATGACACAAAAAACTAATTAAATAAAGATAATTCACTCATTTTTTGTAAAATAAGATCACAAAACTCTTTTTTTAGGATACGATTTTGAAAGAAAAAGGTCTCACAAAATTTAATCTTCTGTTTTTTTCATGGCATATATGAAAGATTGGTGCCTTTTTTCTTAACAAAAGAACCAGCTCTTAAACTTCATCCATATCCTATGTCTACACATCGGGCAACACATTATGGTTTCTTCCACGGACCATGATTAAAAATCCAAACTATTTTGTCCTTAATAATGTCAAACTTGAAGTTAGTTGCGCACCAGGCTTGGAAATTAAACATAAGAGTATATGATGTATAAGTATGCACATCACGCCTTTGCGTAGGCAAGTGTGGGCGTAGTCGTACCGATATTCAATCTATGTTGTGTTCTGTAAGTGCATCTAGTGCCACCCCTAGTTGGTTTTGGAGTATTGACGACAAACCTGGTTGAGGGACTAATGTGTTTGTGAGAATTGCAGGATAACACAGGTAGTAGTCCCTCATTGATTTGGTTTACCTACCGGAGATGACCCCTGAAAATGTGTGAAGACATTGAAGACAATGGTGGTCTGTGAAGAGTTTCACATTGAAGACTATGACATGAGAAGACATCGTATGAAGACTATGGACTGCGAAGACATAGTTGTTTCGTAGTTTCCTTTTCTTCTTTGTTGAGTCATAGGAACCACCGCACTGTTAAGTGGGGTCCAAGTGAACAAAATCAGAGTGACTGAAGTGATGCTCAACCAAATCCTATGTCTTCGAGCGAAGACAATGAGAGCAAATCTTATCCAGAGCTGGATAAGTCAGCTTT
Source organism: Triticum dicoccoides (assembly GCF_002162155.2). Lineage (NCBI taxonomy): Eukaryota > Viridiplantae > Streptophyta > Magnoliopsida > Poales > Poaceae > Triticum > Triticum dicoccoides. Next base: position 499,381,430 of record NC_041386.1, on the reverse strand, counting down.
ACTTGTAGCCCAAGTCAAGCTGTCGCGTGTGTTTGAAATCTGACCGTTAGACACGTGTCAGTTCCTTAGTGACCCAGGGTCATTTCGGACAAATCAGGTCGAGTTGCCTCATGGCTATAAATAGCCCACCCCCTACACCATAAATTGGTGGCTGCTCAGAGTTAGTGCACGGCTTTTGTCGTTTGAGAGCAACCCACCTTGAAGCCTTACCATAGTGATTGGGCGAGGACTGTGCGTCCTTAGCTCAAGGGGAATAAGGTGAAGACGCGGTCTTCTGAGTTGATTCTCAGCCTCCCTAACCAGGCATACAGTTGTCACAGCAACTGGAACTGGTCCAACAAATACCTGTCCTCACCAAGCAACTGGTTCTATCCTTACCTCTCTCTTTACTTACAGTTTATCTTCGTGTAGTCATTGTCTGCCGCATGATCTGATTGACTTCACTGAGTGAAGACTATTGATTGATTGGCTTCATACTATCTTCCATCTTGATCCATACTACCTAGCTGCTGATAGTCTTCGTACTTTCACTTCATTGCTTACTTGACTATGGCTTGTCTAGTGTAGTCTACCTTCCGTTGCATGTTGATAGGTTCATTTCTATTGTTTGTCTTCAAAACCCCCGTGTATTGAAGACTTTCCTAAAAATCGCCTATTCATCCCCCCTCTAGTCGATAACTAGCACTTTCAATTAGTATCAGAGCAAGGTGCTCCCTTGTTCTATGTGATTTGGTTTAACCACCTGGAGTTTTAGCTATGTCGACTGCAGGGATAATCAAGGTCTCTGCTGCGTGCCCTATCTTCGATGGCACTGATTACCCTTACTGGAAGAATAAGATGCGCATGCATCTTGAAGCCATTGATGTCGACCTCTGGTATATCGTCAAGAACGGCGTTCCCAAGGCCGATGAAGGCGTCACCCCAGCTAATGTCAATAAGTTCATTCAACTGGATTCTACTGCCAAGAACATCATTGGTGGTCATCTGACCAAAGGACAGTATGGCCGTGTGAGTGCTCTAGAAACTGCGAAGCTAGTCTGGGACTGGCTCTCCAAGGTCAATGAAGGGGTCTCAACCCAGAGAGACTCAAGGATCAGTGTTCTTCGTAATCTCTTCAGCCGCTTCAAAAGAAATGACAATGAGAATGTTCAGCTGACGTTTGATCGCCTTACTGACATCACAAATGAGCTCCATGCACTCGGCGCCACTGAGATCACCAAGCATGAAACCGTCAAGACACTTTTGAGATCACTCCACAGCTCATTTGACACCCTGGCCCTGATGATTCAAGAATGCCCTGACTTCAAGACTCTTGATCCATCTGACATACTTGAAAGGCTCAACACACATGAGTTCCAACTATCTGAGAAAAGAGATATATATGGTCCCAACTATGGCCGAGCTCGTGCTTTGAAGGCAAAGGCTGTTTCCTCATCTGAAGAAGAATCTGACTGCAGTTCTGTGGACCCTGAAGACATTGGAAAGGAACTTTCCATGCTCGTGAAGAAGTTCCAAAGGTTCACCAGGAAGAAAGGCTCCAGATAGTCTTCAAGATCCAGCTCAAGAAATGATGAAGCTTCCTCCCGTGACTACAAGAAGAGAACGTGCCACAAGTGCAAGAAACCTGGTCACTACATCTTTGAATGTCCTCAATGAGATAATGAGAACAAAAAGAAGAAGAAAAGCAAGGAATATGAGTCTGATGACAAGAAGAAGAAGAAATCCTCAAAGTCTTCTTCCAAGTCTTCGTCGAAGTCTTCATCACACAAGAAGAGCTCATCTAGCAAGGGTCGTGCGTTTGTTGGCAAGGAAATGGATTCAGAGGAGGAGTCTACATCTGAGGAGGTGGAGATGGAGTCTGAAGAGGAATCTGATTCAGGCGTGGCAAGCCTCGCTTTAGCTTCAGCATACGTCACCAAGTCCATCTTCGATACTGAAGACGATGGCCTCTTCACCAACACTGATCCTAACGAGGATGACTCTGCTCCCACCTACTGCTTCATGGCATGTGGTGCCAAGGTAAACTCACGCGAGATGCTCACTATAAAACATCTAGTGAAGATGATTCTAAATGTAAATCTAAACCTAGCTACAAAAAATTTGCTAAAATTGCAACACAGCAACAGGCTGCTATGGAACATATTCAAAAACCGTTAGATAAAAGCGATGACCTGTTGGACGCGGAAATGACTCGAACTCGGTCCTTAATTGAAGACATTAAAAATCTTCATGTTAAGTACGAGGAACTTGAAACTCGTCATGAAATGCTCTCAACAACTCATGAAAAGCTTTCCTATGGTTATCTTCAAAGGAAGCAAGAATTTTAGAAATTGAGAGCGGCTCGTGAAGATCTTCAAAATGAGAACGAATCACTTCGCGCTCAATAGATCAGTCCCGCTCAGGAAGGATTTGAACCACCATGTCTAAAATTCCTTGAGCGTGATAACGCTACTTCTGTTGCTGGATGTTCCACTGCTACTACTGTTGCAATATCTTCAACTGCTGATGTGGTAACTAACCCTCTGCTGAGGATACCACTACTATTGCTGATGAGAATGTCAGGTTGAAGACATTGCTTGAGACAGGAATGTACAAAAGTCTCAAAGGGCATCAGACACTATGTGATGTCCTCAAGAAACAAATTCTGAACCGAAACCCTAGGAAAGAGGGTGTTGGGTTCGAAAGGAAAATGAATGTTGACGGTTCTTACTGGAAGCCTGAGCAGTACCCCAAAACCACATGGGTTGCTACAAAGGGACCTTCAATGGATTCATCTACCTTATCTGGCTTCACTTGTGCTAACCCGATTATCATTGATGAATCCTTTGATGCAAACTATAAACTGTTCAAGAATCAGAATGGTGAAGTGTTTGTCAGGTATATTGGTACTAACTGCAGGAATGGACCACCTTTGAAGAAGATCTGGGCGCCCAAGAGTTGTATTGAAAATCTTCAGGTGAATGTCATCATGACACCACACCACCTGGGATGAAGACAAACCCCAGACCAAAGGCTTCACATGGTCCAAGGGCTTCATACAGACAGAGGACTCATTAGAGTCACCCTAACACAAATGTTTTGCAGGGAAACCATACCCAGGCCTATGAATATGAGCGTGTTTCATCAAACCACTATGTTCATAAAACCAAGAACTATTCTGCTTATTCTTATGAGTATTATTCACCTCCTACAAGACTATTTGTTAGGGCTCCAAAGCCAAAGTTCTCAGATGCTGCACTTAGACTCATTGCTTCGAAGCCACCCCTGAAGATGTGGGTGGTTAAGAAAATTAACTCTCTTTTGCAAGGAAAGGTCTCTAGCCGGAAATCAAAGGCGTCAGATGCTATTGCTCGAGACCTAAAACATCTTGTGGGGCGCAAGATAAAATGCCCAAATGGTCTTATTATGTGTTTCGTTCCTGGATCACTTGCCATTCATCCTATCAGTCCTAACCTGGATCTGAGCTTTCATAATCCACTTGCTCATCAAATGTTTATCTTCACAATACTCTTCGTGAAGCCTATCCCCCTAACTGCACTGTAGGGTATGACACCAGCTGCTTCAGAATGGATTATTGATAGTGGATGCACTAACCACATGACTGGCGATCGAAGTCTTCTCATGGACTCAACCTTACGTCCATCTGACAAGAGTCATATCACATTTTCTAACACTGGTAAAAGCAAGGTATTGGGCCTAGGTAGAGTTGCAATCTCAAAGGATCAGCACATGGATAAAGTGATGCTTGTTGAACCCTTGGTTTTGACTTAATGTCTGTCTCAATGCTTTGTGACTTGAACATGATTGTGATACTTGGAAAATATCGTTGCCTTGTTCTAATGGAATCTGACAAGTCTCTAGTCTTTGAAGGGTACCGAAAAGGTGATCTGTATATGGTAGATTTCTCAGCAGGACCACAGTTGGCATTATGTCTTCTAGCAAAAGCTTCAGAGTGTTGGCTCTGGCATCGAAGGCTAGGGCATGCTGGCATGAGAAACTTGTACACTCTCGCGAAGAAGAAGCATGTCGTAGGCATAGAGGGCGTCAAGTTCAAAAAGGATCATCTGTGTGGTGCCTGTGAAGCTGGGAAGATGACTAGGGCCAAGCATCCCTCAAAGACAATCATGACAACATCACGTCCCTTCGAGCTGCTTCACATGGACCTATTCGGCCCTACTCATTACTCCACCCTTACTACCACTGATTGTCTCTATGGCTTCATTATTTTTGATGATTACTCTATGTCTTCAACCTCTTTCACTATAAAGTGGTTGAAACAGTGGATGTGCGGTTCGATGAAACTAACGACTCGCAAAGAGAGCACCTGCCAAATGTGCTAGATGAAGTCCCTCCTAGTGAATCAATCAAGCTTATGGGTACTGGAGAAATCATACCTTCAAAGGCACAAGCTGAAGAGGAACTTATCATTTCTGCACCAAATCAACCTGAAGACTCTGCTAGCCTGAAGCCAATGCTGGAGATGAAGACAATGATCAGCAAGAGCAAAATCTTCGTCCAGTTCATCCTCGTGTTGCAAATGAAGTACAAATTTAGAAGATAATTGACAGCATCAATGCACCTCGTCCCCTTACTCGGTCAAGAGCAACTTAGCTAGCAAATTTCTGTGGGCACTTTGCATTTGTGTCCAGATCTGAACCCAAGAAAGTTGATGAAGCCTTCATGGAACCTGAATGGATTCAAGCTATGCAAGAAGAGCTTCAACAGTTCGAGCTGAACAATGTATGGGAACTGGTCAAGTGTCTTGATCCTTGCAAGCACAATATCGTAGGAACAAAATGGATCTGATACGTCTCTAATGTATCTATAATTTTTGATTGCTCCATGATATATTACCTACTGTTTTGGACTATATTGGGCTTTATTTTCCACTTTTATATTATTTTTGGGACTAACCTATTAACCGGAGGCCCAGCCCAGAATTGCTATTTTTTGCCTATTTCAGTGTTTCGGAGAAACATAATATCAAACGGAGTCCAAATGGAATGAAACCTTCGGGAACGCGATTTTCTCATTAGATAAGACCCAGGAGACTTGGACCCTCCGTCAAGAAAGCCACGAGGCGGTCACGAGGGTGGAGGGCACCCCCCTAGGGCGCCCCACTGCCTCGTGGGCCCCTCGAAGCTCCACCGATGTACTCCTTCCTCCTATATATACCTACGTACCCCCAAACGATCAGATACGGAGCCAAAAACCTAATTCCACCGCCACAACTTTCTGTATCCACGAGATCCCATCTTGGGGCCTGTTTCGGAGCTCCGTCGAAGGGGGCATCGATCACGGAGGGCTTCTACATCATCATCCAAGCCCCTCCGATGAAGTGTGAGTCATTTACTTCAGACCTATGGGTCCATAGTTAGTAGCTAGATGACTTCTTCTCTCTTTTTGGATCTCAATACAATGTTCTCCCCCTCTCTCGTGGAGATCTATTCGATGCAATCTTCTTTTTGCGGCGTGTTTGTTGAGACCGATGAATTGTGGGTTTATGATCAAGTCTATCTATGAATAATATTTGAATCTTCTCTGAATTCTTTTATGTATGATTGGTTATCTTTGTAAGTCTCTTCGAATTATCAGTTTGGTTTGGCCTACTAGATTGGTTTTTCTTGCCATGGGAGAAGTGTTTAGCTTTGGGTTCGATCTTGCGGTGTCCTTTCCCAGTGACAGAAGGGGCAGCAAGGCACGTATTGTATTGTTGCCATCGAGGATAACAAGATGGGTTTTTTATCATATTGCATGAAACTATCCCTCTACATCATGTCATCTTGCTTAAGGCGTTACTCTATTTTTAACTTAAGGCGGTCGATGAGTGGAGTAATAGTAGTAGATGCAGACATGAGTCGGTCTACTTGTCTCGGACGTGATGCCTATATACATGATCATACCTAGATATTCTCATAACTATGCTCAATTCTGTCAATTGCTCAACAGTAATTTGTTCACCCACCGTAGAATACTTATGCTCTTGAGAGAAGCCACTAGTGAAACCTATGGCCCCCCGGGTCTCTTTCTCATCATATCAATCTCCATCACTTTATTATTGCTTTGCTTTTTTACTTTGCCCTTTTACTTTTTACTTTGCATCTCTATACCAAAAATACCAAAAATATTATTTATCATCTCTATCAGATCTCACTTTCGTAAGTGACCATGAAGGGATTGACAACCCCTAAGCGCGTTGGTTGCGTTGAGCTATTGTTTTTGTGTAGGTACGAGGGACTCGCGCGTAGCCTCCTACTGGATTGATACCTTGGTTCTCAAAAACTGAGGGAAATACTTACGCTACTTTGTTGTATCATCCTCTCCTCTTCGGGGAAATCCAACGCAGTGCTCAAGAGGTAGCAAGAAGAATTTCTGGCGCCGTTGCCGGGGAGTCTGCGCAAAAGTCAACATACCAAGTACCCATCACAATCCCTATCTCCTGCATTACATTATTTGCCATTTGCCTCTCGTTTTCCTCTCCCCCACTTCACCCTTGCCATTTTATTCGCCCTCTCTCTCTATCCTCCCTCTCTTTCTCTATTTGCCTCTTTTTGCCCGTTTGCCTTTTGTTTGCTCGTGTGTTGGATTGCTTGTTTGTCGCGATGACTCAAGATAATACCAAATTGTGTGACTTCACCAATACCAACAATAATGATTTCCTTAGCACTCCGATTGCTCCTCTTACCGATGCTGAATCTTGTGAAATTAATGCTGCTTTGCTGAATCTTGTCATGAAAGATCCGTTTTCCGGCCTTCCTAGTGAAGATGCCGCTACCCATCTTAATAGATTCGTTGATTTGTGTGACATGCAAAAGAACAAAGATGTCGATAATGATACTGTTAAATTGAAGCTATTTCCTTTTTCGCTTAGAGATCGTGCTAAAGCTTGGTTTTCATCTTTGCCTAAAAATAGTATTGATTCATGGAACAAGTGCAAAGATGCTTTTATCTCTAAGTATTTTCCTCCCTCTAAGATCATCTCTATTAGAAACGATATTATGAATTTTAAGCAACTTGATCATGAACATGTTGTACAAGCTTGGGAGAGAATGAAATTAATGATACGTAATTTCCCTACTCATGGTTTAAATTTGTGGATGATTATACAAAATTTTTATGTCGGATTGAGTTTTGCTTCTAGAAATCTTTTAGATTCGGCCGCAGGAGGCACTTTTATGGAAATCACTTTAGGAGATGCTACTAAACTCCTAGATAATATTATGGTTAATTATTCTCAATGGCACACTGAAAGATCCACTAATAAAAAAGTGCATGCGATAGAAGAAATTAATGTTTTGAGTCGAAAGATGTATGAACTTATGAAATTATTTGCTACTAAGAGTGTTTCATCTGATCCTAATGATATGCCTTTTTCTACTTTGATTGAGAATAATAATGAATCTATGGATGTGAATTTTGTTGGTAGGAATAATTTTGGTAACAACGCGTATAGAGGAAATTTCAACTCTAGGCCTTATCCTAGTAATCCCTCTAATAATTATGGTAATTCCTACAACAATTCTTATGGAAATTATAATAAGATGCCCTCTGATTTTGAATCTAATATTAAAGAATTTATTTCTTCGCAAAAGAATTTTAATGCTATGATTGAAGAAAAATTGCTTAAGATTGATGATTTGGCTAGGAACGTTGATAGAATTTCTCTTGATGTTGATTCTTTAAAGCTTAGATCTATTCCTCCTATGCATGATATCAATGAGTCTCTAAAAGCCATGAGAATTTCCATTGATGAGTGCAAGTAAAGAACCGCTAGGACGCGTGCTATGAAAGATGCCTTTATTAAAGCGTGTTCTTCCAATTCCTATGAAAATAAAGATGAAGATCTAAAAGTTATTGATGTGTCCCCTATTAAATCTTTGTTTTGCAATATTAATCTTGATAATGATGGGAGTGAATATGATCCACCTTTACCTAGAAGGCATTCTAAAAATTCGGAGTATTTAGATCTTGACGATGAAATTGATAAAAGTGGGATTAAAAGAAATAAAACCCTAGATGATGCTAAACCAACTATATTGGATTTCAAGGAATTTAATTATGAAAATTGCTCTTTAATTGATTGTATTTCCTTGTTGCAATCCGTGCTAAATTCTCCTCATGCTTATAGTCAAAATAAACCCTTTACCGAACATATCGTTGATGCCTTGATGCAATCTTATGCAGAAAAACTTGAGTTGAAAGTTTATATCCCTAGAAAACTTTATGATGAGTGGGAACCTACTATTAAAATTAAAATTAAAGATTATGAGTTTTATGCTTTGTGTGATTTGGGTGCTAGTGTCTCTACTATTCCCAAAACTCTGTGTGATTTGCTAAATTTTCGTGATTTTGATGATTGCTCTCTAAACTTGCATCTTGCGGATTCCACTATTAAGAAACCTATGGGAGGAATTAATGATGTTCTTATTGTTGCAAATAGGAATTATGTGCCCGTAGATTTTATCGTTCTTGATATAGATTGCAATCCTTCTTGCCCTATTATTCTCGGTAGACCTTTCCTTAGAACGGTTGGTGCAATTATTGATACGAAGGAAGGGAATATTAGATTTCAATTTCCATTAAAAAAGGGCATGGAACACTTCCCTAGAAATAAAATAAAATTACCATATGAATCTATCATGAGAGCCACTTACGGATTGCCTACCAAAGATGGCAATACCTAGATCTATTCTTGCTTGTTATGCCTAGCTAGGGGCGTTAAACGATAGCGCTTGTTGGGAGGCAACCCAATTTTATTTTTATTCCTTGCTTTTTGCTCCAGTTTAGTAATAAATAAATTATTTATCCTCTGTTTGGGTTGTGTTTTTGTGTTTGATTAGTGTTTGTGCCAAGTAGAACCGTTGGGAAGACTTGGGGAAAGTCTTGTTGAACTTGCTGTAAAAAACAGAAACTTTAGCGCTCACGAGAACTGCTGTCATTTTTATTTGGAGAGTGATATTTAGTTAATTCTTTTTGCAGATGATTAATAGATAAATTCCTCACGTCCAGAAGTTTATTTTATAATTTTTGGGGTTCCAGATCTTGCGCTAGCTACAGATTACTACAGACTGTTCTGTTTTTGACAGATTCTGTTTTTCGTGTGTTGTTTGCTTATTTTGATGAATCTATGGCTAGTAAAATAGTTCATAAACCATAGAGAAGTTGGAATACAGTAGGTTTAACACCAATATAAATAAATAATGATTTCATTACAGTACCTTGAAGTGGTCTTTTGTTTTCTTTCGCTAACGGAGCTCACGAGATTTTCTACTTTAATTTTGTGTTGTGAAGTTTTCAAGTTCTGGGTAAAGATTTGATGGATTATGGAACAAGGAGTGGCAAGAGCCTAAGCTTGGGTATGCCCATGGCACCCCCAAGATAATCTAAGGACACCTAAAAGCCAAAGCTTGGGGATGCCCCGGAAGGCATCCCCTCTTTCGTCTACTTCTATCGGTAACTTTACTTGGAGCTATATTTTTATTCACCACATGATATGTGTTTTGCTTGGAGCGTCTTTTATGATTTGAGTCTTTGCTTGTTAGTCTACCACAATCATCCTTGCTGTACACACCTTTTGAGAGAGCCATACATAATTTGGAATTTGATAGAATACTCTATGTGCTTCACTTATATCTTTTGAGCTCTATAGTTTTACTCTAGTGCTTCACTTATATCTTTTGAGTTTTATAGTTTTGCTCTAGTGCTTCACTTATATCTTTTAGAGCACGGTGGTGGATTTGTTTTATAGAAACTATTGATCTCTCATGCTTCACTTAGATTATTTTGAGAGTCTTAATAGCATGGTAATTGAAAGTGCGTTATATCGACTAGAGGGGGGGGTGAATAGGCGATTTTATGAAATTCTTCACTGAGGAATTTGCCGGTGAGGAAATTCCTTAGCGAAGAACTGCTAGCAGCGGAATAAGTACTCAAAAGTAAACATAATAGAATACACGCATGGTCATCATGATGAAATGAAGACAAGCACAGAGTACAGGTAGCGTAAGCACAGGATAACACAGGATGAAGACAATCAGACTGAAGAAATTGAACTGAGGAAATTGAGAAAGTCTTCAGTCACAGTCTTTAAGCACAAATATGAACAAGCACACAACACAGTTATGAGGAAATGAAAGAGTTGAGGAAATAGAACCAGTAAGCTTGGTGAAGACAATGATTTGGTAGACCAGTTCCAACTGCTGTCTCAGTTGTACGTCTGGTTAGAGCGGCTGAGTATTTAAACTCGAGGACACACAGTCCCGGACACCCAGTCCTGAACACGCAGCTTAGGATACCCAGTCCTCACCGTATTCTCCTTGAGCTAAGATCACACAGACCTCACCCAATCACTCGTGGTAAGTCTTCAGGCGACTTCCAAACCTTCACAAACTTGGTCACTCGGCGATCGACAATTCCTCTTGGATGCTCTAGACCATGACACCTAACCGTCTGGAAGAAGCACAGTCTTCAAAGGTAACAAGCGTCGGATCCATGCAGGATCAATCTCTTCGGTGATGCTCAATCACTTGGAGGTTTGTAGGTGTTTGGGTTTTTCCTCACTTGATGATTTTCGCTCAAAGTCCTCAGAGGATGGGTTGCTCTCAAATGACAAGTGTCAGTTTCTCTCGGAGCAGCCAACCAGCTAGTGGTTGTAGGGGGTGGCTATTTATAGCCTAGGGAGCAGCTCGACATGATAAGACATAAATGCCCTTCAATGATATGACCGTTAGGTGGATAGATATTTTGGGACAGCTGGCGCATAGCACAACAACGGTCAGAATTTTGAGTAGCAAAATCCTCAGGGCTATCATGTTCCTCACGGTGTAGGAAATCCGCACTGGCGAATTCCTAACTCCTCAGTCAGGACAAATTCCTCAGAGACCAGAAGAACTTCGTCTCTGTCACTGAAGAAATTGACTGAACTGTATGAGATTTCCAATGGCTTCACTCGAAGGGATTGGTAGGTGTAGGATTTTGAGTTAAGCATCACATGGAAATTTTTCCTTAGTATTTCCTCGACCCCCTTTAACAGTACGGTGTTTCCTATGACTCAAGAAAGAGAAAATAAAACTACAAAAACAAAAGTCTTCACGCTTCATGTTCCTCGAACGAATACCAAGTCTTTAAGGTCACACCAATTTCTTCACTTTCAAAGTCTTCAGAAAGTCTTCAGTGATCCAGAGTCTTCAGTCGAAAAACTTCATTTTTAGGGGTCGACTTTCTCTGTAAATATCAAACTCCTTATAGACTTATAGACCTGTGTACACTCACAAACACATTAGTCCCTTAACCTATAAGTCTTCAATACACCAAAATCACTAAGGGGCACTAGATGCACTTGCAATCTCCCCCTTTTTGGTGATTGATGACAATATAGGTTAAGTTTTCAACGGGGATAAACATATGAAGTGTAAATACTGATATTGAGGAATTTGATTGCAAGATATAGAAGAACTCCCCCTGAAGATGTGCATAGTGAGGAATTTGCTTTTAAAGCAATGCACACTTGAATAATTGAATCTTGGAGATCTCCCCCTATATCTTGTATTTCATACACGCATTTGACATATAACAGTGAAGAATTGAAATGCATGATGAATTATGGTGACTGATGTAATTCAACATGCGTGCAATAATATTTAACGAGGAATAAGCATGCAGAAAAATGCCTCAAAAGTATCAGAGCACCATCGGGTTTAAGATTACAACTCTATCCAATAAAGTCTCAGAAGAACGAGAGTTGTAACTTAAAAAAACGCCCATATAGAAAGACCCTCTTGAAGACTAACTCAAATTTCTCCCCCTTTGTCATCAAACGACCAAAAGGATCGAATATGATGACTAACGCCCCTAAAGAATATCAAGTTGACGAAGGAGCGCCAGCATTGTTGGGATCGTTTGTTGTAGTAGGGCCTGCCGCAGAATCGTCCAAGTCTTCATTTTCACCAGTGTCGCGTGATGAAGAATATGAACTGGCCACCAGAGAAGGAACCTTGACCTTCTTGAATTTCTTCGGCGGAGGTGCAGACCAGTCAAAATCTTCTTTGAGACCCATTTTCTTCAGATCGTCTTCACCATACAGAAGTGACAGGATTGCCCAGGTGCGACCGAAGACTTGATGGAGGTAGTAAGGGTTTTTCTTCATTGCATTGTGTGTGGCAGTCATGTTGTGAAGAAGTGAACCAAACTGACGCTTAACCCATTTGTGATTTCGATCCACCTTCTGGTGAAGACTAAGCAGAAGTTCACGGTCAGTCATCACTCGCGGAGCAGTGGCTTGAGGAGTGGACTTGGGTGCATTGGCAGAGTCATGTGTGGCAGAGTCATCATTGGTGGAATAAGAGGCAACTTTGTGAAACTGACCATCCAATGGACGAATGCCTTCATCTATTACAGCTGGTGCCTTGCCCTTTCCATCAACTGAGGAATATGTCTGCTTGAGGACTTCAATTGGGGGCCAGTAGCTGAGGTGATTATGGAAATCAGCTTTGTAGTTGAGTGAAGACCTTTTCCTAAGGAATCTCATAATCCAAGGTGCATACGGCTTCAGCTCAAACGGAGACAGTGCAACATTTGCCATAGTCCTCATGAAGAAATCATGATAATTAACAGGAATGCCATGAACGATGTTGAATACTAGATTCTTCATGATGCCAACAATTTCCTCATCAGATGAGTCATGGCCTTTGATAGGACTGATTGTCCTCATAAGAATATGATAGACAGTTCTAGGCACGTACAACAATTCCTTCACGAGGAATTTGGTTCTTGGTGCTTGACCTGGCTTCAAAGGTTTCATCAGCACCTGCATGTAATGATGTGTGAGCTCAGGTTCACTATAGATGCAGCGAGCTTCTTCAAGGGGAGGACTGAGTGGTAGAGCATGAAGCAATTCAGAGGCTGGTGCAGTGTAGTGAGTGTTTTCAGACATCCAGTCCAGCACCCATGAATTCACATCTTTAGCATCTCCGATGATGTGCAGCGTTGCATAGAATTGAAGAATCAGTTCTTCATTCCAATCGCAGATGTCAGAGCAAAAGTTTAGCAGTCCAGCGTCGTGAAGAACACTGAGGACTGGTGCAAAGCACGACAGAGATTCCATATCCACGTGAGGAATATGCTCATGGTAGAAGATTTTCTCCTTGTTGAACAGCACTGAGGAATAGAAATTTTCTTGACTAGCAGTCTTGAAACGCCTCTTCCTAATGCGAGCAGAGTTATATGGGTTGTAATCTTCAAAGAATACGTGCTCGCCGAAGAAATCATCAGCCTTGAACTTTTGCTTGCGTGAGAATGGATCCTTTGGCTTCGGCAGAGGAGCGTCAGTGAGTTGCATCACGACCTCAGGAATCTCAATCGCAGGTTCTTCAGGCTGAGGAATTTCTGGTTCCTCCTCAGTGGCAGTCTGCGTCGTTGGTTGTTCAGCAGCAGCAGTTTCTTCAACGCTAGTGGCTGGGATTTCCTCATGGACAGATGCAGTGGGATGAGTTTCTTTAGAGCCCATTTGTACAGTTTGTGTGGGGGACTGAGGAATTTGCTGTAGAGGGGTGAACATTGGAGAGTTCGGATGCTGACTTTCCCAGAATTCATCACTGATTACGGGTGTGGAGCAGCCAACGTCCACATCTTCATCTTCCATTTCTTCAACGCCAGCCTCTTCAGCTGTGAACTGAGGCATAGGCGAGGAGATGATAGGTGTTGAAGGGATCGCATCCACTTCAATTTCTTCATCCAACGGTTCAGACGAAGCAGCAGAAGGAGTTTCTTCATCAGATCCGCTAGGGATCACATATTCTTCATCAAAAGGAACAAGGTCCTTTGATGGCCTGGTTGAGATGGGAATGTCATCAATCGGATTTGCAAATGAACTTGTCATAGGCTTCATTTTCTTCTGAGCTGAAGAATCTGAAGCAACTGATGCTTTCCTTTTCTTCACTACAGCACGCTCTGCAGCCTTGGTCTTCTTCACATCTGATGCAGATGGAAGGATTGGATTTGAAGTTGGTGCAGGAGCAGCTGAGGAATCTGGTTGATTTTCTTCAAGCACAACTGATGCAGTTGCCCTGAGTCCTTCATTTTCTTCAGGCGCACCACTAGTGGGTGCCCTGGCAATTTCTTCAGCGGCTGGAATGCAGTCATCAGCCTCGGAACTCACATTTTCTTCAGCAGCCTGATTATCATCAGCGGTGCTGGCATTTTCTTCAGTAGGCTGAGCAGATGCATCAGCCTGAGGAATTTCCTGTTGCGTTGGGGCTGCAACATTGGAAGTGAAGTTATCCGCAAGTTTCACAAAACAAACCTTGGCTCCAAGCCAATCAGCGCGATATGCGTTAAAGTCATCACTGAGTTTCTTGATCCCAGTCTGAATAGTGACAAGTTCTTCAGTTGTTATAGAGACAACATTTTCCTTCAGATAGCGCTCTTTCTTGTACTGCGCTTTCTTGATCTGCCTGGCCTTCTCAAATTTCCACTTTTCTTCTTGAATGAAGTGGGTCAGCATATGACTTTGGCCAGGAGTCAGCTTGAAGTCAGGCATGGGAGTGTTAGGGTCCTTGTGCCAGACATCAATGTAGTCGAGGATCAACTTGGGATCCAAAAGCAGTGGCACCTCTGTTCCTTTGGCTCTAGCGGCCTTGACTTGCCTGTCTCTAATGATTTCTGCAAGTTCATCATCATCAGCTTCGTCTTCTTCAGACGGCACTTGAAAAGCGACTTGTTTCTTTTGAGGACTTGGGCGAGGACCTCGTCCAGCAGTGGTCTTTGTCTTCAGCAGTGAGGGGCCAGCTGAGGAACTTGGTGCAGCTGAGGAACTAGCTGAGACACCTGAGGCAATGGAGATGCCTCCAGTCCTTTGGCACGAGGCGAGATGCACAGGTGCTGAGGATTTAGTCGGAACAGTTGAGGGCTTTGGCGGAGGAGCTGAGGACTTTGGAGGAACAGGAGCAGCATGAGGAATTGGCCGTGAGGGCTTTGAGGATTCTGGCCGTGAGGGCATTGTTGAGGAACTTGGCCTTGAGGGCATTGTTGGTGAAGCACTCGGCTTGCGCGCAGGCTTCTTTGACATAGCCTTCTTTGGCTTGACAGCAAAGGCCTCAGCAGAGGCAGCAGCAGCAGCAGAGTCTTCATTGAATTTCCTCACTGCTTCTTTGGCTTGCTTAGCCAACTTGGCTTGGCGCTTGGCCCATTCATCAGGATAGTCCTCACCGTGCTTGAGGCTAGTGGGATCAGCGATTTGGCCAGGTGCCAATGGAGCTCTTGGGCATGGAGGATTGAGTGCGAATTTCTTCATGTACTTTGGAGTTACATACCTGTACTCCCTCCATTCTCTTGCCCATCTCCTTTCTATCCTCTGTATGCGCACCTTGCGCTGATTTTTGTCCTCTTTTCCAAACTTGGCCTCATCAGGAGTGCAGTAATCTTTGTATATGTCCTCAGGGATTTGAAAGGCAGCCATGACCTCAAGCTTCTTTCCTCCTTTCTGTGGCCTTTTACCATCAGCCATTTTCTTTAGTTGAGGAATTTGAACAATCGAATTCTCTGAAGAAGTATGCAACTTTTCTTCGAGGAACGCTGCAAATGAGTTAAGTTGATGAGAACCTAGTGATTCAGCAGCTGACATGTGTACCTGTGAACAGAGTATAGTTGCGAGGAATTTGGAGAGGTCATATGCGTTCTCAGAGGGTTTTTTAAAAGAACAAGTTTGAGGAATTTGACCAGATGAGTCTTGAAGAATTTCACTAAGCGTTCTTTGTCTTAGGTTCCAGAGTTGTATAGATCGAAGATCCACACAATTGAGGAATCTTGAAGAAAAAAATGATGCTTAGAGAAACGAATCAAGAACAGTTGACTTGTGAGGTGTTTAATGTGTGAAGCTATGAAGAAAAACACCTTTGAAGATTTTGAAGATAATCATTCGAATCAACGAGGGCAGTAAAAGTAACTTTTAATTACCCTGGACGAAGAACACGACGAACAGTGAGGTGTAGAGATGGAGTTCGTCCGTGTAGATCTTCCACGCCCTAACTTGGCGGAGGAAGACGGCTAAGGCGGCGGCGGAGTGAAGATTTCCGCGGTCGGCGTGAGTACGTTGGCAACGAGGTCGAGGCAGTGAAGCTCTTCCTCACAGGCGGCGATGAAGTAGCGGCGGCGCTAGGGTTTGAGAAGCTCGAGCTGGAGAGAGAGATCGAGCGGAGTAAAAGAAGTGAGGAAGGGAAGGAGGGGTATTTATAGCCACGGTGAAAAACTGCTCGCCCAAAGAAATTGGATGAACGTGCCACTGACCCTTCTCATTCGCATGACATGTGTCACCCACGTACTGAGAGGTGGAGATCGTGTGCGATCGTGGGTGAATGGATAAGTGTATCGTGGGATGCGGAATGGTTTGAGCGGCAAAGCCGAAAATTTAGATAAGATAGGTTTTAAAGTTCTGTTCGCAATTTCTTCAGTTGACAAGGACATAGTGAAGATTTTGAACGAGTTTCAAATAGAACGCACATGAAGAATTTGTGAATAGATTGGGTTGAGTATAGCATAGAGGGGAAGGGTCCAATCACATTCACTTAGCAGAAAAACCAACTTGGAGAATTAGCAATAAGTGAATGATGTAGAGGACATAAACTCATATATATATATATATATATATATATATATATATATATATATATATATATATATATATATATATATATATATAGCCAATGAAGAAGAACGACGGAAACAGTGAAGACAATGCAAAGTTGAAGAATATGAATAATTGAGGAATTTCAACTTTTGGTGGTGGCGTGACCCACCGTATAAGAATGATGATTTCAGACACCGCGTACAATTATCGTAGGGTTCTGAGAATCAAATTCTTTGTTAATTTCTTCACACTAAGAGTGTTATTCTTCATTGATTGAAGAAAAACGTTTCTTCATGTGTTGCACATCTAAGTCATCAATTTTACATAAGTGTTGGGATGAGTGTCCTTTTCAAAGAACATTCGAAGATTCTAAGATATTTAGCTCACACCGCAACTTGCTAAATCTCTTCTCATCCAAGGGCTTTGTGAAGATATCGGCTAGTTATTCTTCAGTCTTCACATGCTCAATAGAAATGTCGCCCTTCAACACATGATCACGAAGAAAATGATGACGAATCTGAATGTGCTTTGTCTTCGAGTGCTGAACTGGGTTGTGAGCAATCTTGATGGCACTCTCATTGTCACAATAGAGAGGCACATTCTTCATGTTGACGCCGTAGTCCTTGAGAGTTTGCTTCATCCATAGCAATTGGGCACAGCAAGAACCAGCGGCAATGTACTCAGCTTCAGCAGTAGATAGTGATACACAGTTCTATTTCTTCGAGGACCAACAGACCAAAGATCGTCCGAGGAAATGGCATGTACCAGATGTTGACTTGCGGTCCACACGATCACCAGCATAGTCAGAGTCAGAATATCCAATGAGATCAAAAGCTGAGCCCTTGGGGTACCATAATCCAAGTGTTGGTGTGTGAGCTAGATATCGAAGAATATGCTTCACAACCTTATGGTGTGATTCCTTTGGTGTAGCTTGAAATCGGGCACACATGCAAACACTAAGCATTATATCTGGCCTAGATGCACATAAGTACAATAAAGAGCCAATCATGGAGCGGTATACCTTATGATCGAAGTCAATACCATTTTCATCAGTGCACAGATGGCCATTTGTGGGCATAGGAATTTTGACGCCTTTGCAATCTTGCATGCCGAATTTCCTCAGTACATCCTTGAGGTATTTCTCCTGAGATATGAATATGCCGTTGCGTTGTTGACGAATTTGAAGACCTAAGAAGAATTTCAACTCTCCCACCATAGACATTTGATATTCTTCACTCATCATATAGGCAAATTCATCACTATAACGTTGGTCAGTACAGCCAAAGATAATATCATCAACATATATTTGGCACACAAACAATTCACCATCATAAGATTTAGTGAAAAGAGTAGGGTCGAGTGAACCGGGTTTGAAGCCTTTCGTCATGAGGAATTCCTTCAAAGTATCATACCACGCCCGTGGGGCCTGCTTGAGGCCATAAAGGGCCTTGTTGAGTCTGAAGACTTTGTTAGGATTCTTTGGATCTTCAAAACGTGGGGGTTGAGCAACATATACTTCTTCCTCAAGCTTACCATTGAGGAATGCACTTTTCACATCCATTTGATATAAAGTGATATCATGATGGTTAGCATAAGCAAGTAATATGCGAATAGCCTCAAGTCTAGCAACAGGTGCAAAAGTTTCATCGAAATCAATTCCTTCAACCTGTGTGTAGCCTTGAGCTACAAGCCGTGCCTTATTCCTCACCACAAGGCCATTTTCATCTTGCTTATTGCGGTAGATCCACTTGGTGTCGATGATATTGTGCTTGCGAGGATCTGGACGTTTGACCAGTTCCCAGACATTGTTGAGCTCAAACTGATGTAATTCTTCTTGCATGGCCTGAATCCACTCAGGCTCCAGAAATACTTCATCTACCTTAGTGGGCTCTGTAATAGAGACAAAAGCATAGTGCCCTCAAAAGTTAGATAAATGTGAAGCTTTTGAGCGTGTGAGAGGACCTGGCGCTTTGATGTCATTGATGATCTTTTCAACTTGCACTTCTTTTGCAATACGAGGATGAGCTGGTTGCCATTGAAGAATTTGATCGGCATTTTCTTCAGCACCATCTTCTTCAGCATTTTCTTCAGGTGCATTAGCTCGACGTTCTTCATGTTCTGGAATGAATTCTTCAGCAGATTCTTCAGTGGGAATGACATCCTTAGTAGCCTTGAACTTGATAATTTCCTCATGTGCTGGTTCATCTACCGCAGTAGGTAGGTGCTCTCTTTGCGAGCCATTAGTTTCATCGAACCGCACATCTACAGTTTCAACAACCTTGTGAAGAACGTTGTTGAAGACTCTGTAGGTGTGCGAGTCCTTTCTGTAACCAAGCATAAAACCTTCATGTGCTTTCGGTGCAAATTTTTAGTTGTGATGAGGATCTCCTATCCAACATTTAGCACCGAAGACTTTGAAATAACTTACATTGGGCTTCTTATCAGTGAGGAGTTCATAGGCAGTCTTCTTGAAGAATTTGTGAAGATATACTCTGTTGATGATGTGGCATGCAGTATCAATTGCCTCAGTCCAGAACCGACGAGGCGTTTTGTATTCATCAAGCATAGTGCGAGCCATCTCAGCAAGTGTCATGTTCTTGCGCTCCACGATGCCGTTCTGCTGAGGAGTGTAAGGAGCAGATAACTCATGAGTAATACCAAGTTCATCAAGATAGTCATCGAGACCAGAATTCTTGAACTTAGTGCCATTGTCACTTCTGATGTGCTTGATCTTCACACCAAAGTTGGTTGAAGCCCTCGAGGAAAATCGTTTGAAGACTTCCTGCACTTCATGTTTGTAAGTAACAAGGTGTACCCATGTATAACGAGAGTAATCATCAACAATGTTAGAGATATATTTGGGATACATGTATTTGGTAGTCTAGGATTTGTAATTCGTCTCCTACCTTATCTCCAGGAGAGGCATCTTGCCCTCTAAGTCTTGTAATCAATATATACTCGCCCTCGAGGCTCAATAATACATCCATCATATTCCGCCATAATCCCTCTCTCTCCCTTCTAACATGGTATCAGCCTAATCACGATCCAAACCCTAGCCACCGCCGCTTCCGCACCCGCGTGCCGCCCCCGGGGCGGTCGGCCTCCATGACCGCCGCCGGGGGCCGCGCCGCCCGTACATAGGGTTCGTCCGCCGGCCGTGTTGACCGGCTGCCCTAGAGAGTCTTTTTCCTGAGCCTTTGCTCCGGGTTTTTTTTTGCTCTCTCGCCGGTCGCTTTGATCGGTGTTTTTCTTTTTGGTTTTCTGATCTGCTTGATCGGTTTGCGTCGCCCGCCGCCGCCGTCGACCCCGTGCGCCTCTACTCCGACTTCGGCATTGACTACACCGGCGTCTTCACCGACCAGCGGCCTTGCGCGTCGTCCGCGCGTCTGCCCGCCGGTCGCCCCGACCCGGCGGCCTCTCGTCATGCGGCGGCCCTTCACCGCCGTCGTTCGTGCGCCGGCCTGCCCGTCGATCTACGCCGGCCGTCACCGCCCTGCTCCGACCGGGACTCCTGCATCACCCCGACCCGGCGGCCTCGCGTCATGCGGCAGCCAATCATAGCTGCCATGCCGCCCGCCGTCACCGGCCTCATCCCGGACTCCGCCGCCACCACTCTCCACCGAGCGGCGTCCCCGACCTCGCGCGCGATCGGCTTGATCACCCACTCACCGCCGCGATCCACCTCATCTACGCCGCGCGACCGACCTGGCCCGTCGGTTACGCGCGCCTCCGCAGGTCCCGTGAAGATCGTCCCCGAGTTCAGCGTGCCTCTTCACCGATCGAGCATCGGGCTGCCGCTGCGTCGCCCCGTCGGGCCGCAGCGCCACCGCCCCGTGGTTCTCCTCGCGGCTGCATCGACTCGTGCGTCGTC
Source organism: Triticum dicoccoides (assembly GCF_002162155.2). Lineage (NCBI taxonomy): Eukaryota > Viridiplantae > Streptophyta > Magnoliopsida > Poales > Poaceae > Triticum > Triticum dicoccoides. Next base: position 499,360,938 of record NC_041386.1, on the reverse strand, counting down.
GCTGCGTCGCCCCTTCGGGCCGCAGTGTCACGATACGCGGTCCCCGCCGCCGCCCCGAGGCCGTCCCCGCGGCTGCACCAACTCGCGAACCGTCGTTGCGTCGCCCCTTCGGGCCACAGCGTCGCGGCCCGCGGTCCCCGCCGCCGCCCCGAGGTCTTCCCGCCGTCGCCCCGACCTGCCCGCCGCCACTACGTCGTCCCTTTGGTCCGTAGCATCGCGGCATGCGGTCCACTTCTCCGTCACCGCACGTCGACCTCCTGTGGTATGCGCCGCGCCGTCTCCCTTGGCACAGGAACGCCACCGTCTGCGCCGGTCTTCGTCATGCTGTCAGGGTTCTTCGCCTATTTCGAGCACCGCCGCCGCACTCCTAACCTAGCCGCCGTTGCCACCGTTAGGCCGCCGTCGCCGCTCTTCTTTGGCCCCTGTCGCTGCTACCTCCGTAGCCGCCATCGCCGCCCGTCCACCCCATTCGTCTTCGTCCAGCACCAGCCCGTCGTCAGCGTCGCCGTCATCTACCCCGACCGCTTCATCTACTCCAACAACCGCAGGTGACATTGGCCCCGCGCCGATTGGCGCCGCAACCGTCGTCGAGTCCTTCTCTACTGGCCTCTCCGACTTCTTCGACATGGCGTACAGCTCGTGCAGGTCCCAGTCTACGCATGTCCGGTGCCGGCAACACCGTTGCGTGCCTTCGTCCACGACGTGTCCCCGGGCCTGGCAAGCCTGGTGTGGCGCTTCGTCAACTTCGCCTTCCTCCGTCTACGCATGCCTTGTGCTGGCAACACCGGCGTGTGCCTTCGTCTACGATGTGTCCTCGGGGTTGGCAACCCCGGCGCGACGCGTCGTCAACACCATTCTCCTTCCCGGCGCACCACTTCTTCGACACCACTGCGCCCATGACAAACTCGGCGCCTCCTTGCGCCCGCGGCTCCACGGAGACTCCCTCGACACCGGCTACCCCGACTCGACATCGACCACGGAGTTCTTCGCATGACTACCTCGACCACAGCTACACCACCCTACGCTCTCGGCTATGTCGACATCGGCACAAAGGGTTATCATCCGCTTGAGTAACTCGTCGGCTTCCTCTACAGTCAACGCGTCCGCGACGCGACACTGTCCACGACGATCCCGCTACGACTGCGGGGGGATGTCAGCCTGTCGGCTGCTACTCTCTCCAGTCTGACCGTCCGCGACGCTCCTGTTGTTCGCAACGCTATCGCTACGACTGCGGGGGGATGTTAGAGATATATTTGGGATACATGTATTTGGTAGTCTAGGATTTGTAATTCGTCTCCTACCTTATCTCCAGGAGAGGCATCTTGCCCTCTAAGTCTTGTACTCAATATATACTCGCCCTCGAGGCTCAATAATACATCCATCATATTCCGCCATAATCCCTCTCTCTCCCTTCTAACAAACAATAACAAAGCCATATTGAGATGCTTCATTTGAAATAGCAGAATAATGATTAGCACCGAAGAGATCCATGTGAAGCAATTCAAATGGGCGAGTGGTGGTCATGATAGTCTTCGCTGGATGCTTGGCCTTTGTCATCTTCCCAGCTTCACAGGCTCCGCACAGGTGATCCTTGAGGAATTTGACATTCTCGATGCCAATGAGATGCTTCTTCTTCGCAAGCGTGTGCAAATTCCTCATGCCTGCATGACCAAGTCGTCGATGCCAGAGCCAGCCTTCCGAAGCTTTTGCAAGTAAGCACATGGCTGGTTGTGGTCCTGTAGAGAAATCAACAATATACAGGTCTCCTCTCCTAAAGCCTTCAAAGACTTTGGAATTGTCAGCTTCCATAACCACAACACAACAGTACTTGCCAAAGACAACAACCATATCAAGATCACAAAGCATTGAGACAGACATAAGGTTGTATCCTAAGGACTCAACAAGCATGACTTTGTCCATGTGTCGATCCTTTGTGATCGCAACCTTACCTAGACCCAATACCTGACTTTTGCCTTTGTCAGCAAAAATGATATGCTTCAGATGCGATGGAGATAATGGAGCATCCATCAATAGATTCTTGTCACCAGTCATGTGGTTTGTACATCCACTATCGAGGACCCACTCAGTGGCTTTGGGTTGATCATCCTGTAGATGAATTAGTGCAGCTTACAAACTCATATACTTCATCAGTGAAGAATATGGCATCAATTCATCAGATCAATTTCATCAAGCAAAAGAACAGATAAACTAGTGTGAGGACGTGAGAAATGAAAGTTCATTTCTTCATGATTAGCGTGCGTCCTATCAGGCATGCTCAGGTCTCCAGCAAATTCTTCAGACGATTGCGTACGTCTGGAGACTTGACCCTGCAGAAGAGATTAATTCTTTTTCTTCACCACCCACATCTGAAGGGGCGGCAAAGAGTTCATCATTCTGTGAGCTCCATACGAGAAGGATGGCATAGAAGCCAGTCCATTTCGTTTCACATAAGAGGGGTTAGAATAAGCATAAGAGTAAGCAGAGAAATTCTTCGAGGACTTATGGACATAATAATTTGAAGAATAATGCACATATCCATGATCCTTAGATCTTCCCTGCGAAACAGACGGGTTAGCACGATGATGTTCATATGAGGACTTTGATCCTTTTGAGGAATATGATCCATGTGAGGAGTTTTGTCCGTGTGAGGACTTGGATCCATATGAAGAATTTGGTCCATATGAAGCATTTGTTCTGGGGTTCCTATTCTTCACATGTGGCGTCATGATGACATTCACCTGAAGATTTTCAAGGCATCTTTTGGGAACCCAGATTTTCTTCATAGGGGGACCGTTCCTGCAGTTAGTGCCAACATATCTAGCAAATACTTCACCATTCTGATTTTTGAACAGTTTGTAGTTGGAGTCAAATGACTCATCATCAGAATGAGGAGATTCACATGCATATACAGATAGGTTAGATGGATCAACTGGAGGTCCCTTTGCAGCAACCCATGTAGTTTTGGGGTACTGCTTAGGCTTCCAATATGTACCATCAGCATTGAGTTTCCTCTCAAAGGCAATACCCTCTTTCCTAGGGTTCCTGTTGAGGATCTGCTTTTTAAGCACATTACAAAGAGCCTGATGCCCTTTGAGGCTTTTGTACATGCCTGTCGTGTACAATTCCTTCAGCCCTGCATCGTGAGTGATACTAGCAATGTCCTCGGATGAGGAATTAGTGATAGCGGAGGCATGTGAATAATTTGAAACATTAGCAGCATTTGAACATTCAGGTGAAGAATTAGCAGATTCACGTTCAATGCATTTCAAACATGGAGGAACAAATTCTTCTTGAGACGCGCTGATTTGTTGAGCAAGTAATGAATCGCGCTCCTTCTGAAGATCTTCATAACTCACTCTTAGCTTCTCAAGATCTTGCTTTCTTTGAAGAAATTCATAAGAAAGCTTCTCATGATCGGATAAGAGAGTGTTATGATGACTTTGAAGATTGTCAAACCTAGTATGAAATCTTTGAAGATTTTTAGTCAAGGCTTTAGTGCGATCCATTTCTTCACCCAACATATCATCACTTTTGTCTAGCATGTTTTGAACCTTTTCTAAAGCCCTTTGTTGTTTTACAGCAATCTTAGCAAGTTTAGAATAGTTGGGCTTAAGGTTTTCATCAGATTCATTCTCACTTGATTCAGATGAGGTATATTTGAGTACCTTGGCACCCTTTGCCATGAAGCAATAAGTGGGAGCGTAGTCATCATCCCCTTCATCAGCTTTGTTGGTGAGGTCATTTTCTTCATTGTTGAAGATAAACTTGCTGACGAATGCAGTAGCGAGAGATAGGCTCGCCACTCCGGATTCGGACTCCTCGGATGACTCCTCTTCCTCATTTTCTTTAGATTCAGCCTCAGAGTCCATTTCCTTGCCAATGAATGCCCTGGCCTTCTTGGAGCTGCTCTTCTTGTGATGTGAAGGCCTTGAGGATTTTGATGATGAGGATTTTGTGGATTTCTTCTTTTTCTTCGCATCATCAGAACTGTAATCCTTGTATTTCTTCTTCTTTGATTCCTTTTCCCATTGAGGACAATCTTGAATGTAATGTCCAGGCTTCTTGCATTTGTGGCAGAGCCTCCTCTTGTAGTCACTGGATGAGGAATCACTGCTCCTTGAGGGTCTTCCAAGGCGACCACGTCTTGAGAACTTTTGGAACTTCTTCACAAGCAGAGCCAGATCATGGCTTAGTTCTTCAGGATCACCAAGGCTGCTACCAGAGTCTTCATCCTCAGACTCAGATACTGCCTTGGCCTTCAGTGCACGTGTTCTGCCATAGCTTGAACCATAGAGATCTCTCTTTTCAGCAAGTTGGAACTCATGAGTATTTAGCCTTTCGAGAATATCAGCGGGATCAAGTGACTTGTAATCAACACGTTCTTGTATCATCAATGCCAGAGTGTCAAATGAGGAATCAAGCGATCTCAGCAATTTCTTCACCACCTCATGGTCGGTGATGTCAGTGGCACCAAGTGCTTGAAGCTCATTTGAGATGTCAGTGAGGCAATCGAAGGTTTGTTGAACATTTTCATTGTCGAGTCTTTTGAAGCGGTTGAAGAGATTGCGAAGAACATCAACTCGAGAGTCACGCTGAGTTGAGACTGCTTCATTCACTTTGGACAACCTATCCCAGATAAGCTTCACTGTCTCCAAAGCATTCACTCTGTCATACTGTCCTTTGCTCATATGGCCACATATGATATTCTTCGCTTGAGAGTCGAGTTGCTTGAATCTCTCCACATCAGCAGCATTCAGAGAAGGTGTGACTGAGGGAACACCATTTTCCACAACATACTAGAGATTGTTATCAATTGCTTCAAGATGCATTCGCATCTTATTCTTTCAGTAGGGGTAGTCCGTCCCATCGAAGGTAGGACACCCAGCAGAGACCTTGATACCTGCGGTCGACATAACTAAAACTCCAGGCGGTTAAACCAAAATCACACAGAACAAGGGAGTACCTTGCTCTGATACCAATTGAAAGTGCGTTATATCGACTAGAGGGGGGTGAATAGGCGATTTTTATGAAATTCTTCACTGAGGAATTTGCCAGTGAGGAAATTCCTTACTGAAGAACTGCTAGCAGCGGAACAAGTACTCAAAAGTAAACATAACAGAATACACGCATGGTCATCATGATGAAATGAAGGCAAGCACAGAGTACAGGTAGCGTAAGCACAGGATAACACAGGATGAAGACAATAAGACTGAAGAAATTGAACTGAGGAAATTGAGAAAGTCTTCAGTCAAAGAATTCAAGCATAGATATGAACAAGCACACAACACAGTTATGAGGAAATGAAAGAGTTGAGTAAATAGAACCAGTAAGCTTGGTGAAGACAATGATTTGGTAGACCAGTTCCAACTGCTGTCTCAGTTGTACGTCTGGTTGGAGCGGCTGAGTATTTAAACTCGAGGACACACAGTCCCGGACACCCAGTCCTGAACACGCAGCTCAGGACACCCAGTCCTCACCGTATTCTCCTTGAGCTAAGATCACACAGACCTCACCCAATCACTCGTGGTAAGTCTTCAGGCGACTTCCAAACCTTCACAAACTTGGTCACTCGGTGATCCACAATTCCTCTTGGATGCTCTAGACCATGACGCCTAACCGTCTGGAAGAAGCACAGTCTTCAAAGGTAACAAGCGTCAGATCCATCCAGGATCAATCTCTTTAGTGATGCTCAATCACTTGGGGGTTTGTAGGTGTTTGGGTTTTGGGTTTTTCCTCACTTGATGATTTTTGCTCAAAGTCCTTAGAGGATGGGTTGCTCTCAAATGACAAGTGCCAGTTTCTCTCAGAGCAGCCAACCAGCTAGTGGTTGTAGGGGGCGGCTATTTATAGCCTAGGGAGCAACCCGACATGATAAGACATAAATGCCCTTCAATGATATGACCGTTAGGTGGATAGATATTTTGGGACAACTGGCGCATAGCACATCAACGGTCGGAATTTTGAGTAGCAAAATCCTCAGGGCTATCATGTTCCTCACTGTGTAGGAAATCTGCACTGGCGAATTCCTAACTCCTCAATCAGGACAAATTCCTCAGAGACCAGAAGAACTTCGTCTCTGTCACTGAAGAAATTGACTGAACTGTATGAGATTTCCAATGGCGTCACTCGAAGGGATTGGTAGGTGTAGGATTTTGAGTTGAGCATCACATGGAAATTTTTCCTTAGTATTTCCTCAACCCCCTTTAACAGTACAGTGTTTCCTATGACTCAAGAAAGAGAAAATGAAACTATGAAAACAAAAGTCTTCACGCTTCATGTTCCTCGAATGAATACCAAGTCTTCAAGGTCACACCGATTTCTTCACTTTCAAAGTCTTCAGAAAGTCTTCAGTGATCCAGAGTCTTCAGTCGAAGAACTTCATTTTTAGGGGCCGACTTTCTCTGTAAATATCAAACTCCTTATAGACTTATAGACCTGTGTACACTCACAAACGCATTAGTCCCTTAACGTACAAGTCTTCAATACACCAAAATCACTAAGGGGCACTAGATGCACTTACAGCAGTTTGCTTAATAATAATATGCTTGGTATTGAAGATTTGTAAAACTTCCTTTTGAGTGCGTTGAATACTAAGAAAAAAAATTGATGCTTGATAATTGTTTTGAGATATGAGGATGGTGATATTAGAGTCATGCTAGTTGAGTAGTTGTGAATTTTAGAAATGCTTGTGTTAAAATTTGTGATTCCCGTAGCATGCACGTATGGTGAACCGTTATGTGATGAAGTTGGAGCATGATTTATTTATTGATTGTCTTCCTTATGAGTGGCGGTCAGGGACAAGCGATGGTCTTTTCCTACCAATCTATCCCCCTAGGAGCATGCGCGTAATACTTTGCTTTGATAACATCTAGATTTTTGCAATAAGTATATGAGTTCTTTATGACTAATGTCGAGTCCATGGATTATATGCACTTTCCTTCCTTCCACCGTTGCTAGCCTCTCTAATACCGCTCACTTTTCGCCGGTATCATACACCCACCAAATACCTTCCTCAAAACAGCCACCATACCTACCTATCATGGCATTTCCATAGCCATTCCGAGATATATTGCCATGCAACTTTCCACCGTTCCGTTCATTATGACACGCTCCATCATTGCCATATTGCTAGCATGATCATGTAGTTGACATCGTATTTGTGGCAAAGCCACCGTTCATAATTCTTTCATACATGTCACTCTCAATTCATTGCATATCCCGGTACACCGCCGGAGGCATTCATATAGAATCATATTTTATTCTAAGTATTGAGTTGTAATTGTTGAGTTGTAAGAAAAATAAAAAGTGTGATGATCATCATTTTTAGAGCATTGTCCCAAGTGAGGAAAGGATGATGGAGACTATGATTCCCCCACAAGTCGGGATGAGACTCCGGACGAAAAATAAAAAAAGAGGCCAAAAAAGGCCCAAACAAAAAAAGAGAGAAAAAGGAGAGAAGGGACAATATTACTATCCTTTTACCACACTTGTGCTTCAAAGTAGCACCATGATCTTCATGATAGAGAGTCTCTCATTCTGTCATTTTCATATACTAGTGGGAATTTTTCATTATAGAACTTGGCTTGTATATTCCAATGATGGGCTTCCTCAAAATGCCCTAGGTCTTCATGAGCAAGCGAGTTGGATGCACACCCACTTAGTTTCTTTTGTTGAGCTTTCATATACTTATAGCTCTAGTGCATCCCTTGCATGGCAATCCCTACTCACTCACGTTGATATCTATTGATGGGCATCTCCATAGCTCGTTGATACACCTAGTTGATGTGAGACTATCTTCCCCTCTTTTTGTCTTCTCCACAACCACCATTCTATTCCACATATAGTGCTATATCCATGGCTCACGCTCATGTATTGTGTGAAGATCTAAAAAGTTTTGAAAATGTCAAAAGTATGAAACAATTGCTTGGCTTGTCATTGGGGTTGTGCATGATTTAAATACTTTGTGTGGTGAAGATAGAGCATAGCCGGACTATATGATTTTGTAGGGATAGCTTTCTTTGGCCATGTTATTTTGAGAAGACATAATTACTTTGTTAGTATGCTTGAAGTATTATTATTTTTATGTCAACATGAACTTTTGTCTTGAATCTTTTGAATCTGAATATTCATACCACAATTAAGAAGATTTACATTGAAATTATTCCAAGTAGCACTTCGCATCAAAAATTCTATTTTTATCATTTACCTACTCGAGGACGAGCAGGAATTAAGCTTGGGGATGCTTGATACGTCTCCAACGTATCTATAATTTTTGATTGCTCCATGCTATATTACCTACTGTTTTGGACTATATTGGGCTTTATTTTCCACTTTTCTATTATTTTTGGGACTAACCTATTAACCGGAGGCCCAGCCGAGAATTGCTGTTTTTTTGCCTATTTCAGTGTTTCGGAGAAACATAATATCAAACGGAGTCCAAACAGAATAAAACCTTCGGGAACACGATTTTCTCATCAGATAAGACCCAGGAGACTTGGACCCTCCGTCAAGAAAGCCATGAGACGGTCACGAGGGTGGAGGGCGCGCCCCCCTGCATCGTGGGCCCCTCGAAGCTCCACCGACGTACTCCTTCCTCCTATATATACCTACGTACCCCCAAACGATCAGATACGAAGCTAAAAACCTAATTCCACCGCCGCAACTTTCTGTATCCACGAGATCCCATCTTGGGGCCTGTTCCGGAGCTCCACCGGAGGGGGCATCGATCATGGAGGGCTTCTACATCAGCATCCAAGCCCCTCCGATGAAGTGTGAGTAGTTTACTTTAGACCTACGGGTCCATAGTTAGTAGCTAGATGGCTTCTTCTCTCTTTTTGGATCTCAATACAATGTTCTCCCCCTCTCTCGTGGAGATCTATTCGATGTAATCTTCTTTTTGCGGTGTGTTTGTTGAGACCGATGAATTGTGGGTTTATGATCCAATCTATCTATGAATAATATTTGAATCTTCTCTGAATTCTTTTATGTATGATTGGTTATCTTTGCAAGTCTCTTCGAATTATCAGTTTGGTTTGGCCTACTAGATTGGTTTTTCTTGCCATGGGAGAAGTGCTTAGCTTTGGGTTCGATCTTGCGGTGTCCTTTCCCAGTGATAGAAGGGGCAGCAAGGCACGTATTGTATTGTTGCCATCAAGGATAACAAGATGGATTTTTTATCATATTGCATGAAACTATCCCTCTACATCATGTCATCTTGCTTAAGGCGTTACTCTGTTTTTAACTTAATACTCTAGATGCATGCTGGATAGCGGTCAATGAGTGGAGTAATAGTAATAGATGCAGGCAGGAGTCGGTCTACTTGTCTCGGACGTGATGCCTATATACATGATCATACCTAGATATTCTCATAACTATGCTCAATTCTATCAATTTCTCAACAGCAATTTGTTCACCCACCGTAGAATACTTATGCTCTTGAGAGAAGCCACTAGTGAAACCTATGCCCCCCCAGGTCTCTTTCTCATCATATCAATCTCCATCACTTTATTATTGCTTTGCTTTTTTACTTTGCCCTTTTACTTTTTACTTTGCATCTCTATACCAAAAATACCAAAAATATTATTTATCATCTCTATCACATCTCACTTTCGTAAGTGATCGTGAAGGGATTGAAAACCCCTAAGCGCGTTGGTTGCGTTGAGCTATTGTTTTTGTGTAGGTACGAGGGACTCGCGCGTAGCCTCCTACTGGATTGGTACCTTGGTTCTCAAAAACTGAGGGAAATACATACACTACTTTGCTGCATCATCCTCTCCTCTTCGGGGAAATCCAACGTAGTGCTCAAGAGGTAGCAGGATCTATCGCAATCAACAAGATGAGCATGGTCAAGTTGTCAAAAACAAGGCTCATCTCATTGCTCAAGGATACACTCAAGTTGAAGGAATTGACTTCGATGAAACATTCGCTTCGGTGGCTAGGCTTGAAGCCATTCGCATTCTGCTAGCCCATGCCAACCATCACAACATCCTCCTATATCAAATGGATGTGAAGAGTGTTTTTCTCAATGGCAAGATTGATGAAGAAGTGTATGTTGCACAACCACCCGGCTTTGAAGATCCAAAACATCCTGATATGGTTTACAAGCTCAACAAGGCATTGTATGGCCTCAAACAAGCCCCTCGTGCTTGGTCTGACACACTCAAAGACTTCCTGAAGTGCAAAGGCTTCAAACCTGGTTCCCTGGATCCCACTATCTTCATGAAGACATATGATGGTGAACTGTTTGTGTGCCAGATCTATGTGGATGACATTATCTTCGGCTGCACTGACAAAAGATACAACGATGAATTTGGACACATGATGTAAGAGCAATATCAGATGTCCATGATGGGTGAGCTGAAGTTCTTCCTTGGTCTTCAAATCCGTCAGCAAAGGAATGGCATCTTCATATCTCAGGAGAAATACCTCAAAGACTGCCTGAAGAAGTTTGGAATGCAAGACTGCAAGGGATACACGATGCCAATGCCAACCAAAAGTCATCTGGGCCCCGACGATAATGGTAAAGAGTTCGATCAAAAGGTATACCGCTCCATGATTGGTTCTTTACTCTATTTGTGTGCATCTAGGCTAGATATCATGCTTAGCGTTTGTATGTGTGCCCGATTCCAAGCGGCACCAAAGGAATCACATCACTTAGCTGTGAAGCGAATTCTTCGATATTTGGATTACACCCCAACACTAGGATTATGGTATCCAAAGGGCTCAGAGTTTGATCTAGTTGGATTCTCAAATGCTGATTATGCTGGTGACAAGGTTGATCGCAAGTCTACATCAGGCACACGTCATTTTCTTGGACGATCTCTTGTCTGTTGGTCTTCAAAGAAGCAGAACCGTCTCTCTCTCTCCACTACTGAATCTGAATACATTGCTGCTAGATCTTGCTGCGCTCAACTTATGTGGATGAAGCAAACTATCAAGGACTATGGCATACATCTGAAGCATGTGCCACTCTATTGCGACAATGAAAGTGCCATCAAGATTGCCAACAACCTAGTTTAGTATTCGAAGACAAAGCACATTCAGATCCGTCATCACTTTCTCAGAGATCATGTCATGAAGGAAGATATTGATATCATTCACGTCAACACTGAAGAGCAATTGGCATATATCTTCACAGAGCCCTTGGATGAGAAAAGGTTTTGCAAGTTGCGGTGTGAGCTAAATATCTTAGAATCCTCAAATGTCCTATAGTTGGACACACATTCTAACACATATGCATGTGATGACTTAGATGTACAACACACGAAGTAACGTATATCTTCAAATAATGAAGACATACACTCTAAGTGTGAATACATTAATGTGGAGATTGACTTCGGAGCGCCACGATAATTGTGCGCCGTGTCTGGGTCTAATACTTCCTATACGGTGGGTAACGCCACCACAAACTCTTATTTGAAGTGTCTTTATTGGCATCACATTTGCATAGTCTTTGCATTTGGTTTGTCTTCAACATTGATTCAACTTCATGTTTATCTTCACAATGTTGATTTGGTATCATATTGGTATATACATTGGTGTTCTGTCCTCTACATCATTCACTTATAGCTATGTCTTCATGTTTGAATCTTTTGATCTAAGTGAATGTGATCAGACCCTAACCCCCTCTATGCTTCTACCTCCGATTCTATCTATCCAAATCATATGCATTCTATTGAATCTATCGATTGTCTTCTCTGAGTCCTTGTCAGCAGAAGACACAGAGACAAAAACTGAATCTGTTTTAAATGCTACATCATTTTGCCTGAAAACCGGAGAAGCGGGAACGACCACCCGACAATCCAGGCGTGCATGGGAACATGGAACAACTTCCAAGGTGTTGCATGTGTGCCATGTGTCCCTCATATGTGAACCGCCAGGGGCACCTGCGTAATATCGCTATGCTGTCCCTGTGTCTATAAATATTCACCTCACTGTGGTCATTATCCCTTCTTCCACCTCTCCCTCTCACACAAACCCTAGCACCACCGCTAGCTCTCGACGATGCCGGCAACGAAGCGCTTAGCTGCCGCGACCTCACCGACGTCGTCCTCACGCCGGCCGTGGACCTCGTCTCCTCCGCCTCTGCCGTAGGTGTCTTCCGTCGCCAAGTTAGGGCACGGAAGATTGAACTGCTTGGCCTCCAACTCCACTCTGTCTAGCAGTTCTTCATGTGGTAATTAAAACTTACCTTTTACTATCTTTTTGATCAGATAGATCCATACTTCTTCACCAAAAGTGGTTTTTAAAACTACAAAATTGGATCTATCATGTTCTGCATCTCATCTCATGCCTAGAATATTCACTTATGCTTCACTACTAGTTAGATTACTCACTTGTACCTATTCTTGGATTCGTACAAATCTGGAACCAACTCTCAACAAATAAGTGAATGTCTTCGCGTCATGAGGTCAATGTCTTCAAACTGATTTATCCTCAAAATCTTCTGAGAATGCATATGACCTCTTCCCCTTCCCTCGCATCTCTAATGCTGTCACGGGTACATATCCGTGGGAGAATCCCTTGGTTCTCATAGTCTGCATTCATTTGCAGAGTTCTTACAGCGTCACATCAATTCTCCTAAAGCCAGTTCTTGTCTGACCAGCAAACGAAAGCCTTTGCAAGTTCTGAAGCCATTTAGTCTGAACTTCATGGCGATAGAAAAGTCAGCAAGCAGACAACGCCGTGGGGACACAGCCAAGGACCTGCCACCAGATCTCTTTGAACTATACAAGTCAAACCCTGAAGAGACCTATGGGGAACGCAAGAACCAAATCCAAAGGATTTGAAGATATTGGGCAGAGGAATGGTTCAAGTACAAATTTGTCACTGTCGAATATGCTGAAAAGAATGCCATCAAGGGCCCCTAGGGAGATATTGTATACAAAGGTCTTCAGCCCAAGTCCAAGTCTGAAGCCATAGCTCAAGGTTTCTATCCTTGCATGGTCCAAGGACCATAGCCTGAAAATGCCAACCCATCCAGTCTGCTATGGTGTCATGAAGACAATCTCTTCAAGCGCAACTTCTAGTTTGTGAAAGAGTCTTCCAAGAAAAACAAGAAGGGCCTTGGACTCTACTTCAACCCTAGTCCATCTGCTCCTCGGGCTGATGGCACTCGTGATGCTGAACCCAATATCATCGGGCCTTTCTACAACCTCGACGGTCTTCTCACTCACATTGCTGTTCGGGGGGCAGGCGTGGAGCACTGTGAGAATGACGCTGACACTGATGAAGCGCCAGCTCCACCAAGACCACAGAAGTAGAAGAAGTCGAAGGCTTCAAAGCCCTCGGCTGCACCTAAAGCTTCGCATGCGAAGCCACTGGCCACTGCACCACCTGAAGCTAGTGTGCAGTCTGAAGATCTTTCTCACATCTCCAAGAAAACCGAGAAGTCTTCAAAGCAGATGAAGCTCATCCAGCGCCCTGGGCAAGAACTGACTCCAGCTGATATCTTGCGGAATGAAGAAGCCACCATTGATCTGTCCAGTGACGACGATCTTGGTGATGATGCTCTTGAGATGCTCATAAAGAGCAAGGAGGAGGCAGAGATCTTCAATGATCTGCCCCTGTTTGATGTGGATATCTTAAACAACTTCATTGATGAATGGTTTGAAAACCCCAACATCAACATAGATGACCTTGAGCTTCCAATTGACATTAGTGTCTCTTTCCATAGTGCCATTGCTACTGAGCTGGCTCTGGCTCAAAAGATAGTTGAACTGAAGAACAAGATTGATCATGAGAAAGCTCAGTTCAAGAGGAACATGGCCAATCTCAGTGTGGCGGATGTTCAAAGCTTCAAGCAGATGTTGCATGAGCTCAAGGAGTAGTTTCACCAGAAACGCGAGGAAGCTAAAGGTTCCAGAGAAAGAATGAAGTACTTTCCTGAGAAGAGTGTGCAAGCACACAATGAGGCCGAGAAGCGTAAGGCACCGGGGCGCCCTGGCATCGACCCCAGAATGGCTGCCATAAAGAAGAAGAAGCATGTTGTGGCCCAAGCTAAAGCATCAAGGCAGGAAGTGATACGTCTTCGTCATATCTACTTTTCCAAACACTTTTGCCCTTGTTTTGGACTTTAACTTGCATGATTTGAATGGAACTAACCCGGACTGACGCTGTTTTCAGCAGAATTGCCATGGTGTTATTTTTGTGCAGAAATAAAAGTTCTCAGAATGACCTAAAAATCAACGAAGAATTATTTTGGAATATATAAAAAATACTGGAAGGAAGATCCACGTCAGGGGGGCCACCACCTGTCCACGAGGGTGGGGGCACACCCTACCCCCCTGGGTGCACCCCCTGCCTTGTGGGTTCCCTGACGCTCCACCGACCTCAACCCTGACTCCATATATTCACTTTCGGGGAGAAAAAACCAGAGAGAAGGATTCATCATGTTTTACGATACGGAGCCGCCGCCAAGCCCTAAACTGTCTCGGGAGGGCTAATCTGGAGTCCGTTCGGGGCTCCGGAGAGGATAATCCGCCGCCATCGTCATCATCAACCTTCCTCCATCACCAATTTCATGATGCTCACCGTCGTGCGTGAGTAATTCCATCGTAGGTTTGCTGGACGGTGATGGGTTGGATGAGATTTATCATGTAATCAAGTTAGTTTTGTTAGGGTTTGATCCCTAGTATCCACTATGTTCTGAGATTGATGTTGCTATGAATTTGCTATGCTTAATGCTTGTCACTAGGACCCGAGTGCCATGATTTCAGATATGAACCTATTATGTTTTCATCAATATATGAGAGTTCTTGATCCTATCTTGCAAGTCTATAGTCACCTACTATGTGTTATGATCTGGCAACCCCGAAGTGACAATAGTCGGGACCACTCCCGGTGATGATCGTAGTTTGAGGAGTTCATGTATTCACTATGTGGTTAATGCTTTGGTCAGGTACTCTATTAAAAGGAGGCCTTTATCTCTTAGTTTCCAATAGGACCCCGCTGCCACGGGAGGGTAGGACAAAAGAAGTCATGCAAGTTCTTTCCATAAGCATGTATGACTATATTCGAAATACATGCCTACATTACATTGATGAACCGGAGCTAGTTCTGTGTCACCCTAGGTTATGACTGTTACATGATCGATCGCATCCGGCATAATTCTCCATCACCAATCCATTGCTTACGAGCTTCCATATATCGTTCTTCGCTTATTTACTTTTCCGTTGCTATTGTTATCATCACTATAAAACACCAAAAATATTACTTTTGCTACCGTTATCGTTTACCACCGTTACCACTACTATCATATTATTTTGCTACTAAATACCTTGCTACAGATATTAAGTTTCCAGGTGTGGTTGAATTGACAACTTAGCTGCTAATACTCGAGAATATTCTTTGGCTCCCCTTGTGTCGAATCAATAAATTTGGGTTGAATACTCTACCCTCAAAAACTGTTGCGATCCCCTATACTTGTGGGTTATCAAGACTATTTTCTGGCGCCGTTGCCGGGGAGCATAGCTCTATTCTTTGAGTCACTTGGGATTTATATCTGCTTATCATTATGAAGAACTTGAAAGATCCAAGAACCAAGATTTATCCCTCAACTACGAGGGGAGGTTAGGAACTGCCATCTAGCTCTGCACTTGATTCACCTTCTGTTTTGAGTAAGCTTGCGACACCTAGACCTGCTTCTGCTATTAATTCTGATATGTTGCATGTTATTGATGATGCCACTTCTGCTATGCATGATACTTATGATGAAACTACTTCTATGCTTGATACTACTATGCCACTTGGTGAATTTCTTGATGAACAACTTGCTAGGGCTAGAGAGAATGAAATTATTAAAACTGATAATATTGATGAAAGTGATGATGAAGATTCTCCCCCTAAATATGAATTGCACGTTGTTCTCGAGGGTTATGTTATGGATGAAGAAACTGCTAGAGACTTTCTTGCTTGCAATGATAGAAGTGTTCTTAAGAAATTATTAGCTAAGCTGGAACAAAAAACTTTGAATGCTAGAATGAAATATGATCCTGCTTATGCTACTTCAGCTATCTTTGTTACTGATAAGGATTATGATTTCTATGTTGATCCTGAGATAATTAATTTAGTTGAATCTGATCCTTTCTATGGCTATGAATCTGAAACTGTTGTGGCACATCTTACTAAATTAAATGATATAGCCACCCTGTTCACTAATGATGAGAAAACTCGCTATTATTATATCCTTAAATTATTTCCGTTCTCATTAAAGGGTGATGCTAAGATATGGTTTAATTCTCTTGATCCTGGTTGTGTGCGTAGTCCCCAGGATATGATTTATTACTTCTCTGCCAAATATTTCCCCGCTCATAGGAAACAAGCTGCTTTAAGGGAAATATATAATTTTGTGCAAATTGAAGAAGAGAGTCTCCCACAAGCTTGGGGGAGGCTTCTCCAATTACTTAATGCTTTGCCTGATAATCCTCTCAAGAAAAATGAAATACTTGAGATCTTTTATAATGGACTAACCGATGCTTCCAGAGACCACCTGGATAGTTGTGTTGGTTGTGTTTTCAGGGAAAGAACTGTTGATGAAGCTGAAACTCTATTGAATAATATGTTGACTAACGAAAATAATTGGACCTTCTTGATCCAATTCCTGAACCAACTCCTGAGCCAACTCTGAAGAAAAGGGTATTCTATTTCTCAGTCCTGAAGATATGCAAGAGGCAAAGGAATCTATGAAAGAAAAAGGTATTAAAGCTGAAGATGTTAAAAATTTACCTCCTATTGAAGAAATATATGGTCTTAATTCACCGCCTGTTGAAGAAATACATGGTCTTGATAACCCGACACAGGTAGTAAAGGTAAATTCTCTCTATAGATATGATAAAGCTGAAATCCCTCCTACTAAGTTTGCTAGCCAATGCTTAGATGAGTTTGATAACTTTATGGTTAAGCAAGAAGATTTTAATGCTTATGTTGGTAGAAAATTGAAACATAATGCTTATATGATTGAACACTTGAGTGATTATATGGCTAATGTTAAAGGTGAACTAAAACTTATTAGTAAACATGCTTCTATGGTTACCACTCAAGTAGAACAAGTACTTAAAGCTCAGAATGATTTGCTCAATGAATTAAATAGTAAGAAAAATGATAATGTTGTTAGAGTTATGACTAGAGGTGGTAAAATGACTCAGGAACCTTTGTATCCCGAGGGCCACCCTAAGAGAATTGAGCAAGATTCTCAGAGAAATAATATTGATGCATCTAGTCCTTCTAAGAGGAAGAAAAAGAAAAATGATAGGACTTTGCATGCTTCTAGTGAACCTGTTGATGACACACCTGAAAATCCCAATGATATTTCTATTTCTGATGCCGAAACACAATCTGGTAATGAGCATGAACCTAGTGATAATGTCAATGATGATGTTCATGTTGATGCTCAACCTAGCAATAATAATGATGTAGAGATTGAACCTGCTGTTAATCTTGATGACCCACAATAAAAGAATCAACATTATGATAAGAGAGACTTTGTTGCTAGGAAGCACGATAAAGAAAGAGAACCATGGGTTCAGAAACCCATGCCTTTTCCTCCTAAACCATCCAAGAAAAAGGATGATGAGGATTTTGAGCACTTTGCTGAAATGATTAGACCTATCTTCTTGCATATGCGTTTGACTGATATGCTTAAAATGAATCCTTATGCTAAGTACCTGAAAGATATTGTTACTAATAAAAGAAAGATACCGGAAGCTGAAATTTCCACCATGCTTGCTAATTATACTTTTAAGGGTGGAATACCTAAGAAACTAGGAGATCTCGGAGTACCAACTATACCTTGCTCCATTAAAAGAAACTATGTTAAAACTGCTTTATGTGATCTTGGAGCCGGTGTTAGTGTTATGCCTCTCTCTTTATATCGTAGACTTGATTTGAGTAAGTTGACACCTACCGAAATATCTTTGCAAATGGCTGACAAATCAACTGCTATACCCGTCGGTATTTGTGAGGATGTGCCTGTTGTGGTTGCAAACGTTACCATTTTAACGAACTTTGTTATTCTTGATATTCCCGAGGACGATAGTATGTCTATTATTCTTGGAAGACCCTTTTTTAATACTGCAGGGGCTGTTATTGATTGCACCAAAGGCAATGTCACTTTTCATGTTAATGGTAATGATCATACGGTACACTTTTCGAGGAAACAACCTCAAGTCCATAGTATCAATTCTATTGGAAAATTTTCAACTATTACTATTGGAGGTTTTGAATTTCCTCTTCCTACTGTCAAGAAGAAATATGATATTTGAAAGTGCAACTATCCCTGGGTGGTTTTGGTAATTCCTAACAACATATAGCTCATTGAGCTAACATTATTCCAAGATTAATATTTCTGGAAAAGCTCAATGAATGGCATGGCATGGATGAGGAAAGTGGATCCCTCAAAATTCTAAGGACAAAAAGTTTGGCTCAAGCTTGAAGCTCAAGACTCTACATTTTATATTTTAGTGATCCAAGATCACATTGAGTCTATAGGAAAAGCCAATACTATTAAGGAGGGATGAGGTGTTGCTTAATGGCTTGCTTGCTCAAAATGCTTAGTGATATGCTCCAAAATCCTCAACTACCTTCCCACATCCACATATGACCTAAACCAAAAGTCAAACTCGGCCCCACCGATTCTTTCTATCCGGCGCCACCGAGTTTCAAATGTCATAGCCACTGCCACTAACCCTAGGCAAATCGGTCTCACCGATAGGGATCTCAGTCTCACTGAGATGGGATTGTAATCTCTCTGTTTCCCTTCGTAACGTTTCAGTCTTACCGAGATGAGCGATCGGTCCCACCGAGATTGCAATGTAAACTCTCTGGTTCCCTTTTGTAACATTTTGGTCTCATCGAGATGAGCGAATCGGTCCCACCGAGTTTACCTGACCAACTCTCTGGTTAGCTTATTACCAAAATCGGTCCCACCGAGTTTGTGTAATGGTCACACCGAGATTACGTTATGCCCTAACCATAACCATATCGGTCCTACCGAGTTGCATCTCAGTCCCACTAAAAATCCTAATGGTCACTAGGTTTGCTAAATCGGTCTGACCGAGTTTAACCATTTAGTCCCACTGAGTTTGGCAAATTGTGTGTAACGGTTAGATTTTGTGTGGAGGCTATATATACCCCTCTGTTGGGGAACGTAGTAATTTCAAAAAATTTCCTACGCACACGCAAGATCATGGTGATGATATAGCAACGAGGGGAGAGTGTTGTCTACATACCCTCGTAGACCGAAGCGGAAGCGTTGACGCAACGTAGAGGAAGTAGTCGTACGTCCTCCGGTTCAACCGATCCAAGTACCGTTACTCCGGCACCTCCGAGTTCTTGACACGCATACAGCTCGATGACGCACCCTCGATCTCCGATCCAGCAGAGGCGCCGAGGGGGAGTTCCGTCAGCACGACGGCGTGGTGACGATCTTGATGTTCTCCTATTGCAGGGCTTCGCCTAAGCACCGCTACAATATGACCGAGGTGTAATATCGTGGAGGGGGGCACCGCACACGGCTAAGGAACGATCAATGATCAACTTGTGTGTCCTAGGGTGCCCCCCTACCCCCGTATATAAAGGAGGGAGGGAGGAGGTGGCCGGCCCTAGGGGGGGCGCGCCATGAGGACGGGGAAACCTACTCCAAGTAGGTTTCCCTCTCTTTTCCTTATCTTATTTGGAGGGGGAAGGAAAGAGTACTGGTATTAGGAAGTAGTACTAGTAGTAGTAATAGGAAGAGGGGGAAGGAGAAAGGAAAGGGGGAGCCGGCCCCCCTCCCCAATTCGGATTGGGCTTGGGGGGGCGCGCCCCCTTCCCTTGCTCCTTATCTCTTCCTCCTACATGGGCCCAATAAGGCCCATATACCTCCCGGGGGTTTCCGGTAACCTTCCGGGGCTCCAAACTTCTCCGGAACCTTTCCGGTGTCCAAATATATCCGTCCAATATATCAATCTTTATGTCTCGACCATTTCGAGACTCCTCGTCATGTCCGTAATCATATCCGGGACTCCGAACAACCTTCGGTACATCAAAATACATAAACTCATAATATAATTGTCATCGAAACCTTAAGCGTGCGGACCCTACGGTTCGAGAACGATGTAGACATGACTGAGACACATCTCTGGTCAATAACCAATAGCGGGACCTGGATGCCCATATTGGTTCCTACATATTCTACGAAGATCTTTATCAGTCAAACCGCATCAACATACGTTGTTCCCTTTGTCATCGGTATGTTACTTGTCCGAGATTCGATCGTCGGTATCCAATACCTAGTTCAATCTCGTTATCGACAAGTCTCTTTACTAGTTCTGTAATACTTCATCTTATAACTAACTCATTAGTTACATGCTTGCAAGGCTTAGGTGATGAGCATTGCCGAGAGGGCCCAGAGATACCTCTCCGACAATCGGAGTGACAAAACCTAATCTCGAATTATGCTAACTCAACATGTACCTTCGGAGACACCTGTAGTACTCCTTTATAATCACCCAGTTACGTTGTGACGTTTGGTAGTACCCAAAGTGTTCCTTCGGTAAACGGGAGTTACACAATTCTCATAGTTACAGGAACATGTATAAGTCATGAAGGAAGCAATAGCAGAATACTAAACGATCAAGTGCTAAGCTAACGGGATGGGTCATGTCAATCACCTCATTCTCCTAATGATGTGATCCCATTAATCAAATGACAACACATGTCAATGGTTAGGAAACATAACCATCTTTGATTAATGAGCTAGTCAAGTAGAGGCATACTAGTGACTATATGTTTGTCTATGTATTCACACATGTATCATGTTTCCGGTTAATACAATTCTAGCATGAATAATAAACATTTATCATGATATGAGGAAATAAATAATAACTTTATTATTGCCTCTAGGGCATATTTCCTTCAGTCCCCCACTTGCACTAGAGTCAATAATCTAGATTACATAGTAATGATTCTAACACCCATGGAGTCTTGGTGCTGATCATGTTTTGCTCGTGAGAGAGGCTTAGTCAACGGGTCTGCAACATTCAGATCCGTATGTATCTTGCAAATCTCTATGTCTCCCACTTGGACTTGGTCCCGAATGGAATTGAAGCGTCTCTTGATGTGCTTGGTCCTCTTGTGAAATCTGGATTCCTTTGCCAAGGCAATT
Source organism: Triticum dicoccoides (assembly GCF_002162155.2). Classification (NCBI taxonomy): domain Eukaryota; kingdom Viridiplantae; phylum Streptophyta; class Magnoliopsida; order Poales; family Poaceae; genus Triticum; species Triticum dicoccoides. The sequence goes on along the minus strand of NC_041386.1, from coordinate 499,339,796 downwards.
GCACCAGTATTGTCACAGAAGATCTTCATTGGTCCCGATGCACTAGGTATGACACCTAGATCGGAAATGAACTCCTTCATCCAGACTCCTTCATTTGCTGCTTCAGAAGCAGCTATGTACTCCGCTTCACATGTAGATCCTGCCACGACGCTTTGTTTAGAACTGCACCAACTTACAGCTCCACCGTTTAATAAAAACACGTATCCGGTCTGCGATTTAGAATCGTCCGGATCAGTGTCAAAGCTTGCATCGACGTAACCATTTACGACTAGCTCTTTGTCACCTCCATATACGAGAAACATATCCTTAGTCCTTTTCAGGTATTTCAGGATGTTCTTGACCGTTGTCCAGTGATCCACTCCTGGATTACTTTGGTACCTACCTGCCAAGCTTATTGCTAAGCATACGTCAGGTCTGGTACACAGCATTGCATACATGATAGAGCCTATGGCTGAAGCATAGGGAACATCTTTCATTTTCTCTCTATCTTCTACTGTGGTCGGGCATTGAGTTTGACTCAACTTCACACCTTGTAGCACAGGCAAGAATCCTTTCTTTGCCTGATCCATTTTGAACTTTTTCAAAATTTTGTCAAGGTATGTACTTTGTGAAAGTCCTATTAAGCATCTTGATCTATCTCTATAGATCTTGATGCCCAATATGTAAGCAGCTTCACCGAGGTCTTTCATAGAAAAACTTTTATTCAAGTATCCCTTTATGCTATCCAGAAATTCTATATCATTTCCAATTAATAATATGTCATCAACATATAAAACTAGAAATGCTACAGAGCTCCCACTCACTTTCTTGTAAATACAGGCTTCTCCAAAAGTCTGTATAAAGCCATATGCTTTGATCACACTATCAAAACGTTTATTCCAACTCCGAGATGCTTGCACCAGTCCATAAATGGAACGTTGGAGCTTGCACACTTTGTCAGCACCTTTTGGATCAACAAAACCTTCAGGTTGCATCATATACAACTCTTCTTCTAGAAATCCATTCAAGAATGCAGTCTTGACATCCATTTGCCAAATTTCATAATCATGAAATGCAGCAATAGCCAACATGATTCGGACAGACTTAAGCATCGCTACGAGTGAGAAAGTCTCATCGTAGTCAACCCCTTGAACTTGTCGAAAACCTTTTGCAACAAGTCGAGCTTTGTAGACAGTAACATTACCATCAGCGTCAGTCTTCTTCTTAAAGATCCATTTATTCTCAATGGCTTGCCGATCATCGGGCAAGTCAACCAAAGTCCATACTTTGTTTTCATACATGGATCCTATCTCAGATTTCATGGCCTCTAGCCATTTTGCGGAATCTGGGCTCATCATCGCTTCCTCATAGTTCGTAGGTTCATCATGATCTAGTAACATGACTTCCAGAATAGGATTTCCGTACCACTCTGGTGCAGATCTTACTCTGGTAGACCTACGAGGTTTAGTAGAAACTTGATCTGAAGTTTCATGATCAATATCATTAGCTTCCTCACTAATTGGTGTAGTTGTCACAGGAACCGGTTCTTGTGATGAACTACTTTCCAATAAGGGAGTAGATACAGTTATCTCATCAAGTTCTACTTTCCTCCCACTCACTTCTTTCGAGAGAAACTCCTTCTCTAGAAAGGATCCGATTTTAGCAACGAAAATCTTTCCTTCAGATCTGTGATAGAAGGTGTACCCAATTGTCTCCTTTGGGTATCCTATGAAGACACATTTCTCCGATTTGGGTTCGAGCTTATCTGGTTGAAGTTTCTTCACATAAGCATCGCAGCCCCAAACTTTGAGAAACAACAACTTTGGTTTCTTGCCAAACCACAGTTCATAAGGCGTCGTCTCAACGGATTTTGATGGTACCCTATTTAACGTGAATGCGGCCGTCTCTAAAGCATAACCCCAAAACGATAGCGGTAAATCGGTAAGAGACATCATAGATCGCACCATATCAAGTAAAGTACGATTACGACGTTCGGACACACCATTTCGCTATGGTGTTCCCGGTGGCGTGAGTTGCGAAACTATTCCACATTGTTTCAAATGTAAACCAAACTCGTAACTCAAATATTCTCCTCCACGATCAGATCGTAGAAACTTTATTTTCTTGTTACGATGATTTTCTACTTCACTCTGAAATTCTTTGAACTTTTCAAATGTTTCAGACTTGTGCTTCATCAAGTAGATATACCCATATCTGCTCAAATCATCTGTGAAGGTGAGGAAATAACGATATCCGCCACGAGCCTCAACATTCATCGGACCACATACATCTGTATGTATGATTTCCAACAAATCTGTTGCTCTCTCCATAGATCCGGAGAACGGTGTTTTGGTCATCTTGCCCATGAGGCACGGTTCGCAAGTACCAAGTGATTCATAGTCAAGTGATTCCAGAAGTCCATCAGTATGGAGTTTCTTCATGCATTTTACACCGATATGACCTAAACGGCAGTGCCACAAATATGTTGCACTATCATTATCAACTCTGCATCTTTTGGCTTCAACATTATGAATATGTGTATCACTACTATCGAGATTTAATAAAAATAGACCACTCTTCAAGGGTGCATGACCATAAAAGATATTACTCATATAAATAGAACAACCATTATTCTCTGATTTAAATGAATAACCGTCTCGCATCAAACAAGATCCAGATATAATGTTCATGCTCAACGCAGGCACCAAATAACAATTATTCAGGTCTAAAACTAATCCCGATGGTAGATGTAGAGGTAGCGTGCCGACCGCGATCACATCGACTTTGGAACCATTTCCCACGCGCATCGTCACCTCGTCCTTAGCTAATCTTCGCTTAATCCGTAGTCCCTGTTTCGAGTTGCAAATGTTAGCAACAGAACCAGTATCAAATACCCAGGTGCTACTGCGAGCATTAGTAAGGTACACATCAATAACATGTATATCACATATACCTTTGTTCACTTTGCCATCCTTCTTATCCGCCAAATACTTGGGGCAGTTCCGCTTCCAGTGTCCAGTCTGCTTGCAGTAGAAGCACTTAGTTTCAGGCTTAGGTCCAGACTTGGGTTTCTTCACTTGAGCAGCAACTTGTTTGCCGTTCCTTTTGAAGTTCCCCTTCTTCTTCCCTTTGCCCCTTTTCTTGAAACCAGTGGTCTTGTTGACCATCAACACTTGATGCTCCTTTTTGATTTCTACCTCCGCGGCTTTCAGCATCGCGAAGAGCTCGGGAATAGTCTTGTTCATCCCTTGCATATTATAGTTCATCACAAAGCTCTTGTAACTTGGTGGCAGTGATTGGAGAATTCTGTCAATGACGCTATCATCCGGAAGATTAACTCCCAGTTGAATCAAGTGATTATTATACCCAGACATTTTGAGTATATGCTCACTGACAGAACTGTTCTCCTCCATCTTGCAGCTGTAGAACTTATTGGAGACTTCATATCTCTCAATCCGGGCATTTGCTTGAAATATTAACTTCAACTCCTGGAACATCTCATATGCCCCATGACGTTCAAAACGTCGTTGAAGACCCGATTCTAAGCCGTAAAGCATGGCACACTGAACTATAGAGTAGTCATCAGCTTTGCTCTGCCAGACGTTCTTAACGTCGTCAGTTGCATCAGCAGCAGGCCTGGCACCCAGCGGTGCTTCCAGGACGTAACTCTTCTGTGCAGCAATGAGGATAATCCTCAGGTTACGGACCTAGTCCGTGTAATTGCTACCATCATCTTTCAACTTTGCTTTCTCAAGGAACGCATTAAAATTCAATGGAACAATAGCACGAGCCATCTATCTACAAATAAACATAGACAAGCAAAATACTATCAGGTACTAAGTTCATGATAAATTTAAGTTCAATTAATCATATTACTAAAGAACTCCCACTTAGACAGACATCTCTCTAGTCATCTAAGTGATTACGTGATCCAAATCAACTAAACCATGTCCGATCATCACGTGAGATGTAGTAGTTTCAATGGTGAACATCTCTATGTTGATCATATCTACTATATGATTCACGCTCGACCTTTCGGTCCCCGTGTTCCGAGGCCATATCTGTATATGCTAGGCTCGTCAAGTATAACCTGAGTATTCCGCGTGTGCAACTGTTTTGCACCCGTTGTATTTGAACGTAGAGCCTATCACACCCGATCATCACGTGGTGTCTCAGCATGAAGAACTTTCGCAACGGTGCATACTCAGGGAGAACACTTCTTGATAATTAGTGAGAGATCATCTTAAAATGCTACCGTCAATCAAAGCAAGATAAGATGCATAAAGGATAAACATCACATGCAATCAATATAAGTGATATGATATGGCCATCATCATCTTGTGCTTGTGATCTCCATCTTCGAAGCACCGTCGTGATCACCATCGTCACCGGCGTGACACCTTGATCTCCATCGTAGCATCGTTGTCGTTACGCCATCTATTGCTTCTACGACTATCGCTACCGCTTAGTGATAAAGTAAAGCAATTACAGGGCGTTTGCATTTCATACAATAAAGCGACAACCATATGGCTCCTGCCAGTTGCCGATAACTTCGGTTACAAAACATGATCATCTCATACAATAAAATATAGCATCATGTCTTAGCCATATCACATCACAACATGCCCTGCAAAAACAAGTTAGACGTCCTCTACTTTGTTGTTGCAAATTTTACGTGGCTGCTACGGGCTTAAGCAAGAACCAATCTCACCTACGCATCAAAACCACAACGATAGTTTGTCAAATAGACTCCGTTTTAACCTTCACAAGGACCGGGCGTAGCCACACTCGGTTCAACTAAAGTGAGAGAGATAGACACCCGCCAGCCACCTTTAAGCACGAGTGCTCGTAACGGTGAAACCAGTCTCGCGTAAGCGTACGCGTAATGTCGGTCCGGGCCGCTTCATCTCACAATACCGCTGAACCAAAGTATGACATGCTGGTAGGCAGTATGACTTATATCGTCCACAACTTACTTGTGTTCTACTCGTGCATATAACATCAACACATAAAACCTCGGCTCGGATGCCACTGTTGGGGAACGTAGTAATTTCAAAAAATTTCCTACGCACACGCAAGATCATGGTGATGATATAGCAATGAGGGGAGAGTGTTGTCTACGTACCCTCGTAGACCGAAGCGGAAGCGTTGACGCAACGTAGAGGAAGTAGTCGTACGTCCTCCGGTTCAACCGATCCAAGTACGGTTACTCCGGCACCTCCGAGTTCTTGACACGCGTACAGCTCGATGACGCACCCTCGATCTCCGATCCAGCAGAGGCGCCGAGGGGGAGTTCCGTCAGCACGACGGCGTGGTGACGATCTTGATGTTCTCCTGTTGCAGGGCTTCGCCTAAGCACCGCTACAATATGACCGAGGTGTAATATCGTGGAGGGGGGCACCGCACACGGCTAAGGAACGATCAATGATCAACTTGTGTGTCCTAGGGTGCCCCCCTACCCCCGTATATAAAGGAGGGAGGGAGGAGGTGGCCGGCCCTAGGGGGGGCGCGCCATGAGGAGGGGGAAACCTACTCCAAGTAGGTTTCCCTCTCTTTTCCTTATCTTATTTGGAGGGGGAAGGAAAGAGTACTGGTATTAGGAAGTAGTACTAGTAGTAGTAATAGGAAGAGGGGGAAGGAGAAAGGAAAGGGGGAGCCGGCCCCCCTCCCCAATTCGGATTGGGCTTGGGGGGGCGCGCCCCCTTCCCTTGCTCCTTATCTCTTCCTCCTACATGGGCCCAATAAGGCCCATATACCTCCCGGGGGTTTCCGGTAACCTTCCGGGACTCCAAACTTCTCCGGAACCTTTCCGGTGTCCAAATATATCCGTCCAATATATCAATCTTTATGTCTCAACCATTTCGAGACTCCTCGTCATGTCCGTAATCATATCCGGGACTCCGAACAACCTTCGGTACATCAAAATACATAAACTCATAATATAATTGTCATCGAAACCTTAAGCGTGCGGACCCTACGGTTCGAGAACGATGTAGACATGACTGAGACACATCTCTGGTCAATAACCAATAGCGGGACCTGGATGCCCATATTGGTTCCTACATATTCTACGAAGATCTTTATCAGTCAAACCGCATCAACATACGTTGTTCCCTTTGTCATCGGTATGTTACTTGTCCGAGATTCGATCGTCGGTATCCAATACCTAGTTCAATCTCGTTATCGACAAGTCTCTTTACTAGTTCTGTAATACTTCATCTTATAACTAACTCATTAGTTACATGCTTGCAAGGCTTAGGTGATGAGCATTGCCGAGAGGGCCCAGAGATACCTCTCCGACAATCGGAGTGACAAAACCTAATCTCGAATTATGCTAACTCAACATGTACCTTCGGAGACACCTGTAGTACTCCTTTATAATCACCCAGTTACGTTGTGACATTTGGTAGTACCCAAAGTGTTCCTCCGGTAAACGGGAGTTACACAATTCTCATAGTTACAGGAACATGTATAAGTCATGAAGGAAGCAATAGCAGAATACTAAACGATCAAGTGCTAAGCTAACGGGATGGGTCATGTCAATCACCTCATTCTCCTAATGATGTGATCCCATTAATCAAATGACAACACATGTCAATGGTTAGGAAACATAACCATCTTTGATTAATGAGCTAGTCAAGTAGAGGCATACTAGTGACTATATGTTTGTCTATGTATTCACACATGTATCATGTTTCCGGTTAATACAATTCTAGCATGAATAATAAACATTTATCATGATATGAGGAAATAAATAATAACTTTATTATTTCCTCTAGGGCATATTTCCTTCACCCTCCACCCACTCTTCATTCGTGGAGAGAGCCATCAGAACATACCTACACTTCTAATACACATTTTCTGAGAGAGAACCACCTACACTTGTGTTGAGGTCAAGATATTCCATTCCAACCATATGAATCTTGATCTCTTGCCTTCCCCAAGTTGCTTTCCACTCAAATCTTCTTTCCACCAAATCCAAATCCTGTGAGAGAGAGTTGAGTGTTGGGGAGACTATCATTTGAAGCACAAGAGCAAGGAGTTCATCATCAACACACCATTTGTTACTTCTTGGAGAGTGGTGTCTCCTAGATTGGCTAGGTGTCACTTGGGAGCCTCTGACAAGATTGTGGAGTTGAACCAAGGAGTTTGTAAGGGCAAGGAGATCGCTTACTTCATGAAGATCTACCGCTAGTGAGGCAAGTCCTTCGTGGGCGACGGCCGTGATGGAATAGACAAGGTTGCTTCTCCGTGGACCCTTCGTGGGTGGAGCCCTTCGTGGACTCGCGCAACCGTTACCCTCTATGGGTTGAAGTCTCCATCAAAGTGGATGTATGATAGCACCACCTATCGGAACCACGACAAAAACATCTGTGTCTCCAATTGCGTTTGAATCCTCCAAACCCTTCCCTTTACATTCTTGCAAGTTGCATGCTTTACTTTCCGCTGCTCATATACTCTTTTGCATGCTTGCTTGAATTGTGTGGAGATTGCTTGACTTGTGCTAAGATAGCTAAAATCTGCGAAGAACTAAAATTGGGAAAAGGCTAGATTTTATTTGGTCAAGTAGTCTAATCACCCCCCTCTAGACATACTTTTGATCCTACAATATTCTTATTGTTGGGGATATGCATATCCCCGTTGAGGTAACCTAGTGTTATTCAAAAATTCTCTGGTTCCATGTTATTCGGAATGAGTTTGTTCACAAGACCTGATCAACCTTGTTAGTGGATTCCTTTTGATGAGCATGAGATGGATAAATTTAGAAAACACAACTCTCTGTACCCTCTTTTACTCTCTGTTATTTATATTAAATAAAGCAAAAATAGTAAATTTTGTCTGTTTTCTGAATTATCCATGCAATAAAAAATACCCCGAAAATAAAAGTTCTCCACCCTAAAATTTAAATATGTTTTTTTCTAGAATATTTGAGAATATCTGGCACTGAGAACATAGCAGGGGGAGCAAGCACCTGGCCATGAGGGTCCGGGGCACACCCACCCCCTGGGCGTGTCCCCTACCTCGTGGGCCCATGGTGGCTCCCCTCCACTTATTCCAGCTACCACACACTCCTTCTTCCTCCCAAAAACATCACTAGACAGCTCAAACCTGAGTCCAAGCTCATCTTGCTGCCATTTTCGATCTCCTTGCTCAAAGTTCCATTCACAAAACTGCTTTGGGGGATTGTTCTTTGGTATGTGACTCCTCCAATGGTCCAATTAGTTTTTGTTCTAGTGCTTTATTCATTGCATATTTTTGCTACTTAGGTGACCCTGTTCTTGAGCTTGCATGTGAAATTTATATGGTCAAAAGTAGTTTTGATGCATGATATTGCCTCTAGGCACTTGTAGGAGTAGTTGCTATGAATTTTGTTGAGTTTGGTTCACTTTTATTTTGAAGTTACTAAAAATTTCAGAAATTTTCAGAAAAAGATGAAGAGATTTTTGAGGGGCTCATCGAGCCGAAGCTCGAAGGATAAACAGAGTGAAGAGAACAAGAAACCCAAGTATAATATCCCTCGCACCGCGGAGGTTCGGCCGTGTGAATGGCCTTGTGATGATTTCTTGAGAGCAGCCGGGATTTATGATGATTTCTATGAATTGGCTGAGAATGCAGGCCTCACCGCCTTCCTCCATGACCAACGCGAACAATATCTCTTACTCACCAATATCTTTGTGCAAAACTTTCATTTCCATGCTTGGAGCTCACCACCTACAGTGGAATTTTATTTATATGATGAGCATAAAGAGATGTCACTTCGTGATTTTTGTCAGGTTTGTTTGATCCCTTTTGAGGGTAGTGTAGAGGAACCACATCGTGATGATGTGGAAGGGTTTATTGATACAATTGCTGTAGGGGAAACGAGGAAAGTTTCCGATGCAAGAATTACTAGCATACATTTTCCTGTTTTACGTTACTTCGCAATATTTGCTAGTAGATGCTTAATTGGTCGCGGAAACTGTCGCAACCTTAGTGCCCCTGATATTGTTATTTTGTGCCATGCCTTGTTCCGTGATGACACATTTAGTATGGGCGCTATTGTTGCAAAGCGGTTAAATCTTAACCGTACTAAGGGCCCCATTTTGGGAGGTATCTTTGCCTCACTGCACATTTTAACATACCTATTAGACATTATGAGAAGGAAGAGAAGTTGCTGCCTCCTGTTTCTCTAGACTATAAGAGTATGGTAGCACATGATTTTATCGTTAAGAATAAGGAAAAGATGCTTAAGTACAAGCTGATATTTGATAAAAATCACCCTGAGACTATTACCTTGCCTGCTACTTCTTTGTTTGACTTATTTGCAGGAAAGTACCTTGTTTCACCGGAGGCCATTCACGCCTACTGAAACCCCACACCAGCTATAGATCCAGAGCCTGAACCACAATTTGATCCTCACCGGCAGTCTGCTTATCAGTGGAATCCAGAAGAGGTAGCCAATCAGTGCCACCAGGGGGATTCTTCTCAGTACGACCCCAGCTACAACTTTGGATATCCGCCAGGCCAGCCGTGGCCATAGACCAACTTAGGCCAAAAGCCTAAGCTTGAGGGAGTACGTATTTCTCACCGACATTACATTAATGTTCACAGACTCATGCTAGTTGTCGGTGCTCATACTTTTTCACTGTAATATCCATGCTAGTTTATTTTCCTTTTTATGCTTTCTTCTTGTGTGTTTGATAAACTTTAAGAAAAACAAAAAAAATAGTTGTAGCTTTTTAGTTAGTTTACTTTCTATGCCTGTAGTAGTAGTAACTGAAAAGAAAACCCAAAATGATTTCTCGTTCTTCTTTTGCTTGTTGGGAGCTTTCCCGTGTAAATAATTTTATTTCTTTTCTTGTTCTTTGGGGGTCGAGAGGAGAAGACCATAATGATAATGTTAAAGTGGCTCTTTTATGCATTATTGTTGATCTAACAAAGAGCCCATATTACCTTGTCTTCTTTCTTGAATTGAATGCTTGCAGATTCCAGCTTAGTCCAATGCACGTGCACTATTATTATTATCCACACTATTCGGTCGTGCAAGTGAAAGGCAATAATGATGATTATATGATGAACTTATTGAGATGAGAAAAGCTGGTATGAACTCGACCTCTCTTGTTTTTGTAAATATGATTAGTTCATCGTTCCTTATTCAACCTATTATGAATAAACATGTTTGCAATGACAATTAGAGATTGTAGTTGCTTATGCCATGCTTAATTAGCTAGGAGCTTATAATGGTTTACCTTGCATGCCAACATGCTATTAAAATGGTTGTGATGTGGCATGATAGGGTGGTATCCTCTTTTGAACGATTCGAGTGGCTTAACTTGGCACATGTTCATGCATGTAGTTGAAACAAAATCAACATAGCCTATACGATATGTATGTTCATGGTGCATTATATCCTACTCATGCTTGCATTCGGTGTTGATTAATTTTAATGCATGTTCATGACTGTTGTCACTCTCTAGCTGGTCGCTTCCCAGTCTTTTTCTAGCCTTCACCTGTACTAAGCGGGAATACTGCTTGTGCATCCAATTCCATAAACCCCAAAGTTGTTCCATATGAGTCCACCATACCTACCTATATATGGTATCTACCTGCCGCTCCAAGTAAATTTGTATGTGCCAAACTCTAAACCTTCAAATAAACATTCTGTTTTGTATGCTCGAATAGCTCATGTATCAACTAGGGTTGTCTGTATCTTCCATGCTAGGCGGGTTATTCTCAAGAGGAGTGGACTCCACTCCTCACTCACGAGAAAAGGGCTGGTCACCGGGATGCCCAGTCCCATGCTTTATGCAAATCAAATCAAAATAACTGCAAACAAAACTCCCCCGGGACTCTTGTTAGTTGGAGGCGCTCGTTGTTTTGATCAAGCCATGATTGATGCTTGTTGGTGGAGGGGGAGTATAAACTTTACCATTCTGTTTGGGAACCGCCTATTATTTGTGTAGCATGGAAGATATCGAGATCTCTCAGTTGTTATGTTGACAATGAAAGTATACTGCTCAAAATATTGTTCATATCTATTTCAAAACCGAGCTCTGGCACCTCTACAAATCCCTGCTCCCCTCTGCGAAGGGCCTATCCATTTACTTTTATGTTGAGTCATCATCCTCTTATTAAAAAGCACCAGTTGGAGAGCACGGCTGTCATTTGCATCCATTATTGTTAGTTTACATTGAGTATGACTTGACTGGATCTCTTTTGCCATGAATTACAATGTCTAGTCGGTCCTTGATCTTTAAAGGTGCTCTACATTTATGTTTTGCGGTCTCAGAAAGGGCTAGCGAGATACCATCTTGTTATATCATATCATGATTGTTTTGAGAAAGTGTTGTCATCCGAGATTTATTGTTATTGCTCGCTAGTTGATTATGCCATTGATATGAGTAAACATGAGACCTAAATGTTATTGTGAATATGGTTAGTTCATAATCTTTGCTGAAAACTTGAATGCTGGCTTTACATATTTACAACAACAAGAGCAAACAGAGTTTGTAAAAGTTCTTCTTTATCACTTTTAGTTTATCAACTGAATTTCTTGAGGACAAGCAAATGTTTAAGCTTGGGGGAGTTGATACGTCTTCGTCGTACCTACTTTTCCAAACACTTTTGCCCTTGTTTTGGACTCTAACTTGCATGATTTGAACGGAACTAACCCGGACTAACGCTGTTTTCAGCAGAATTGCCATGGTGTTATTTTTGTGTAGAAATAAAAGTTCTCGGAATGACCTGAAAATCAACGAAGAATTATTTTGGAATATATAAAAAATACTGGAAGGAAGATCCACATCAGGGGGCCTCCACCTGTCCACGAGGGTGGGTGCGTGCCCTACCCCCTAGGCGCGCCCCCCTTCCTTGTGGGCCCCTTGACGCTCCATCGACCTCAACCCTGACTCCATATATTCACCTTCGGGAGAAAAAAACCAGAGAGAAGGATTCATCGCGTTTTACGATATGGAGCCACCGCCAAGCCCTAAACTCTCTCGGGAGGGCTAATCTGGAGTCCGTTTGGGGCTCCGGAGAGGGGAATCCGTCACCATCATCATCATCAACCTTCCTCCATCACCAATTTCATGGTGCTCACCGCCGTGCGTGAGTAATTCCATCGTAGGCTTGCTGGACGGTGATGGGTTGGATGAGATTTATCATGTAATCGAGTTAGTTTTGTTAGGGTTTGATCCCTAGTATGCACTATGTTCTGAGATTGATGTTGCTATGACTTTGCTATGCTTAATGCCTGTCACTAGGGCCCAAGTGCCATGATTTCAGATCTGAACCTATTATGTTTTCATCAATATATGAGAGTTCTTGATCCTATCTTGCAAGTCTATAGTCACCTACGATGTGTTATGATCCGACAACCCCGAAGTAACAATAGTCGGGACCACTCCCGGTGATGACCGTAGTTTGAGGAGTTCATGTATTCACTATGTGTTAATGCTTTGGTTTGGTACTCTACTAAAAGAAGGCCTTAATATCCCTTAGTTTCCAATAGGACCCCGCTGCCACGGGAGGGTAGGACAAAAGATGTCATGCAAGTTCTTTCCATAAGCATGTATGACTATATTCGGAATACATGCCTACATTACATTGATGAACCGGAGCTAGTTCTGTGTCACCCTAGGTTATGACTGTTACATGATCAATCGCATCCAGCATAATTCTCCATCACTGATCCATTGCCTACGAGCTTTCCATATATTGTTCTTCGCTTATTTACTTTTCCGTTGCTATTGTTATCATCACTATAAAACACCAAAAATATTACTTTTGCTACCGTTACCTTTTACCACCATTACCACTACTATCATATTACTTTGGTACTAAATACCTTGCTGCAGATATTAAGTTTGCAGGTGTGGTTGAATTGACAACTTAGCTGCTAATACTTGAGAATATTCTTTGGCTCCCCTTGTGTCGAATCAATAAATTTAGGTTGAGTACTCTACCCTCGAAAACTGTTGCGATCCCCTATACTTGTGGGTTATCAGGAAGCACCATGCATTGTCTTCCCTGCTAGCATGACAGGCTCGAAGCCTAAGGTCCCCACAACATCTTCAGAACTGAAGAAGACAAGGGCAGCTGAGGCCGAAGCTAGAAAGCACAAGAACAAGAGTGCCACTAATGATACCCCACAGCCCAAGAAGCGGAAGACAAAGTCTTCGAAGAAAGATCGGGCTACTCCCTCAGAGCCCCTTTTCGTCAAGCCCATCTCAGTTGCTCATCCTGCGTCAGAAAACCAAGAGCATTAGTTAATTGTTCATGAGCCTGCTTCCACAGAGGCTCCTGAAGATGAAGACATTCCAGCTGCTGACCCTGTCACAGCTGATGACATTGGTCATCATGACAATGTAGAAGATGATGAAGTCCTTCCTTAGATTGAGCGCCAACCAGTATCACCGCCTGTTCTCACGAACAACGAACTTATCAGCATTGGTCATCTGTTGACGCCAATTGCTCAGGATGCATCATGGGCTGATCACCCCCAAGATACACCAAGCCAAGACACACCCAGTACTCCCCCTCCTCAAGTTACCGCTCCGATACTTGATGATGAAAATTACATGGTGAAGACCACCCCATCTCCAAAGGTGTCGCCCGCATTGCGCAGGCTTCGCAAAGGCCCTAGGCCACAGGACGCCATGCCGAGCGTTCCAGGAGGAGAAGTGCAAAACAACTCAGTGGCACGACAAGTGTTTCTTGACGCCACTCCAACTATGAACGTCTCTGAGTATGAAGACAAAGCTGCTGAAGACATTCTGGCTGCATCAGCCAATGACCAAGAAGAACCCTGTCAAGAAGAAGAGCGTGTTGCCACACCCCCTATCAACCCAGAAGTTGTTCTCGAAGAGAACGAGTCTGTGCCCGACCCTCCAGCTACTCAAGTGGAGGTTGAAAACACTGAGGCGGCCACCCACAACACTACTGAAGCCAATGATGTTGTTATGGCTGAAGCTAATGTGGCGCCTGAAGTGAATACCGTGCCTGAAGCCAATGCTGCACCTGAAGCAAATCTGCAGCTCGAAGTCAATGCCTTTGCTCCTGTACCACCTCCAAGACCTCACACCATTGATCAAGCATATGATCATGGTCAACTTGTAACCGTCCGCTGGCCCATTCTGGTTCCTCCGCCTGCTCCTGGACCACAGTTTGCCTATCATGTGGAGCACAGGCCTCAGGTCCAGAAGCCAAAGCCCAGGCTGCCAAGGTTTCCAGGTACTGCAACTATGCCAGGATCATTCAATGTGAATGGCTTCAAAGCACACAACACTTTCTTTGATAGTGCCAAGAACCCATATTCGCAGCCAAGGATCTCATCAGATCGGTTATGGAGCTATCAACAACGCAATTATTATTCTTGTGTCTTATACAATCAAGGGCGCATTTTTTCTCATATGCGCCTAGACTGCGAAGCCATCTCTGGCCTGCCCTGCTTGGAAGAAGCCCTAGACTGCTTCAAGGATGCTGGCCTCCTGCAGTTTGTGACCGACAAAGAAAATTGGAATGATGAGCTTCTGCTACAATTTTATGCCACTCTTCACATTCGCGGCTACAACAGGGATCCGAAGACTTGGGTCCTTGAGTGGATGACAGGCGATGTACACAATGAAGCCAAAGCCCAAGATATCATTGAACTTACTGCCCTACCCACTCCAGGTGAATACTATGAACCTGGTTGTCTGCTACACAGGAATGCTTTGGAGAGCATATTCCAGAAGCCTGAGCCGAACATGAGCCAAATGCTGAGTATGATGAAGCCACTGCCACAAGATGCTGAATATCCAAAGGTGTTCTTTGTTGATGACCTGGAGTATCTGCCCCGCACCATCTATCATATCATAAGGCGAACTCTCTGGCCTGTCAAAGGACATTCTCCTGCAGCGAAGCTTGAAGGAGCAATGAAGACATTGGTTTTCTATCTCTCAAATGGCATCAGCTTCAATGCTCAGGATTTCTTCATCAGGAAACTTGCTACATCTGGCTCTGATTTGTTTGGTCTGAAATTCTATGCTCCATGGGTAATGCGCCTCATTAAGCTTCACTCCACTATCAACTATCAACCCTCTGCATGCAACCACCTTATCTTCTTGCCAGAGGTCGATATGTCTGTCGAAGCCATCTACCCTAAACCTGCCAAGGAACCTCTATATCTTCACAATGCTGATCACCAAAGCTTCACTCAACCCATTGAAGGAGTTCTTGCTGCCACTCGTGTTTATCCCTTGGCTGGTAACACTCGTGCACCTCGTCGTGCAAACACTGAAGCCACTGAAAGCACAATGGCTCAAAGGCCTTGGAAGCGCTCTCGTGCTCTCAATGACCGAGAGCTTCTCGTGGCATTGCATCAGAAACAGGACAATCATCATGACTGGCTCAAGCGTCAGATGCAGAGCCTCTTGGTGGATGTCAATTGAATTTGCAATCTTGCCACCAAGAATGCCTTTGTCACTCATGAAACCTGTCGCTGGTCGTGGAAGAGTCTGACATTGCTCAGTTCTGAAGATGATCTTCAACAAGATGGCTTCACCGAGAGATTAAAATTTGATTCCACTCCTCCCAGGAATGTTGTCTTGCGTCGGACTCCCTCCCTTGAAGACTCTGAGTACTCCACCTCAGCGGCAACTGTCGATGCCAGAGTCATCGATGATAAAGATGATGCTACCTCACCAACTACAACTTCGCCTCGACTCGTCACTGCACCAAGTTCTTCTGCACCACCGGACTACAACGTCGACCCTGCAACATCTCCTGCTCATGGGAACGAGTAGAGCTCTGTGTCTTCAAACCTTTTTGTACCTTACTGACAAAAGGGGGAGAAGCATTTGAGTTGTTAGTATTCAAGCGGGTCATTTTGCTATATTTTCTGCCAAAGTGTTTACAACTCTCGCTTTTGATACTTTCGGTTCTTTGAGTTGTAACACTTAAACTTGATGGTCGTCTGCTACCTTTTTCTATCAACTATGTGGTGCGATGGTAAATTCCGCACGAAGTCATTCCGCAGACGTCCATTTTTCATTATGCATGTCATTATCGTCATTACATCCTCTCATGCATGATGAATTGTATTCATGAGCTGAAGAGGATCTCCATAAGTAAAACCTGCCATGTGCATTTGCATTCAAAAGCAAAATACTTATATGCACATCTTCAGGGGGAGCCTTTTGCTACTTATGAAGACAATACCTTATCCTTACAATTTCACATACTTTTATCCCCGTTGAAAACTTCAACCAGTTTGTCATCAATCACCAAAAAGGGGGAGATTGTAAGTGCATCTAGTGCCACCCCTAGTTGGTTTTGGAGTATTGACGACAAACCTTGTTGAGGGACTAATGTGTTTGTGAGAATTGCAGGATAACACAGGTAGTAGTCCCTCATTGATTCGGTTTACCTACCGGAGATGACCCCTAAAAATGTGTGAAGACATTGAACACAATGGTGGTCTGTGAAGAGTTTCACATTGAAGACTATGACATGAGAAGACATCGTATGAAGACTATGGATTGCGAAGACATAGTTGTTTCATAGTTTCCTTTTCTTCTTTGTTGAGTCATAGGAACCACCGCACTGTTAAGTGGGGTCCAAGTGAACAAAGTCATAGTGACTAAAGTGATGCTCAACCAAATCCTATGTCTTCGAGCGAAGACAATGAGAGCAAATCTTATCCAGAGCTGGATAAGTCAGCTTTACTTGTAGCCCAAGTCAAGCTGCTGCGTGTGTTTGAAATCTGACCGTTAGACACATGTCAGTTCCTTAGTGACCCAGGATCATTTCGGACAAATCAGGTTGGGTTGCCTCATGGCTATAAATAGCCCACCCCCTACACCATAAATTGGTGGCTGCTCAGAGTTAGTGCACGGCTTTTGTCATTTGAGAGCAACCCACCTCGAAGCCTTTGAGAGAGAAATCCTTGCAAGGACAAAGCCCTAAACACCCAGAGCCAAAGAGTGTTAGGCATTATTGAAGTCTTTCTGTCTGCGTGATCTGACGACTTATTACACTTGAGGACCGTGAATCTTCTAGCCGGATAGGCATCACGTTCTGAGAGTCCAAGAGTCATTGCGGATCGCCGGTGAACAAAGTGTGTGAAGGTTTGGAAGTCTACCTTGAAGACTTACCAGAGTGATTGGGCGAGGACTATGTGTCCTTAGCTCAAGGGGAATAAGGTGAAGACGCGGTCTTCTGAGTTGAATCTCAGCCTCCCTAACCAGACGTATAGTTGCCACAACAACTGGAACTGATCCAACAAATACCTGTCCTCACCAAGCAACTGGTTCTATCCTTACCTCTCTCTTTACTTACAGCTTGTCTTCGTGAAGTCGTTGTATGTCGCATGATCTGATTGACTTCACTGAGTGAAGACTGTTGATTGATTGGCTTCATACTATCTTCCATCTTGATCCATCCTACCTAGCTGTTGATAGTCTTCGTACTTTCACTTCATTGCTTACTTGACTATGACTTGTCTAGTGTAGTCTACCTTCTGCTGCATGTTGATAGGTTCATTTATATTGTTTGTCCTCAAAACCCCTGTGTATTGAAGACTTTCCTAAAAATCGCCTATTCACCCCCCCTCTAGTCGATAACTAGCACTTCCATGTTCGGCCCATCCGTCAGGACAAATTTCAGTTGTGGGTTTTAAACAAAATGATCAGTTTCCTATTGTAGAAAGAAAGAAAATCCTTAAAGAGATGGACGAGCTCCTTATTAAGGAGGAAATTCTGTGGTGTAATGATACGATGAAATAGGTTGGGTTCAGGTCTGATGTAGGGGACGGATCTCTGGTTTGTTGCCAAGATTCCACAATGCCGTCTTTCTCTCTGGTGTGACCTTCACTTGTGGCTGAACTTGACAGACTCCTCGGTTGCCACAGTCGTCTTCAAAAGGAAGCTTGCTCCGGTTAAGTAGTGGCGACAGCGAGGATGGGCCTACAACTCGCTTTTGGCAAGATTTGTCTGCATTGAGTACTCAAATGTGCTCGTGTAGGTCGATGGCGACGGCTTGTGTAGCATCTCCGTGAGAGCAGCAAAAGCACCCTCCACATGCAAAGTGCGCCATGTGAGTTATGTCAGCCAACCTCGCGGGATTGAAGCGGCATATGTTTGCTCTATCGGACATAGCGTTCCTCTTTGGTGTCATCGAGTTTGGCGGATATGCTAGTGGCAGCCCGGATTGATACGACAGTTGTCGGTGTGCACTTTGGTAGCGGCGAAAGCGCTCGAGTGCCCGGCCGGGTGTGTCGTGGGGTGTTAGCCTTCTGACGTGTTGTGTGTATTGTGGTGCTTTAGGCCTAGTTTTGTTAGGCGTTGCTAAGGTTTTCACCCGGTTTTCCTTGATAAACTGAGCAACCCCTTTTCATTTCTTCCTTTTTAGCACTCGCCTTATGTAGTGCATTCCTCCTCTGGGGTGTTACTTGTAATACCTCTTTCTGATCAATGAATTTGGCAGCTCTCCTGCCAACATTCCAAATGATCTGGTTGTACTTTTTTTCTCCTGGGGTCCTTTGTATTACTGCTAAAACTTCAATATAATCCTAAGGTTTTTTCACATAAAAAATGAAATGGGGAGATTGTAAAACAAAATTACTTCATAGGGGCATCTTTGAGAACAAATAAAAATAATTTTTTTCGCTCTTGGGAAGAGCTATGGGTCCCTTAGGCTGGTCATAGTGGGAGTAACTTAGTAAGTAATATAATGCATTCCAAGACGAATTTGCTTATGTGACATGTAGTTAATGAGGATAGGGGTATTTAGAGTAACATAATATGTTACTGCAACATAACGCAACCCAAAGCAAAATGAGTCTATAATCTAATAAATGCAATCATCTATGATACTACCGCTATGTTACTTTGCACTATGAAGGTAGTGACATACTCCCTCTGTCCGGTGAAGAGTTTACGTTTGTTAGAGCATTTCCTGCCTTTGTGTTTTGGTGATGATGACAACTGTCCTTGTGGTCTAATCGTGTGCCAAGTTATTCAGGTACTCTATGTTGGGTACAAGACGGTTAGGCATTCCCTCCGGACGGAAAAGATCGAAGACGGTGTTCTTTACGTGTTTATTTATTTAGTCGTAGGAAACTCGTACTATTAAGAGGGAATACACATCAAAAGGTATCACTACAAAAAAATACACTTCCGTGATGATACGTGTTTGTCAAAGTAGGTCATGTTTTTTTTGTCATGCATGTACATCCATGACGATTTTATGACAGAATCAAGATAGTCATATTTGTGTTGTCGTAGAAGTGTTCCATGACAATACCAAAATAATCATCACGGAAGTGTCCACTTCCATGATGATAAATGGCGCATTATGGAAGTGATTTCGTCAAGGGTAACCGACACGTGGCATCCACCGTAATGGGTCGCCGTTAAGCTATTGGGTTCTGGTTTGGATCCGATAACCTGTTAATAGGCGGGACCAATGGGGATTTTCCACGTGTGAAATCATCATTGGCTGGAGGAACACGTGCCTGCTCCACGGTGTGCCAGATGTCGTCCGTCCAATGGAGGAGATATGCCTATGATACGTCGACACGTGGCAGGGCCCAACAGAGGCCCATATAGGTAAAAAAGGTCGGCCCAGTCAAAGGCCCGTAGTATTTACTCAGGTACTAGTGGGCCAGCCCAATAACGGCATGTTTAAACATGGCCCATTTACAGCCCGAAGCTAGATCTGGCCTGTTAATTGTTCGTTGAATATTTGGGCCCAATTACGGCCCAGTGACATTTCGGCCTGTTCGAGGCCCATTTCAGCCCGGTGTGTCTTTCGACCTGGGAATGGCCCGTGCTGCCCATGGGCCATATATGGTCTGACACGACATCCGGCCCTCTAACGGCCCGTGATAAAGGTGGCAACAGTTCATCCCAACGTCACGTTGGGCCTGTTAAAGGCCTGTCGCATAATTCGGCCCGTTGATGCCTCTACTAAGCTTGCGGCCTCTTAAGGCCCATGATATCAGTGGTCCAACGAAGGCCCGATATATGTTTCGGCCTGGTAATGGCCCGTCATATAACTGGGCCAAAAAAGGCCCGGACTACATTTCAGCCTGTTGAAGGCCTGTCGATGACTAGTGAAAATTGAGGCCCAACATGCATTTTGGCCTGCTAAAGGCCCATGGTTTCTTCTGGGCCGTAACAGGCCAACAGAATATTTAGCATGTTAATGGCCCAAAGCTACATGGGCCCAACTAAGTGCTGGGTTCACTAAAGGCCCAACTACACTTTGGGCCGAATATAAGCCCCTGTAAGTTGTGGACCTGGCGCAAAGTGTGAAGGCCCCAATGGCCTTTCAGGCCCAAGAAAGTTGCAGGTCGGCCCAATTGTGGCCCGCTAAAAAACAGGCCCGTTAGAGGCCAATGTTTCGGCCCGATCGACTAGATCAGATTTTCTCCATTTTTTCAGATAATGAATGATGGCAGTAACTAGTAGGAATTAAGAACAAACCTACTCTATACAATAAAGAAATTACAGCATAGTAACTTAGAATAAACCTACACTATACAATAAAGAATTTATCGTATATTACATCCACTGGGCATCAAAGTTCACCACCAGTGATCATAAAGCGCAATGAAGAAGCAGATTACAAAAACTGGGCACCATTGCAGCATAACAAAATAATACTGAACCAAGACCACTTCGAAGATAGTTCAAGAAAGGTTAGCCTTGTGCGGAACTGCTGCGCAAGCCGCTGAGCAAGGCTATGAGACCGGCCTAGCATGTCGGTCATAGCTTCCAGGTGTAGTTGTTTAGCAATGAGGTTCTCATTGGTGTTCTCCGCAATCTTTCTTAGAGATAGGACTTCAAGTCGAAGTTGAGTTGCAGAATGCCTTTCTTCTAGAACTTGGGACTGAAGAAGTCGAACTGATTCAGACAACGGACTCTGAGAGCTTGTCTGACTGCTAGTCTCACGTAACTTGAACAATGCATCAAGACAATACTTTGGGGTTGTCTCGCTATCTTCAAGATGTTTGGCCTTCTTTGCTGCAATTTATGTTGGGTTTTTCTCACAGTCTTCAGCAGACTTGTGCATGCCATCATGCATATCACCCTAAAACAAGCAGAGAGACGACAGGTTTTGCACATCTATAAACAAAGATGATAACTGTGCTATCAATTCCATCCAATTTCAAATTAGAAAATAAAGAGTAAGTTAAAAATATCAATATCATAATTTGGCATTGTTCATAATGCGGGGAGCTGCACCACACTACTGGATTACCATGTCAACATAACAAGCATAGATGAAGGGCAAAGACAATCATTGTATCTATTTTGGTTAATGTGCATGGCATGTTGTGCATATCATCAGCCACATCAGTAAGATAAAATAGGAGATGGCAAGGTGCAAACGTGGGCTGCTTCACCACACACTAGATTATAGATCCACAAAACAAGCATACATATAGGGAGTATTGAGTAATGTGCATGGTATGAATAAGGAATTTGGTTTTACAAGTAAAACTTGGAACTTACGGTTGTTGCAAACATGCATTTTGATAGAAACATCAAACTAAACAACAGTTAACGATATGGAGTATGAGCAAATTAAACAACAATCGAGGATAAAGACTTTAAAAGGACTGGCTTACATTAACAGTTAACACTGGCTTTATAATGCCCTTCTCCATGTCAAGGGAAGGATAACTCAAGAATTTCAACACAGAATCTTCTTCATAAGCATTGCATGTACTCTACATTTTGTAGAGAGTAATTATAGATATGATAATACTGGAAGGGGTAGAGGATAATAAAGATAAGATGCAGATTGATGCTACATAATCAACTACCAATCCATGGAAGTACAAGCGTTATAGGACAAAATGTACTGACAAGAGCAATGGGCTACACTTCTACACTGGCATTGTCTGGTAAGATTAAATATAGATCTAATATTTTTTAGTAAATGGTGGGCGAGGGAGATAAGATGCAGAATGCTACACAATGAACCAATCCCTCTTCCCATAATATAAGAGTGTTTTGAACACTGGTGTACTATGCAAAACATTCTTATATTATGGGACGGAGGGAGTAGCTGTTAATGTAAGTACAATGATAGACGACGTTCAATCCTTACAAGAGGATTGTAGAGCTAAACCTCTTCAAAAGCATTGGGTTGATTCTAAATTTATGTAAGAGTCCATACAGATCTTATAATGTCCACCAAATGGACGATAACGAGTCTAACATTTGAAGTGATGCCACATAATCAACCAGCTATGAAAGTAAGTATGGTCATATAGGGCAAGAGGTACTCACAAGAGCAATGCAGTGTGCAGTATAGTTATGAGATTCTGTGGTCCCTTGAGAATGAATGTTCTTATGCTAACAGTTTTAATACAAGTGAGATGTTAAGGCAAATGAAGAAATGTAGTTTAAATTGTGATGTGATATCATAGACAGTACCTTACGATGCAGACGATACCAATGTGTAACAAGATTATTCCAGTCACTGTCTGATAAATGTAGCACCAGAGACTTTACAAAAATTTCTTTTAGAGGCTTGCCATCGAAGTGCGCTTGCCTCAGGTAGGAACGATACTTCATCAACGAGTGCTTGAAAAGCACAACCAACCCTTGCTCGTCTTGACAATCCAGTTTGGTCTCGCCTATTTAAAAGAATGAAATCTTGTGTCTTCTTTCAGCAGAAAGATATGCAATAATTACCATGAATAACATTAGTACATTACTTACATGTAAGTTGCGGAGGAAGATTGGAAATTGTTCTGTGTCTGCAGTATAATCTTTCCATGAAGGAAAGATGCGCACAAAGTTCCAAACAACAATATAAGCTTCATCTTCTAAACTGGGAAGAAATGGAACAGGGGTCCTATTTGCTGCAATTCGGTCTCTCTCTGGGTTGAAAAGGGATTTGGCAATTGGATTTGGTGTACTCTTTGTTGGAATGGGGGTTTTCATCGTAGAGGTGGTGCTATGTTAACTGGCATCATTATACGTTTTGCTGCAGTTGGAGTCTGCTGAGTTGGGGCATCAGAGATGACCAGTGTAGTAGGGATAGAGTTTGCTAGAGTTGGGGCCATGTTTTGTGGGTCAGGTGATATTGCAACCACATCTAATGGGCTATTTGATATATTAGGTGTCACTACCTTTTCCAAATACTTTGCTCGTGCTCCTCCATGATCAGCAATCACCCTCTTCCTTTTAGTCTGATACACAAGAACATCATTTGAATGGGTAAATATGGTATGATGACAGATGGAATATGTACTGAAAATGGATAGGTAGGGCATATTCACATACACAATGTGTAAACTAAGCTAATGGCAGTGCAACAAAGTAGAAGCAATGCAAAGCATCAGTTGATATGTGCGACCAATATAACCTTGGAAAGTTAGAGCAAGCACCTTGATGGGTGAATAAGATAGGACATCTGCCTCTGACTCCTCCACTAGGGAGCTACATTGACTTAGGTCTCCCTCTAGCTCAGAATCATTGTTAGGATCATATTTCGAGCATGAATCTATAGGTGGAGAGCGTTTGCATTGCATTGCATCCAGACTTGATTTCAGTCCCTTAATGCCAAGTTTGATAACCATATGGCATTATTCTGCTTTATTCTTTTCATGCGTGCAAGCTCATAATCATTATGATACTCTTTAGTGTCTGAGATTCATGAAAACACAAAAAGTAGTCAGATTGTCTATGGAATGCATTGTGGATTCAACTCGAAGAGTGTCTCCCTATAAACCCCTGCATATGCAAAGTTCACCCCCAACCATGCTGACTAGACCACACACAGAAATACAAACCTCTTATGTCTCTATAACAGGCAGACACACATTTCAAAACTTAAGTAGGAACATTAGAATCATATCAAATTCATATTTGAACAAATAAACTAAGGAATTATGAGTGGCATAATGTTTAGCTGAAGGAAATATGCCCTAGAGGCAATAATAAAGTTGTTATTTATATTTCCTTATATCATGATAAATGTTTATTATTCATGCTAGAATTGTATTAACCGGAAACTTAGTACATGTGTGGATACATAGACAAATAGAGTGTCCCTAGTATGCCTCTACTTGACTAGCTCATTAATCAAAGATGGTTAAGTTTCCTAGCCATAGACATGTGTTGTCATTTGATGAACGGGATCACATCATTAGAAAATGATGTGATGGACAAGACCCATCCGTTAGCTTAGCATAATGATCATTTAGTTTTTCTGCTATTGCTTTCTTCATGACTTATACATGTTCCTCAGACTATGAGATTATGCAACTCCCGAATACTGGAGGAACACCTTGTGTGCTATCAAACGTCACAACGTAACTGGGTGATTATAAAGATGCTCTACAGGTGTCTCCGATTGTGTTTGTTGAGTTGGCATAGATCAAGATTAGGATTTGTCACTCCGTGTATCGGAGAGGTATCTCTGGGCCCTCTCAGTAATGCACATCACTATGAGCCTTGCAAGCAATGTGTCTAATGAGTTAGCCACGGGATGATGCATTAAGGAGCGAGTAAACAGACTTGCCGGTGATGAGATTGAACTAGGTATGATGATACCGACGATCGAGTCTCGGGCAAATAACATACCGATGACAAAGGGAACAACGTATGTTGTTATGCGGTTTGACCGATAAAGATCTTCGTAGAATATCTAGGAGCCAATATGAGCATTCAGGTTCCGCTATTGGTTATTGACCGGAGATGTGTATCGGTCATGTCTACATAGTTCTCAAACTCGTAGGGTCCGCATGCTTAACGTTTGATGACGCTTTGTATCATGAGTTATATGATTTAGTGAACCAAAGTTTGTTCCGAGTCCTTGATAAGATCACAGACATGACGAGGAGTCTCGAAATGGCCGAGTCATAAAGATTGATATATCTGAAGGCTATATTCGGACATCGGAATGGTTCCGGAGAATTTTGGATATTTTCCAGAGTACCGAGAGGTTACCGGAACCTCCCGGGGAGTTGATGGGCCTTAGTGGGCCTTAGTAGGAAGGAGAGGCAGCAGCCAGGAGGTGGCGCTCCCCAAGCCCAGTCCGAATTGGACAAGGGGTTGGGGGCGCGGCCCCCTCTCCCTTCCTTTCCCCCTTCTCCTTTAGGTGGAAACCTACTAGGACTTGGAGTCCTAGTAGGATTCCCCTTCTCTCGGCGCGCCTAGCTTGGCCGGCCGGCCTCCCCCTCCCTCCTTTATATACGGGGCAAGGGGGCACCTTAGAACACATAAGTTGATCTTTTAGCCGTGTGTGGTGCCCTCCTCCACAGTTACGCACCTCGGTCATATCGTCGTAGTGCTTAGGCGAAGCCCTGCGTCGGTAACTTCATCATCACCGTCGCCATTCCATCGTGCTGATGGAACTCTCCCTCGGCCTCAGCTGGATCAAGAGTTTGAGGGACGTCATCGAGCTGAACGTGTGCTGATCGCGGAGGTGCCGTGCGTTCGGTACTTGGATCGGTTGGATCACGAAGACGTTCGACTACATCATCCGCGTTACTAAACACTTCCGCTTCCGGTCTATGTGGGTTCGTAGACACACTCTCCCCTCTCGTTGCTATGCATCTCTGATACGTCTCCGTCGTATCTATAATTTTTGATTGTTTCATGGGAATATTTGATACGTCTCCAATGTATCTATAATTTTTCATTGTTCCATGCTATTATATTATCAACCTTGGATGTTTTATATGCATTTATATGCTATTTTATATGATTTTTGGGACTAACCTATTAACCTATAGCCCAGTGCAAGTTTCTGTTTTTTCCTTGTTTTTATGTTTTACAGAAAAGGAATACCAAATGGAGTCCAATTGACGTGCCAATTTTTGATGATTTTTATGGACCAAAAGAAGCCCCCGGAATAAAAGAGTTGGGCCAGAAGAGTCCCGGGCCATCCACGAGGGTGGGGACGCCCCCCCCCCCGGCGCGCCGTCCTATCTTGTGGACGACTCGGGGACCCCCTGACTTGTTCCCGACGCCAAAAATTCCTATAAATACAGAAACCTTCAGAAAATAACCTAGATCAGGAGTTTCGCCCCCGCAAGCCTCTATAGCCACCAAAAACCAAACTAGACCCGTTCCGGCACCCTGCCAGAGGGGGATCCATCACCGGTGGCCATTGATACGTCTCCAACGTATCTATATTTTTTGATTGTTCCATGCTATTATATTATCTGTTTTCGATGTTTAATGGGCTTTATTATGCACTTTTATATTATTTTTGGGACTAACCTATTAACCGAAGGCCCAGTGCAAATTGTTGTCTTTTTGCCTATTTCAGTGTTTCGCAGAAAAGGAATATCAAATGGAATCCAAACGGAATGAAACCTTCGCTATGATCTTTTTTGGAACAAACGCAATACAGGAGACTTGGAGTGGAGGTCAACGAAGCAACGAGGCGGCCACGAGGTTGGGCGGTGCGCCCCACCCTCATGGATCCACCGACCTACTTGTTTTGCCTATATATACTCTTATACCCTGAAAACATCCAGGGGAGCCACGAAACCACTTTTCCACCGCCGCAACCTTCTGTACCCGCGAGATCCCATCTGGGGACATTTTCTGGCGATCTGCCGGAGGAGGATTCGATCACGGAGGGCTTCTAAATCAACACCATGGCCTCTCCGATGATGTGTGAGTGGTTTACCACATACCTTTGGGTCCATAGTTATTATCTAGATGACTTCTCCTCTCTCTTTGGATCTCAATACAAAGTTCTCCTCGATGTTCTTGGAGATCTATTCAATGTAATTCTTTTTGCAGTGTGTTTGCCGAGGTCCGATGAATTGTGGGTTTATGATTAAGATTATCTATGAACAATATTTGATTCTTCTCTGAATTCTTATATGCATGATTTGATATCTTTGCAAGTCTCTTTGAATTATCAGTTTGGTTTGGCCTGCTAGATTGATCTTTCTTGCAATGGGAGAAGTGCTTAGCTTTGGGTTCAATCTTGCGGTGTCCTTTCCCAGTGACAACAGGGGCAGCAAGGCACATATTGTATTGTTGCCATCGAGGATAAAAATATGAGGTTTATATCATATTGCTTGATTTTATCCCTCTACATCATGTCATCTTGCCTAATGCGTTACTTTGTTCTTATGAACTTAATACTCTAGATGCATGCTGGATAGTGATCGATGTGTGGAGTAATAGTAGTAGATGCAGAATCGTTTTAGTCTACTTGACACGGACATGATGCCTATGTTCATGATCATGCCTAGATATCATCACAACTATGCGCTTTTCTATCAATTGCTCGACAGTAATTTGTTCACCCACCGTAATTTATGCTAGCTTGAGAGAAGCCACTAGTGAAACATATGGCCCCGGGTCTACTTTACATCATATTATTTCCCCGTCAACTAGCTATTTTATTGTCATTTATTTTGCAATCTTTACTTTTCAATCTATACAACAAAAATACCAAAAATATTTATCTTATTATCTTTACCAGATCTCACTTTCGCAAGTGACCGTGAAGGGATTGACAACCCCTTTATTGCGTTGGTTGCGAGGTTCTTGTTTGTTTGTGCAGGTACTAAGCGAATTGCGTGTAGTCTCCTACTGGATTGATACCTTGGTTCTAAAAAACTGAGGGAAATACTTACGCTACTTTGCTGCATCACCCTGTCCTCTTCAAGGGAAAACCAACACACGCTCAAGAGGTAGCAAGAAGGATTTCTGGCGCTGTTGCCGGGGAGATCTACGCCAAGTCAAGACATACCAAGTACCCATCATAAACTCTTATCCCTCGCATTACATTATTTATTTTTTTGAATATTTACTGTGGGGTAAAACCCCACAGCCCATTTATTAAAAGAAGAGAAGGTCCAACAAAATACAAAGCACTGAGAGAGTGCCAAAACAAAAAAGAGTCCTATCTAATACTTACCTACAGTTACAAAGGGTCCTGGCCCAAGGCAAGAGCTGATGCTAACCTATATTTACAGAAGGGCATTGACCCAAGGTATGAGTTGAGCTCTCACGCTAACGCTAAGCCTATGAGCCAAAAGAAGGATATCATGTATAAAATTGCACCTCCAAGTGGCAAAACGAGCCTGCCCCCCCCCTAAAGATCCTCCCATTTCTGAGGATCCAAATATTCCATGCTGCTGTGAGCATCACTTCAAAGAAAAAAGGGTGGCCAAAACTGGTTCTGGCACTGGAAACACACTCCTGGGTACTAGACCCCTGGACCAGTCAATCTGAAGGTAGTTCCACACTCTGGAGCTGAAATTGCACTAAAAGAACAAGTGGGATCTGTCCTCATGGACATAAGCATTACATATAACACAAAGATTATCCTCATCTTGGGACCTCCAGTGTCTTCGAACCAGCATATCTTTGGTGTTGAGTTTATCAAAGAACAATAGCCAACCAAAGACTTTAATCTTCATTGTGCATCTGCTCTGCCATAACCATTTGCATGGCTTAATAGTGGGCATATTAGAGTGCATGATAGTATAGAACCCTTTGGCCGAAAAAGACCCAGATTTGGAAGGCCACACCCATTGATCAGGAAGTAGAGGATCTCTTTGCAAGTTTAGCAGCCAACCTTCCAGAATTGTTAGCTCTGCAGCAGCTTGTTGGGAGATGGGTAGGTAGAACATGGAAAAAAGATCCTGGGTCTGAAGCACATCCCTGACTGAGACCTTATCATCAATCACAAAAGAGAACAACCTAGGAAGCCTCCTTACAAGGGGCATGGAAGAGCCAGCCACATGCCATGCATCATGCCAGAACATAGCAGTGTCCCCCATGTTAATATGAACAGAAGCAATGGCCCTGTAAGAATCATTTAGATTGAAAACATCCCTCCACTAGAAAGATCCAGTCAATACAGTTGCCTGAGGAACAATGTTGTCATAGTAGGAATCCCAAATTAAGGATACCCAAGGAACATCATGCTTATTGTAGAATTTATGTAGATGTTTCATAAGCAGCCCCTGATTCTGAATATTTAGATTGAGGATGCCCAGCCCACCCTTATCTTTAGGCCTGCAAACCAGGTCCCAAGCTGCCAGAGATTGCTTAGGTACATCTGTATTTCCTCTCCAAAGACATTGCCTGAAGATCCTATCCAATTGCTTGATGATTCCAAGAGGTATATGCAAGGTGCAGAGGAAATAGATTGGCATGGAAGTTAGAACTGAAGTCAACAGTTGCAACCTAGAGCTCTGGTTAAGCATTGCAGAACTAGCAGAGAGCCTTCTTTCAATATTATCCACAAGGGGGAGGAGATCCACAATTTTGGGTCTGGTGGTACCAAGGGGTAGTCCAAGATAAGTAATAGGGAGTTCACCTATCTTGCATCCCAGGAGAGCAGCCAACCTGAGGGCCTCATCATTAGATATATTCAAAGGTATCATAGAGGACTTGGCAAAATTCACCTTGAGACTAGTAGACTGTTGGAACACAGCCAACATATTCTTGAGAGCCACCAATTGTTCCTCCACAGCAGGCAAAATGATGATTGTGTCATCTTCATACTGGATAATTGGGTAGTTAGGATCATGGGATGGTATTGGGAGTGTCAGAGACCCTTGAGCCAACATATGGTTGACCACAGACTGCAACAGATCAACAACAATAACAAAAAGGAGAGGTGACAAAGGATCACCCTGTCTGACCCCACACTTACATCTAAATTGCTTCCCTGGAATGCCATTCAGTAAAACAGAAGATGTCCTAGATGACAGAATCTCCCTAACCCAAGCAATCCACTTGCTATCAAAACCTTTATCATGAAGAACTTGTAGAATTACCTCATGCTCCATTGTATCAAAAGCCTTGGCAAAGTCCGGCTTAAGGATTATGATTGGTCTCTTTGATTGCTTGCATTGATGAATGTACTCAAATGCCCATGCAAGGCAATCCTGAATGGACCTACTTTTCAAAAATCCATACTGGTTCTTATGAATGCATTGCAAAATTACCTTCTGCAACCTATTTGCCAACAGTTTGGTGAGGAACTTCAGACAACTATTTGTAAGGGAAATGGGCCTAAAATCATCTGGTCCCTCAGGAGAAATCATCTTGGGAATAAGGGTGATGAGTGAGCCATTGATGTTCTCCAAAGATAGCTCTCCATCATAAAAAGCCTGTATGAGCATCAAAAAATCATGTTCAATGATATGCCAGCATTTCTTAATAAACATGCCATTAAAACCATCCGGTCTAGGTGCTCTTTCAATGGGTAGCTCCTTTAAAACCTTGTTTATCTCCTCCTGTGAGAAAGGAGCAGAGATAACCTCCAACCCATCGACTAGCTGAATCAACTGTGTGAGATCAAATCCCATGGTAATGCCTTGAGCATGACCCATCCTATTCTTAAAAGAAGACCACAAAATTCCAGCCATTTGTGTATGATCTGAGACTGGATCATTCCCATCAACCCTAAGACTAGCAATTGCATTTTTTCTCAATCTTTCTAAGGCCATTGCATGAAAAAACTTTGAATTTTCCTCACCCACCTTGATATATCCGATTGTACACCGCTATTTCCAATAAATGTAATGAATACGCAGCAAGTTCTCATGGTGCAACTTAACTATCTTTCTAAAATTAAACTCAGGAGTTGTGAGCGGCCTCCACTCCTCAAGCCCATCAAAATGCATAATTACCTTGGCACAATTCAAAGTCAGATGTTTAATGTGAGAGATATTTTTGCTCCACACTTTGAGGTCCATTCGTAACTGTTTGAACTTCCTAGAGATAATTGCAGCCGCAGACAAGTCAGAAAAAACCGGAGCCTCCCAAGACCGCTTGACACAATCCATAAAGCCTGGCATGTCAACCAAATAATTCTCAAAACAAAAAACCCTGGCTTTTGGAATGGTTGTGTCAATGGATACCACGCATGGCACATGATTAGACGATGTTTTCGCTAGGGGGAGTACCATAGTGTTTGGGTAAATGGAAATCCAATCCGATGTTGTAAAGAACCAATCAAGTTGTTCCAGCAGTGGGTTTTCCTGCATATTGGACCATGTATACATTCTCCCTTTCAATGGCAACTCCAAGAGGCCCAAATGACCAATTATCTCATTGAAAAGGAAAATATCGTTAACATTCCCCCCGGCAGGTTTCTATTATACATGGACCTTATAAAATTGAAATCCCCGAGGAGTAGCCAATGTTCATCAGGTGGGATGGTCAGATGATAAAGCCAGTGAACAAAATCATCTCGGAGAGGCCCATCACAAGGCCCATAAACTGACACTAAGGTCCAGGTTTCAGCATTGTGTACTGAAGTAAAAGAAACCACAACACCGAAGCTTTGAATTTCAATTAGTGTGCCAGTGAAAACACCTGAATTCTAGATGACAAGAATACCACCAGAGACCCCTACCGAGTTATAAGGTTGGCAACATCCGTACAAGATAAACCCATAAACTGCCCGTAGAATTCAGATATAAAAAAACGGAAAAGAGATAACCGTGGGCCACAAAATGCAAAGTCGATCAGGCCCACAACACACCACCACCACATCACAGAGAGGTACAGAAAATCACTCATCATTGGAAACTGCATCATCTTCAGACTTCTTAGCGGGAGCCATAAGCTTCTCCTCTGTCAGATCCCCAGCTGGGATGCCCAAAGCGTGGCTGACCGCCTGCATAACCGGAATTGGGGTGTCCGGTGGCATACGAACCTGCTCCGTGGTCTCCTCTTCAGATATCTTGAGCTTCTTCCCTCTCGGTCGCCTCTTGGGTGATGGTTTAACCAAAACTGCAGAGATGGGTTTGAAGCCTGAAGATTTGACACAACTTCTAGTCATTCTCCTCGTGGAGAAGTCTGGAGTATCAGAAATTGGCGCAGCACGACGAGCACGCTTCCTCTCATGCTGTCGCTTCCCAAGCACAGATTCTGCAGGTGGTTTAGTGGCCGAAAATAGAAAGTCAGAGCTCACAAGTCTGCTGTCTGAAGAGGAAACTGCGTCAGGAGGACATGGAGTGACCAAAGTTGAGTCAGCAGCATCTGATATTTCCTCAATAGTGACTGAATGTCTGCGTGCATGAGTAGCCGGCCCCTGAAGGAGGAGGGACAGCCTCCTCTCCTGATTAGGCTGCAACTGGCCCAGGGAGACAACTGACGGTGGCAAGAAAATCCCTGGCAGAGCATATGGCACCTTCTTGATGAGGAAATCCGGCAAAAGGGATGAGAACGATCATGCCCAGATCATCTCAGGTGGCAGCACCGGGCCATACACAATCCTCACAATTCCCAGATGAATGGGATCCATGGGCATAACTGGGTGAGGTTGTTGCTCTTCCTCCATATCCACTGCATTATCATCAGAATCCAAGGAAGGGTTGAGGATCATAGAGTTCTGATCCTGAACTTGCTCATTATCCTGAACTTGCTATTGCGGCTCTTCTGGATGCTCCCAAGCACCCCAACCATCCGCCCGCTGGTCCACATGTCCTCCATTGTTGTGATTTCCATGGAAAGGCTGTGGATAATTGGGAGGCACTGCATTCCAGCCCAAAGCAGGGTAGGGTGGCATCGCCCAAAAAGGTTGTGGTGGATTGACCCCTGGCATGGGATGTGGGTTTCCATCCAACGCATTGGGTCCTCATCCGCAGGTATGACAACTTCTGCAAACTCACCAGCAAGTATAGAACAGCCTGCTGTCCAAGAAACAACAGCACCTCCCCAAGTTGCAAAATCTCTGAAAACGACCGAGCGTGGAACGAGAGCATTATCAGGGAAAGAACATCTGACCACAGACCAGACCTTGCGACGATCAGTTTCATTCCAATAGTTAAATTGGCCAAACATGCCAACAATCTCTGCTAGGTTAGTTATGTTCTGATAGTCCAATGGCACTCCAATGAACATCAACCAACCAGTCCTATGACCATGGATAGCTCTAAATCCTTCCCCCTGATTGTGCGGAATAAATCTTACAAAAAATTCATTACCCTCCGCATCAAGACCCAACGGGAACGGTGGATGATGTGTGAAGGAGGCACGCACCATAGGATCTTCCATCTCAAATAAACCAACCCCCTTGAACCAAGCCTGAGCAGAAAGGATAGGGACTTGCATAGTTTGTGTCAGAAAGTTCAGAACCTGCTCTCGCCGGATGGCCACCAAGTGAGCCGGAGGAAGGGGCTCGACGATCGCCACCATGAACTGCTCGTGCCGGCGTGGTGGCGGAATCGCAGGCGAGTAGTAGGTGCGTGGCATCCTGTCATTGCCACCATCGACCACATCAAATCCCGCAGGGAGGAATCGGTGAGGGTCAATGGCGTACACCGCCATTGAAGAGGTTGGTTGCTTATCCTGGAGCGGCGAGGTGGCGGGTGGGGATGCAGGCAACGGAGCTACAGTTTGGGGCGGCGAAGTAGAGGAGCTGGGTTGCGGCGAGGGGCAGGGGGACGATTGGGTTTTTTGCTGCGGTGTTGCAATTGTATTGGAAACCGAAGAGGCAAGCAAGTCCTCCCTGATGGCGCGAGCTCCAAAGCCGCTCGATGGGATTTTGGGTACCCAGATGGATGTGTCAGGCGGTTGCCCGGTACAATTCTTTTTAATGTGACCAGAACGAAAACATAACCTGCACCGCACCCTGTTCTTGCAAGTGTCTGACTTGTGGCCCATGCCCAAACAGTTCTGACAATCCCAATAACTTGCAGCCATGTCTTCAATCATATCATCAAAACTCTGTAAACCTTTGGTAATATCCTGCGGAGAGGGCGACTCCAAAAAATCCAGAGGAGACGCGTCGGTCTCATCATCTGAAAGAACAATGGGCCTTAAGAGAGAGCCCACGAGCCGGGGTGGTGTTATCGGGCTGGCTTGGGCCGAAGCTGCCGATTCCCCAAAATCCGGTCCAACAAATTTGAAGGTTCCTGAGGATCCGGGGTTGCCGCCAATAGAATTGATCCTGTCCGGGGATGACGGGAACGACCCAAACCTGATCAAAGGGCTCTCCGCCGTCGCCGATGAGCTTTCCGGCAAAGCAGGGCTCAACAGTGCAGGGCTTAGCGATCCCGCCTCATGTGATTCAACAACATAACCAGCTTCACGGATTATCTGGACATCTATGCGTGTAGGATTATAACTATAACCTTTACGAGCTGGATAATTAATGAATGTCGCAAAACACAACTTCTTCTTGGGATCGCTAGATGGCTGACGAGAACGAAGGGAAGATTTACTAGGGCGATGATGTAGGTCCTCCATACCCATTCTAGCCCTACGTTTAGAGGGGCTCACTAAGATCCATTCCTGTTGGGACTCATATTGCCAAGATCTAAACTCTTTCTCCCAATCCGGACCCCCATGGCCCCAAAGATGGAAGTAGCACTTGAATTTAGGGCAAACAAAGCTTCATTGATGCAGAATAAAAAAGCCCACCTCTTTGCAGAAACATTGAACAAGAAAACACCATTGCTAAGGAAAGATACCTTGAGCTGGGAACAGTAACCTCCAAGAGCAGATTCCAACGCCACACCAACATTCTCCTCATCGAGGCGAAAAGAATGTCTGGCAAACGAGACCACCATGATGAAGTGCCCCGTGTCCTTCGATGGATGAACGGATCTGCCGAAGGTGTGTTGAATCTCGTGAGACAACTTCATCCCCGGGGTGAAGTCCAGACCCATGGAGATCGTAGCATGGACCGCCATGAGGAAGAAAATAACCAGTAGAGAGAGGAGGTGACGCCGGAGAGGATGAACCGATCAGATGGCAAAACCCATAGTGAGGCGTGGAGATCGCCGGTGGTGGTGAGTGGCTAGGGTTAGGGTGGCGGCGTGGGGGTGGGAGCCATCCTCCGAAGGCTTGACTACTAGTGTCATTTGCCTCTCGTTTTCCTCTCCCCACTCCACCCTTGCCGTTTTATTCGCCTCTTTTCTGTTCGCCCTTCTTCCGTTCGTCTCTTTTCGCTTGCCTCTTGTGTGTCTGTGTGTTAGATCATTTTTTTGCCCTCATGGCTAGTTCTCCTATCATTGTTAACACTCTCGATAATGAATTTCTTAATTTTAAAAGAAGAGAGGGAGAAAACTTAAAAGATGCTTGGTATAGAATTCGCAATGCTCAAAATAGATCTATTAAAAAGCATTGTACTTCCATTCTTCTTCACAATTTTTACGTAGGCATCACACCTTGGTATAGATATGTTCTTGACACCATCACCGGAGGGGATTTCTTGGGAAGCCATACTTTTGATTCTTATAATGCTATGATAGATTTGTTAGGCCCACCACATCTTTTGGTCAATGGAACTATTTTAACTTTGGAGCATGTGATGCAAAGGCTTGATATTATTAAAAATAAAATTGCCACTTTAGAGCTAATTGAAAATTTGGATAAAGATCAACAATCAAATTACTCAATATGGATCTAAGGTAGGAGTTACTCTGAAAAATCTTAAGGAAAAGGAACTCATAGTTAATGAAAAGATAGATCAAGATTCCAATTGAATTGACAAAGTCGAAGAGATTATTACCAACTTGGGGTCCGCTTTTTCTGCCGTTAAAAATACCTCAAATCCTCCTCCTACCAAAGTTGCCAAATTTATCTTTGTTCCTAAAAATAAGGGTGAATCTTCTAGTAAGAAAAATGAAGATCTCAAATCAATAAGTATTCACCCCAACTTTTTAGATATCGTTAAGGAACCTTTTGCTACAAGTGAATTTCTTGATTTCCTACCTAGAAGTTTGATCATTTGCAAAAATAAAGAACCTCCTAAGGACTATAAGTGTTCAATTGAAGAATTGCCTACCGAAGAGGACAATACCTAGATCTATTCTTGCTTTTATGCCTAGCTAGGGGCGTTAAACGATAGCGCTTGTTGGGAGGCAACCCAACTTTATTTTTGTTCCTTGCTTTTTGTTCCTATTTAGAAATAAATAAATCATACATCCTCTGTTATGATTATGTTTTTATGTTTTAATTAGTTTTTGTGCCAAGTAAAGCCTTTAGGATCTTCTTGGATGATTGTTATTTGATCTTGCTGAAAAAACAGAAAGTATGTGCTCACGAGAATAATTTTCATTTTTTACCAGCGAGTGATAAAATACTGATTCCAACTGCAGTAGATCATTATACAAATAATTTAGGATGTTCTAATTTCTCAGGATTTTTGGAGTTACAGAAGTATTCGAAACCTACAGATTACTACAGACTGTTCTGTTTTTGACAAGTTTCATGGTTATCATTATTTTTTATAGAATACATGTCATCACAATAATCATCATAGACAGGAGGCATGCTTTCATCATAATAAATTTGCTTATCAAAACTTGGGGGACTAAAAATATCATCTTCGTCAAACATAGCATGCCCAAGCTTGTGGCTTTGCAATAATATCAAGTTTCCTCTCTATGTGTTGAAAATCTTGAAGTTTTGCCTGCTTTACCTTCCTATGCTAGTTGATTCTTGTTTACATAAATTGTTTGCTCACAAAATCCCTATGCATAGGAAGTGGGTTATACTTAAATGTGCTTGTCATATTCTTCATGATGCTCTCTTTATGTTTCAATTCTTATCTTTTATGTGAGCGTCATTGAAATCATCATGCCTAGCTTGAAGGCATTAAAGAGAAGCACTTGTTGGGAGACAACTCAACATTTATACCTATTGTTTTTGTGTGTTCACATGATTATGCTACCGTAGTAATCATGTTTTATAGCTTTTGTTTCAATAAAGTGCCAAGTAAGACCTTTGGGATGGCTTACAGTGATAGTTGATTTGATCTTGCTGAAAAACAGAAACTTTTGTGCCCAGGAGATTAGTTTTCATTTTTAACAGACGCGAGATAAAATACTGATTCTTTTTGCGGTGGATTTATAAACAAATTGCTTAGGAATTCCTAATTTCTCAGGATATTTGGAGTTACACAAGTATTCGATAGTTACAGAGTACTACAGACTGTTCTGTTTTTGACAGATTCTGTTTTCGATGCATAGTTTGCTTGTTTTCTAGTTTCTATGGCTTATATTGCTTAATATAAATTGTAGAAATGATATGGTACAGTAGGCATCATGTGAGAAAATTATGAATCTTGTCTTGACAGTACCTAAGTGGTGATTTGCTGTCTTATACTAACAGAGCTTACGAGTTTTCTGTTGAGTTCTGTGTTGTGAAGTCTTCAAGTTTTGGGTAAAGATTCGATGGACTATGGAATAAGGAGTGCCAACAACCTAAGCTTGGGGATGCCCAAGGCACCCCAAGGTAATATTCAAGGACAACCAAGAGCCTAAGCTTGGGGATGCCCCGGAAGGCATCCCCTCTTTCGTCTTCGTCTATCGGTAACTTTACTTGAGGCTATATTTTTATTCACCACATGATATGTGTTTTGCTTGGATCGTCATTTTATTTTATTTTGTTTTGCTTGCTGTTTGAATAAATTACCAAGATATGAAATTCTTAAATGTTAGAGAGTCTTCATATAGTTACATAATTATTCGACTACTCATTGATCTCCACTTATATCTTTTGGAGTAGTTTGTCATTTGCTCTGTTGCTTCATTTATATCTTTTTAGAGCACAACGGTGGTTTTCTTTTGAAGAAATAGATGAACTCTCATGCTTCACTTATATTATTTTGAGAGTCTTTAGAACAACATGGTAATTTGCTTGGGTTATAAAATTAGTCCTACTATGATGGGCATTCAAGATGGGTATAATAAAAACTTTCATATAGAGTGCATTGAATACTATGAGAAGTTTGATACTTGATGGTTGTTTTGAGATATGAAGATGGTGATATTAGAGTCATGTTAGTTAAGTAGTTGTGAATTTGAGAGATACTTGTGTTAAAGTTTGTGATTCCTGTAGCATGCACGTATGGTGAACCGTTATGTGATGAAGTCGGAGCATGATTTATTTTTTGATTGTCTTCCTTATGAGTGGCGGTCGGGGACGAGCGATGGTCTTTTCCTACCAATCTATCCCCCTGGGAGCATGCACATAGTATTTTGTTTCGATAAATAATAGATTTTTGCAATAAATATGTGAGTTCTTTATGACTAATGTTGAGTCCATGGATTATACACACTCTCACCATTCTACCATTGCTAGCCTCTCTAGTACCGCACAACTTTTGCCGGTACCATAAACCCACCATTTACCTTCCTCAAAACAGCCACCATACCTACCTATTGTGTCATTTCCATAGCCATTCCGAGATATATTGCCATGCAACTTCCCACCGTTCCATTTATTATGACACGCTCCATCATTGTCATATTGCTTTGCATGATCATGTAGTTGACATCGTGTTTGTGGCAAAGCCACCGTTCATAATTCTTTCATACATGTCACTCTTGATTCACTGCACATCCCGGTACACCGCCGGAGGCATTCACATAGAGTCATATTTTGTTCTAAGTATCGAGTTGTAATTCTTGAGTTGTAAGTAAATAAAAGTGTGATGGTCATCATTATTAGAGCATTGTCCCATGTGAGGAAAGGATGATGGAGACTATGATTCCCCCACAAGTCAAGATGAGACTCTGGACAAAAAAAAGAAAAAGAGAGAGAAAAAAGAGGCCATGAAAAAAAGAGAAGGCCCAAAAAAACCAAAAAAAGAGAGAAAAAGAGAGAAGGGGCAATGCTACTATCCTTTTACCACACTTGTGCTTCAAAGTAGCACCATGATCTTCATGATAGAGAGTCTCCTATGTTATCACTTTCATATACTAGTGGGAATCTTTCATTATAGAACTTGGCTTGTATATTACAATGATGGGCTTCCACAAAATGCCCTAGGTCTTCGTGAGCAAGCGAGTTGGATGCACACCCACTTAGTTTCTTTTTGAGCTTTCATACACTTATAGCTCTAGTGCATCCGTTGCATGGCAATCCCTACTCGCTCACATTGATATCTATTGATGGGAATCTCCATAGCACGTTGATACGCCTAGTTGATGTGAGACTATCTTCTCCTGTTTTGTCTTCTCCACAACCACCATTCTATTCCACCTATAGTGCTATGTCCATGGCTCACACTCATGTATTGCGTGAAGATTGAAAAAGTTTGAGAAAGTATGAAACAATTGCTTGTCTTGTCATCAGGGTTGTGCATGATTTAAATATTTTGTGTGATGAAGATAGAGCATAGCCAGACTATATGATTTTGTAGGGATAGCTTTCTTTGGCCATGTTATTTTGAGAAGACATGATTACTTTGTTAGTATGCTTGAAGTATTATTATTTTTATGTCAATATTAAACTTTTGTCTTGAATCTTATGGATCTGAAAATTCTTGCCACAATAAAGAGAATCCCATGGATAAATATGTAAGGTAGCATTCCACATCAAAAATTCTGTTTTTACCATCTACCTACTCAAGGACGACCAGGAATTAAGCTTGGGGATGCTGATACGTCTCCAACGTATCTATAATTTTTGATTTTTCCATGCTATTATATTATATGTTTTGGATGTTTATGGGCTTTATTAAACACTTTGATATTATTTTTGGGACTAACCTAGAGCCCAGTGCCAGTTTCTGTTTTTTCCTTGTTTTAGAGTATCACAGAAAAGGAAAATCAAATGGAGTCCAATTGACCTAAAACTGCACGGAACTTATTTTTTGGAACGGAAGCAATCTAGAAGACTTGGAGTAGACGTCAGTGAAGCTTCGAGGGAGGCACGAGGTAGGGAGGCGCGCCCTACCCCCTGGGCGCGCCCCCACCCTCGTGGGCCCCTCGTGGCTCCCCAGATCGACTTTGTTCGCCTATATATATCCATATACCCTAAAAACTAAAGGGAGCAGAATAGATCGGGAGTTCCGCCGCCCGAAGCCTCTGTAACCATCGAAAACCAATCTAGACCCGTTCTGGCACCCTGCCGGAAGGGGGAATCCCTCTCCGGTGGCCATCTTCATCATCCAGGCGCTCTCCATGACGAGAAGGGAGTAGTTCACCCTCGGGGCTGAGGGTATGTACCAGTAGCTATGTGTTTGATCTCTCTCTCTCGTGTTCTTGAGGTGGTACGATCTTGATGTATCGCGAGCTTTGCTATTATAGTTGGATCTTATGATGTTTCTCCCCCTCTACTCTCTTGTGATGAATTGAGTTTTCCCTTTGAAGTTATCTTATTGGATTGAGTCTTTAAGGATTTGAGAACACTTGATGTATGTCTTGCACGTGCTTATCTGTGGTGACAATGGGATATCATGTGATCCACTTGATGTATGTTTTGGTGATCAACTTGCGAGTTCCATGACCTCGTGAACTTATGCATAGGGGTTGGCACGCGTTTTCATCTTGACTCTCTGGTAGAAACTTTGGGGCACTCTTTGAAGTTCTTTGTGTTGGTTGAATAGATGAATCTGAGGTTGAGTGATGCATATCATATAATCATGCCCATGGATACTTGAGGTGACATTGGAGTATCTAGGTGACATTAGGGTTTTGGTTGATTTGTGTCTTAAGGTGTTATTCTAGTACGAACTCTATGATAGATTGAACGGAAAGAATAGCTTCATGTTATTTTACTACGGACTCATGAATAGATCGATCAGAAAGGATAACTTTGAGGTGGTTTCATACCCTACAATAATCTCTTCATTTGTTCTCCGCTATTAATGACTTTGGAGTGACTCTTTGTTGCATGTTGAGGGATAGTTATATGATCCAATTATGTTATTATTGTTGAGAGAACTTGCACTAGTGAAAGTATGAACCCTAGGCCTTGTTTTGACGCATTGCAATACCGTTTACGCTCACTTTTACCATTAGTTACCTTGCTGTTTTTATATTTTCAGATTACAAAAACCTATATCTATCATCCATATTGCACTTGTATCACCATCTCTTCGCCGAACTAGTGCACCTATACAATTTACCATTGTATTGGGTGTGTTGGGGACACAAGAGACTCTTTGTTATTTGGTTGCAGGATTGTTTGAGAGAGACCATCTTCATCCTACGCCTCCCACGGATTGATAAACCTTAGGTC
Source organism: Triticum dicoccoides (assembly GCF_002162155.2). Lineage (NCBI taxonomy): Eukaryota > Viridiplantae > Streptophyta > Magnoliopsida > Poales > Poaceae > Triticum > Triticum dicoccoides. Next base: position 499,298,916 of record NC_041386.1, on the reverse strand, counting down.
ATCCACTTGAGGGAAATTTGCTACTGTCCTACAAACCTCTGCACTTGGAGGCCCAACAACGTCTACAAGAAGAAGGTTGTGTAGTAGACATCACCCTCTACTCTCTTGTAATGGATTGAGTTTTCCCTTTGAAGTTATCTTATCAGATTGAGTATTTAAGGATTTGAGAACACTTGATGTATGTCTTGCATGTCCTTATCTGTGGTGACAATGGGATATTCAGGTGATCCACTTGATGTATGTTTTGGTGATCAACTTGCGAGTTCCGTGACCTCGTGAACTTATGCATAGGGGTTGGCACACATTTTCGTCTTGACTCTCCGGTAGAAATTTTGGGGCACTCTTTGAAGTTCTTTGTGTTGGTTGAATAGATGAATTTGAGATTGTGTGATGCATATCGTATAATCATACCCACGGATACTTGAGGTGACATTGGAGTATCTAGGTGACATTAGGGTTTTGGTTGATTTGCGCCTTAAGGTGTTATTCTAGTACGAACTCTAGGATAGATTGAACGGAAAGAATAGCTTCGTGTTATTTTACTACGGACTCTTGAATAGATTGGTCGGAAGAATAACTTTGAGGTGGTTTCGTACCCTACAATAATCTCGTCGTTTGTTCTCCGCTATTAGTGACTTTGGAGTGACTCTTTGTTGCATGTTGATGGATAGTTATATGATCTAGTTATGTTATCCTTGTTGAGAAACTTGCACTAGTGAAAGTATGAACCCTAGGCCTTGTTTCAAAGCATTGCAATACCGTTTGTGCTCACTTTTATCATTAGTTACCTATCTGTTTTTATATTTTCAGATTACAAAAACCTATATCTACCATCCATATTGCACTTGTATCACCATCTCTTCGCCGAACTAGTGCACCTATAGAATATACCATTGTATTGGGTGTGTTGGGGACACAAGAGACTCTTTGCTATTTGGTTGCAGGGTTGTTTGAGAGAGACCATATTCATCGTACACCTCCCACGGAATGGTAAACCTTAGGTCATCCACTTGAGGGAAATTTGCTACTGTCCTACAAACCTCTGCACTTGGAGGCCCAACAACGTCTACAAGAAGAAGGTCGTATAGTAGACATCAATATAATACCAGTTTCACATACTTTTGGCAACTTTTTATACGATTTATTGGACTAACCTATTGATCCAGTGCCCAGTGCCAGTTCCTGTTTTCTGCATGTTTTTTGTATCGCAGAGTATCCATACCAAACGAAGTCCAAATGCAATAAAATTTCAAGGAGAATTATTTTGGAATATATGTGATTTTTGGGAGTTGGAATCACCGCAAACGGAGGCCCCTGGTGGGCACAACCCACCCGGGCGCGCCAGAGGAGCCAGGCGTGCGGTGGTGGGTTATGCCCACCTCGTATGTCGGTTGGACCTCTACTTCGGGCACAAGGAAGCTTATATCCAGAAAAAAAATCATGTTAAAATCTTAGCGCAATCAGAGTTACGGATCTTTGAGAATATAAGGAATGGTTTTCGGGGAGATTTGAGAACGCGAAACAGAAGAGAACAGAGAGGGAGATCCAATCTCGGAGGGGCTCCCGCCCCTCTAGCGCCATGGAGACCAAGGACCAGAGGGGGAACTCTCCTCCCATCTAGGGGGAGGCCAAGGAAGAAGAAGGAGGGGGCTCTCTCCCCCTCGCTTCCGGTGGCGCCGAAGTGCCACCGGTGCAACGATCGAGACGACGATATACATCAACAATCTTGCTACGTTCAACACCAACTCTCCCCCCCTCTATGCAGCGGTGTAACACCTCTTCTCCCCGCTGTAATCTCTACTTAAACATGGTGCTCAACTCCATATATTATTTCCCAATGATCTATGGTTATCCTATGATGTTTGAGTAGATCCATTTTGTCCTGTGTGTTAATCGTGATCTTGGTTGGTATGATTGTATATTTTATTTATGGTGCTGTTTCCTACCGTGCCCTCTGTCTTGCGCAAACGTGAGGGCCCCCCTGTGATGCCCCCGATTTGACCGTGCACTAATCATACACGCAAACGTGTACGATCAAGATCGGGGACTCATGGGAAGATATCGCAACACAACTCTAAAAATAAAATAAGTCATACAAGCATCATATTACAAGCCAGGGGCCTCGAGGGCTCGAATACAAGAGCTCGATCATAGACGAGTCAGCCGAAGCAACAATAGCTAAGTACAGACATAAGTTAAACAAGTTCCCATAAGATGGCTAGCACAAGCTGGGATATAGATCGAAAGAGGCGCAGACCTCCTGCCTGGGATCCTCCTAAACTATTCCTGATCGTCGGCGGCGGCCTGCACGTAGTAGTAGGCACCTCCAGTGTAGTAGGAGTCATCATCGACAGTGGCGTCTGGCTCGTGGGCTCCAATGTCTGGTCGCAACAACCAGGTATAGAAAGGGGGAAAAGGGGGAAGCAAAGCAACCGTGAGTACTCATCCAAAGTACTCGCAAGCAGGGAACTACACTACATATGCATTGGTATCAATGAAACGGGTAGTATATGTGGACTGAACTGCAGAATGCCAGAATAATAGGGGGATAGCTAGTCCTATCAAAGACTACGCTTCTGGCAGGCTCCATCTTGAAGCAGTAGAAGAGAGTAGATGGTAAGTTAACCAAGTATCATCGCATAGCATAATCCTACCCAGCGATCCTCTCCTCGTCACCCTATTAGAGAGCGATCACCGGGTTGTATCTGGCACCTGGAAGGGTGTGTTTTATTAAGTATCCGGCTCTAGTTGTCATAAGGTCAAGGTACAACTCTAGGTCGTCCTTTTACCGAGGGACACGGCTATTCGAATAGAAAAACTTCCATGCAGGGGTGCACCACATTTCCCAACACGCTCGATCCCTCTGGCCGGGCACACTTTCCTGGGTCATGTCTGGCCTCGGAAGATCAACATGTCGCAGCCCTACCTAGGCACAACAGAGAGGTCAGCACGCCGGTCTAAATCCTATGCGCACAGGGGTCTGGGCCCATCGCCCATTGCACACCTGCATGATGCGTACACGGCGGGAAGCAGACCTAGCCCCCTTAATAAAGCGCAGGCTTATGGTCCAATCCGGCGCGCGCCGCTCAGTTGCTGACGTCAAGAAGGCATTGGCTGATACCATGATGTCGAGTGCCCATAACTTTTCCCGCGTAGTTGGTTAGTGCGTATAGGCCAGTGGCCAGACTTAGATCAAATACCCAGATCTTGTTAAGTGTGTTAATTGATGTAACCGCGGATGCCGACCAGGGCCAGGCCCACTTCTCTCCTAGGTGGTCTCAACCTTCCTTGTCGCTCCGCCACGAAGTAACAGTCAGGGGCCGTCGGGATCCCAGGCCCACCACTACCAGGATGGAACCACCTGTCCTATCAGCCCCCACACCAGAATCACTCGCGGGTACTCTACGAGCCGACCCGACTTTAGTCACCAAGTATCACATATTATACCCATGATCACCTCCTGAGTGATCACGGCCCGATAGTATAGCATGGCAGACGGACAAGAATGTAGGGCCACTGATGGAATACTAGCATCCTATACTAAGCATTTAGGATTGCAGGTAAAGGTAACAACGGTAGTAGCAAAGACAGTCTATGCATCATGATAGGATTAACGGAAAGCAGTAACATGCTACACTACTTTAATGCAAGCAGTAAAGAGAAGAATAGGCGATATCTGGTGATCAGGGGGGGTGGGCTTGCCTGATTGCTCTGGCAAGGAGGGGTCGTCAAGAACGTAGTCAATCGGGGAACCAGCAGCGGCGTCAGTCTCGTAGTCTACCGGAGAGAAGAGGGGGAAGAAACAATGAATACAATGCAAACATATGCATATCAATGCATGACATGACAAGTAACGATGCCAGGTGTGCCCTAACACGGTAGGAGGTGATACCGGCGAAGGGGGAGAACATCCGGGAAAGTATCCCCGGTGTTTTGCGTTTTTGGACAGATGAACCAGAGGGGGAAAGTTGTGTGTTTGCTATGCTAGGGATGTGTGGCGAACGAACGGGCTACGTATCCGGATTCGTCTCGTCGTTCTGAGCAACTTTCATGTACAAAGTATTTTGATCCAAGTTACGGTTTATTTTTCTATGATTTATCAAAGTTTTATGCATTTTTTTTAAATTTATTTAATTTATTTAAATCGAACATTATCCAGAACAGTGAAAGGTGAGGTCAACATGACATCACCATGACGGTAGCAGGTCCAACACAGCTGACCAGAGTCAAACATGACCCGTGGGTCCAGTGGGACCCACCTGTCATTGAGACAGAGGTGAAATATGATTTGCTTTAAACTAATTAGGATTAACTAAGTGTGGGCCTACTACAAAAAAGACACATCCGTGACATTTTGGGCCGAATGATTTTTTTCTAACATACTTATGACACTTCTATGACGATAATTGTGACAAAACCCGGTATCATCATAGATGTGGTGGGCTCCTACTTCTATGACAAAAAATCATGATAGAAAATGGGCTTTTCGTCCTGGGCGGGCCGGAGACACAGCTGCATGACATTCTTTGGGCCGTCCATGACGGAGAAAACCATGGTAGGAGCGAGGGCGAGGAAAATATCGGGGGAGTTCCCGATTATGGTGGGTGGTCGGGGGCCGAGCGATGCGCGTTTCTCTTGTACGTACGCGCGTGTGTGCGAGGCGTTGCGCTCTAACTGAATCCGAGCGAGGCATTGGGCTCTAACTGAACCCGAGCGATTGCACTGCAGGCTACGCGTTACTGAACCCGAGCGATCGATCAATCCCTTGCTGTTAACTGAACCCGAGTGATTCCTTCACTACTGCTGCTAACTGAAGCCGATCGAACACTGCTGCCTCCTTCCTTGGATGAACAGTGAGTGTTATTGAGGGGGTTTGGATGAACAGTTCCCAGTGGGGGTTGGATGAACAGGAACCCGTGGTAGTAGAGGTCGTTGCCGCTGGATGAACATTACCCCGATCGATCGAGCCAGTGGATGAACATGACCCCGTGGAGGGCTGGATGAACAGGACCCCTTGGAGGGCTGGTTGAACAGTAGCCGGTGGAGGGCTGGTTGAACAGTAGCCGGTGGAGGGATGGATGAACAGTAGCCCGTGGAGGGGTGGTTGAACAGGAACCCCGTGGAGAGGGCTGGTTGAACAGTAGCCGGTGGAGGAGCTCACGGTGGAGGCTGGATGAACGGGAGCCCATGGATGAACAGCCGCAGGTGGAGGCTGGAGGAAGACGATGGTGGATGAACAGTAGCCCATGGAGGCAGTCAACGGTGGAGATGAACAGTAGCCCGTGGAGGCAGTCGACAGTGGAGATGAACAGTATCCCGTGGAGTCCCGTTTTGCGGTACGCCACACCCCTCCCGGTGAACAGGAGCCCCGTTTCGACCGTAGCGCTCCAACACAAGTCCGTTTCCTTAGTTGGGGGTACGCTACACTCCTCCCGATCAACATGACCCCGTTTCGACCGTAGGACGTCCTTTTCCTCCATTTTGTGGTACGCCAGACCCCTCCCGATGAACAAGATCCCGTTTCCACCGTGGTCGGTCGAACACAAGGCCGTTTCCTCCGTTCTGTGGTACGCCAGGCCTCGTTTCCATCGCCTGTTCCATCCAAGCCGGTTGGCTCCGGATGAACAACACACATTCTGTTGCCTCCTGATGATCACGACGCATTCTGTTGCCTCCCCATGAACATGACGATGACGCTGTTTCTCCGTTCCGACCCAGCCACAGCCATGTACACGAGCCCTGGCCATACGTATGCGCGAGTAGGTGTTTGAGACCCTGCCCGTATGTACGTACGTGGCCGTATTTACTTTCTTGCACCCTGGCCGCTGTATGTGCATGTACATGATACGTGCGTGCCTCTACTACGACATGTGTGCGCCTCTACTACGACACGTGCCCTTCCTTGCACGGCCACGGCATCGCTGCAGCCTGCAGACATACCGATCATATGTACGTACATGTTCGCGACCAGAATGACAACACTACGTATGCTTCGACCAGGTGGGTCCCGACTGTCGGGCACTTCCTTGCGTGTGAAGATGTAGCTGGTGGGTCCCAACAGTCAGGGGGCAAATCATTTTTTTGCCCGTAATATGGATGCACTTCCTTGCGTGCGAAGATGTAGCTGGTGGGTCCCAACAGTCAGGGGGAGAAAACATTATTTTTCAGGGTAAAAAGGATGCAGTTGCATGCATGCGTCCATGGGCATGGTGCGTCCCCACTGTCAGCCTCTCACGTACAGTCATCTTTCGATGACTCTCGGTTGTTGACCACGTTGACCACACCATGCCGAGTGCACCAAGGCCGGTGGACGACGGCGAGGCCCCAGACTAGAACGCCCCGGAGATGGGGAAGACACGGCAGTGGAGTCGCAGATGGAGAGGAGTGGGAAACTTGACTGGTTCAGGTGCACGTCAACACTGCCGCGGTGCCGCCCATGGGAGACAGGAGCAAGAACAGAGGTTGAAGAAGGAGCACGACTGTTGGATTAAAATCCAACGGTCTAGCTACTAGAATCATTTGTTGATTAAGTTGATAAAGCCCTGTGTACACGTCCGCTTAGTAGGCCCACAAGTCAGCCACCAAATCTAACGGGTCCCAGCTGTCAATGGGAGGAATAATTTTTTTCGCATAACAAGGAGGCACTTCATTCCGTGCGAAGATACAACCGGTTGGTCCCAGCTATCAGGGGGAGGAAACAGCTTAATAAGGAGGAACTTTCCTTGCGTGCGACCATGGACCTCGTGGGTCCCAGCCATCAGGCACTCCAAGTACAGTCCTCTTCTGATGACTCTCGTTTGTTGACCACGCCGCACCAAGCACATCGAGGTGATGGGCGATGGTGAGGCCCCAGACTAGAACGACCCGGAGAAGGGGAAAACGCAGCAGTGGAGTCGCAGACGGAGAGGAGTGGAAAACTTGACTGGTTCGGGTGCATGGTGGGCCTACACTCGGTAGAGAATAACAGGAGGTGCGGAGTGGAGGGATGGCCTGGCCGTCGGCGGGGTAGCATTTTGCTGAGGCACGCAAAACAATGTCGCTGGATGCCGGAGGCTGGAGTAGGCAGTCCCGGCAGCGCTGGGGGAAGAAGATGAGAGATTGAAGAAGAATCCCAGCCGTTGGATGTAAATCCAACGCCTTGTTAGGCTTTGACCTACTGGCCCACATGTCGGCCAGTCCATTTGTTTTTAGTCCATTTGGTGGGCTGGGTGAAACAATGATGTAGCATCTATGCGGCCCATTTATATATATGGTAGAATTTAAAGCCTATTTGCATTTTTCTCGAAATTCTTGGACTTGCTGGGTTGGGTGAAAATATCATGTTGGGCTGGACGGAGAAATGTTATAAAAACATAAACACATGATTGCACGTATATTACTACATTGGTCAGTAAATCTTTGCTAGCTTATGTACGCAATCACTAGGAGTTAACTTGCCAAGTTATATATAAACAATTATTATTATTATTTTGTAAGAACTTTCAACTTATGAAATAAAATATCATTTTAATTTGATGAGTTAATAGGACGTGGGGTATTATTATTTTTTAGGCTAGACGTGGGACAATTGAGTTGGTTTGGGGAAAAGTACTGGGAGAAAACTCAGTTTACATCGAAAAATAAAGTGGGAGAAAATTCAGATATGGGATTGATGAAAATGAAAAATAAAGGAAGTAGGAATGTCTATAAAATGGTTGGACGAATGACAGGTTTAATGGAACCTTATGTTGTTTCTATTATATATATATATGTAATAAAATAAAATATAAATATAGGTTCAGTTTTGCATTCTTATAGAAAAATAGAACTGAGCTGTGCATCGTCTTGAAAAAACAAACATAACTTGGGCTGCTGATGTTATAGACAAGCTAGGTTGGGAGGCCCAGAAGCCGCTTGATACCTGCTTGTCGGATGTGGCGTTCCGGCAAACCCTTAAGGTTCAAACACTGGGGTGCGCGCGAAGTCTTTCCCTCCTACCGATCTACGCTCTAGCTCGCTAAGGTCTTGCGGACGAACTCGACAAACTCACAACACAGAAAGACACAGGGTTTATATTGGTTTGGGCCACCATTGTGGTGTAATACCCTACTCCAGTGTGGTGGTGGTGGATTGCCTCTTGGGCTGATGATGAACAATACAAGAGGAAGAACAGCCTCCTGAGGTTGAGGTGTTCTTGTGCGTATGAACTTGTGGTGTGAGGATTCCCTCGAGCTAAGATGAGATGCCCCTACTATGGTGGTGGCTAGTCCTATTTATAGAGGCCCTGGTCCTCTTCCCAAATATTGAGCGGGAAGGGAGCCAACAACGGCGGGCAAATTTGAAGGGGGACGACTAGTACAAGCTATCCTTACAAAAGCGGTCTTCACCTGTGAAAGACTCTGGTGGTGACGCCGTCTTGGGCTCCACGATGGCCTCCGTCTTGCCGTCCGCCTGGTCTTGGTCTTGTTGCACCAAAATGGCAACCTTTGCCTGAGGCCTCGGTACTCCACGGCTGCGCTTGCCTCCTTTGTACCAAAGAGGAAACAAGGACGTTGCACGCGTTGGCGCCCGCCTCATGTCGATCGTCATGGCTCACGTCACGAGAGTCTCGTGAGGTTCGCCCCGCCTTGATATCTCCACTCCTCGTGAGCCTGACTAGCCAGGCCACTCCAGAGGAGGTCTTGTGTCATCCGCCTCGCGAGGCTTGGACCCTTGTGAGGGTCTTGGGTGCCTTGTTGATGAAGATGGGACATACGGCCTGCGGCTTGGCCACGCCGTGGGGCCACAGGAAGGCAAGTCTGAGGACCCCCATTCAAAGAACGCCGACAGTAGCCCGGGGCCCAAGGTGCGCGCGGGCTTGGCTTCGCGGCGAAGCCAAGGGTCAAGTTAGGAGCACCGCAGGCCCCAAAAGCATGCGGCCTAGGTTGACGCGTGGCGGTTGATTGGGCGTGGGTGTCTCCGCTTCCCACGCTGCCTCGGCAACTGCTTGACCTGACAAGGCTGGCACGGGCGGCACTTGCCTTCATTGCTTCTTCCTTGCCTCGCTCCACATCCCCTTTCCCGCTCTTCGCCGCCGCTACCTACAGATCTGCTCCGGCCTTGCTCTGCATCTGCCGCCCATGGCGCCGCGCAAGGTCAAGACTTCCTCGGCTCCGGCTTGGTATGAGCCCGCTCTTGAGGCGTCCACTGTCACGGAGAAGAGTGCTACGTCTTGAGCTTGCATTGGTTTTCTCCGAAGAGGAAGGGATGATGCAACAGAGTAGCGTAAGTATTTCCCTCAGTTTTTGAGAACCAAGGTATCAATCCAGTAGAGGCCACGCTCAAGTCCCTCGTACCTTCACAAAACGATAGCTACTCGCAACCAACGCGATTAGGGGTTTTCAATCCCTTCACGGTCACTTACGAGAGTGAGATCTGATAGATATAATATTTTTTGGTATTTTTGGTATAAATATGCAAAGTAAAAAGTAAAAGCAAGGTAAAAAATCAAAGCAAGATTAAAGTGATGGAGATTGATATGATGAGAATAGACCCGGGGGCCATAGGTTTCACTAGTGGCTTCTCTCAAGAGCATAAGTATTCTACGGTGGGTGAACAAATTACTGTTGAGCAATTGACAGAATTGAGCATAGTTATGAGAATATCTAGGCATGATCATGTATATAGGCATCACGTCCGTGACAAGTAGACTGAAACGATTCTGCATCTACTACTATTACTCCACTCATCGACCGCTATCCAGCATGCATCTAGAGTATTAAGTTAAAAACAGAGTAACGCCTTAAGCAAGATGACATGGTGTAGAGAGATAAATTCATGCAATATGAAATAAACCCCATCTTGTTATCCTCGATGGCAACGATACAATACGTGCCTTGCTACCCCTTCTGTCACTGGGTAAGGACACCGCAAGATCGAACCCAAAGCTAAGCACTTCTCCCATGGCAAGAACTACCAATCTAGTTGGCCAAACCAAACGGATAATTCGAAGAGACTTGCAAAGATAACCAATCATACATAAAAGAATTCAGAGAAGATTTAAATATTATTCATAGATAGACTTGATCATAAACCCACAATTCATCGGTCTCAACAAACACACCGCAAAAATAAGATTACATCAAATAGATCTCCACAAGAGAGGGGGAGAACTTTGTATTGAGATTCAAAGAGAGAGAAGAAGCCATCTAGCTACTAACTATGGACCCGAAGGTCTGAGGTAAACTACTCACACTTCATCGGAGGGGCTAGGATGATGTAGAAGCCCTCCGTGATGACGGCCCTCTTTCGACGGAGCTCCGGAACAGGCCCGAAGATGGGATCTCGTGGATACAGAAAGTTGCGGTGGTGGAATTAGGTTTTTGGCTCCTGTTCTGATCGTTTGAGGGTACGTAGGTATATATAGGAGGAAGGAGTATGTCGGTGGAGCACCGAGGGGCCCACGAGGCAGGGGGCGCGCCCTAGGGGGGGCGCCCCCCACCCTCGTGACCTCCTCTTTGACTCCCTGGAGTAGGGTCCAAGTCTCCTGGATCACGTTCTGTGAGAAAATCACGTTCCCGAAGATTTTATTCCGTTTGGACTCCGTTTGATATTCTGTTTTTCCGAAACACTGAAATAGGCAAAAAAACAACAATTCTGGGCTGGGCCTCCGGTTAATAGGTTAGTCCCAAAAATAATATAAAAGTGTAAAATAAAGCCCAATATAGTCCAAAACAGTAGATAATATAGCATGGAGCAATCAAAAATTATAGATACGTTGGAGACGTATCAGGCATCCCCAAGCTTAATTCCTGCTCGTCCTCGAGTAGGTAAATGATAAAAAGAGATTTTTTGATGCGGAGTGCTACTTGGCATAATTTCAATGCAAATCTTCTTAATTTTGGTATGAATATTCAGATTAGAAAGATTCAAGACAAAAGTTTATATTGACATAAAAATAATAATACTTCAAGCATACTAACAAAGCAATTATGTCTTCTCAAAATAGCATGGCCAAAGAAAGTTATCCCTACAAAATCATATAGTCTGGATATGCTCCATCTTCACCACACAAAGTATTTAAATCATGCACAACCCCGATGACAAGCCAAGCAATTGTTTCATACTCTAACTTTTTCAAAACTTTTTCAATCTTCACGCAATACATGAGTGTGAGCCATGGATATATCACTATAGGTGGAATAGAATGGTGGTTGTGGAGAAGACAAAAAGGAGGGGAATATAGTCTCACATCAACTAGGCATATCAACGTGCTATGGAGATGCCCATCAATAGATATCAATGTGAGTGAGTAGGGATTGCCAATGCAACGGATGCACTAGAGCTATAAATGTATGAAAGCTCAACAAAAGAAACTAGTGGGTGTGCATCCAACTTGCTTGCTCACGAAGACCTAGGGCACTTGAGGAGGCCCATCATTGGAATATACAAGCCAAGTTCTATAATGTAAAATTCCCACTAGTATATGAAAGTGACAACATATGAGACTCTCTATATGAAGAACATGGTGCTACTTTGAAGCACAATATATGAGACTCCATGGTGCTACTTTGAAGCACAAGTGTGGAAAAAACATAGTAGCATTGCCCCTTTTTATTTATTTTCTTTTTTGGGGGCCTTTTTTTATTTGGCCTTTCTTTTTTTGGGACAATGCTCTATTGAATGATGATCATCACACTTTTATTTATTTATAACTCAATGATTACAACTTGATTCTAAAACAAAGTATGACTCTATATGGACGCCTCCGGCGGTGTACCGGGATATGCAATGAATCAAGAGTGACAAGTATGAAGAAATTATGAACGGTGGCTTTGCCACAAATACTATGTCAACTACATGATCATGCTAAGCAATATGACAATGATGAATGTGTCATGATGAACTAGATGGTGGAAAGTTGCATGGCAATATATCTCAGAATGGCTATGGAAATGCCATAATAGGTAGGTATGGTGGCTGTTTTGAGGAAGGTATATGGTAGGTGTATGATACCGGCAAAAGGTGCGCGGTATTAAAGATGCTAGCAAAGGTGGAAGGGTGAGAGTGCGTATAATCCATGGACTCAACATTAGTCATAAAGAACTCATATACTTATTGCAAAAATCTAGAAGTTATCAAAGCAAAGTATTACACGCATGCTCCTAGGGGGATAGATTGGTAGGAAAAGACCATCGCTCGTCCCCGACCGCCACTCATAAGGAAGACAATCAATAAATAAATCATGCTTCGACTTCATCACATAACGGTTCACCATACGTGCATGCTATGGGAATCACAAACTTTAACACAAGTATTCTTTAAATTCACAACTACTCAACTAGCATGACTTTAATATTATCACCTCCATATCTCAAAACAATTATCATGCTTCAATCTTTTCTTAGTATTCAACACACTCAAAATAAAGTTTCACAAATCTTGAATACCAAGCATATTATTATTAAGCAAATTACCATGCTATTAAGAGACTCTCAAAATAATTTAAGTGAAGCATGAGAGATCAATAGTTTCTTTAAAACAAATCCACCATCGTGCTTTAAAAAATCTAAGTGAAGCACATAGAGAAAAATTATAATGCTGAAAATATATAAGTGAAGCACATAGAGCAAAATTAACTAGCTCAAAAGATATAAGTGAAGCACATAGAGCAAAACTACTTAGCTCAAAAGATATAAGTGAAGCACATAGAGTATTCTATCAAATTTTAATTCATGTATGGCTCTCTCAAAAGGTGTGTACAGCAAGGATGATCGTGTCATACTAAGACACAAAGACACAAATAATACAAGACGCTCCAAGCAAAACACATATCATGTTGGTGAATAAAAATATAGCTCCAAGTAAATTACCGATGGAAGTGGACGAAAGAGGGGATGCCTTTCGGGGCATCCCCAAGCTTTGACTTTTTGGTGTCCTTGGATTATCTTGGGGGTGCCATGGTCATCCCCAATATTAGGCTCTTTCCACTCCTCGTTCCATGATCCATCAAAAGAATTCACCCAAAACTTGAAAACTTCACAACACAATACTCAAAATAGAAAACTCGTGAGCTCCGTTAGCGAAAGAAAACAAAATACCACTTCAAGGTACTGTAATTAACTCATTCTTTATTTATATTGGTGTTAAACCTACTGTATTCCAACTTTTCTATGGATTATAAACTATTTTACTAGCCATAGATTCATCAAAATAAGCAAACAACACACGAAAAACAGAATCTGTCAAAAACAGAACAGTCTGTAGTAATCTGTAGCTAGCGCAAGATCTGGAACCCCCAAAATTCTAAAAGAAATTGATGGACGTGAGTAATTTATCTATTAATCATCTGCAAAAAGAATTAACTAAATAGCACTCTTCAAATAAAAATGACATCAGTTCTCGTGAGCGCTAAAGTTTCTGTTTTTTACAGCAAGTTCAACAAGACTTTCCCCAAGTCTTCCCAACGGTTCTACTTGGCACAAACACTAATTAAAGACAAAAAACACAACCAAAACAGAGGCTAAATAATTTATTTATTACTAAGAAGGAGCAAAAAGCAAGGAATAAAAATAAAATTGGGTTGCCTCCCAACAAGCGCTATCGTTTAACGCCCCTAGCTAGGCACAAAAGCGAGGATAGATCTAGGTATTGCCATCTTTGGTAGGCAATCCATAAGTGGCTCTCATGATAGTTTCATATGGCAATTTTATTTTCTTTCTTGGAAAGTGTTACATGCCCTTTTTTAATGGAAATTGAAATCTAATATTCCCTTCCTTCATATCAATAATCGCACCAACCGTTCTAAGGAAAGGTCTACCAAGAATAATAGGGAAAGAAGGATTGCAATCTATATCAAGAACAATGAAATCTACGGGCACATAATTCCTATTTGCAACAATAAGAACATCATTAATCCTTCCCATAGGTTTCTTAATAGTGGAATCTGCAAGATGCAAGTTTAGAGAGCAATCATCAAAATTACGGAAATCTAGCCATTCACACAAAGTCTTGGGAATAGTAGAGACACTAGCACCCAAATCACACAAAGCATAACACTCATGATCTTTAATTTTAATTTTAATAGTTGGTTCCCACTCATCATAGAGTTTTCTAGGGATAGAAACTTTCAACTCAAGTTTTTCTTCATAAGATTGCATCAAGGCATCAACAATATGTTCGGTGAAGGCTTTATTTTGACTATAAGCACGTGGAGAATTTAGCACGGATTGCAACAAGGAAATACAATCAATTAAAGAGCAACTTTCATAATTAAATTCCTTGAAATCCAATATAGTGGGTTTAGCAACATCTAGATTTTTATTTCTTTCAATCCCACTTTCATCGATTTCATCATTAAGATCTAAATACTCCGAATTTTTAGAACGCCTTCTAGGTAAAGGAAGATCATATTCAGTTTCATCAAGATTCATATTGCAAAACAAAGATTTAATAGGGGACACATCAATAACTTTTAGATCTTCATCTTGATTTTCATAGGAATTGGAGGAACGCGCTTTAATAAAGGCATCTTTTGAAGCACGCATCCTAGCGGTTCTTTCCTTGCACTCATCAATGGAAATTCTCATGGCTTTGAGAGACTCATTGATATAATGCTTAGGAGGAATAGATCTAAGCTTTAAAGAATCAACCTCAAGAGAAATTCTATCAATGTTTCTAGCCAAATCATCAACTTTAAGCAATTTTTCTTCAAGCAAAGCATTAAAATTCTTTTGTGAATTCATAAACTCTTTAACACTATTCTCAAATTCAGAGGGGATCTTATTATAATTTCCATAAGAGTTGTTGTAGGAATTACCATAATTATTAGAAGGATTACTAGGATATGGCCTAGGATTAAAATTCCCTCTATAAGCGTTGTTACCAAAATTATTCCTACCAACAAAATTCACATCCATAGATTCATTGTTATTCTCAATCAAAGTAGACAAAGGCATATCATTAGGATCAGAAGAAACACTCTTAGTAGCAAATAATTTCATAAGTTCATCCATCTTTCCACTCAACACATTAATTTATTCTATCACATGCACTTTTTTATTAGAAGATCTTTCAATATGCCATTGAGAATAATTAACCATAATATTATCTAGGAGTTTAGTAGCATCTCCTAAAGTGATTTCCATAAAAGTGCCTCCCGCAGCCGAATCTAAAAGATTTCTAGAAGCAAAATTCAATTCGGCATAAATTTTTTGTATGATCATCCACAAATTCAAACCATGAGTAGGGCAATTACGTATCATTAATTTCATTCTCTCCCAAGCTTGTGCAACATGTTCATGATCAAGTTGTTTAAAGTTCATAATATCGTTTCTAAGAGAGATGATCTTAGTGGGAGGAAAATACTTAGAGATAAAAGCATCTCTGCACTTGTTCCATGAATCAATACTATTTTTAGGCAAAGACGAAAACCAAGCTTTAGCACGATCTCTAAGCGAAAAAGGAAATAGCTTCAATTTAACGACATCATTATTGCCATCTTTTTTCTTTTGCATATCACATAAATCAATGAAGCTATTCAGATGAGTAGCGGCATCTTCACTAGGAAGGCCGGCGAATTGATCTTTCATAACCAGATTCAACAAAGTAGTATTAATTTCACAAGATTCAACATCGGTAAGAGGAGCAATCGGAGTGCTAAGGAAATCATTATTATTGGTATTGGTGAAGTCACACAATTTGGTATTATCTTGAGCCATCGCGACAAACAAGCAACCTAACACACGAGCAAACAAAAAGGCAAGCGGGCAAAAGAGGCAAATAGAGAGGGAGGATAGAGAGAGAGAGAGGGCGAATAAAATGGCAAGGGTGAAGTGGGGGAGAGGAAAATGAGAGGCGAATGGCAAATAATGTAATGCGAGAGATAGGGATTGTGATGGGTACTTGGTATGTTGACTTTTGCGTAGACTCCCCGGCAACGGCGCCGGAAATCCTTCTTGCTACGTCTTGAGCTTGCGTTGGTTTTCCCCGAAGAGGAAGGGATAATGCAACAGAGTAGCGTAAGTATTTCCCTCAGTTTTTGAGAACCAAGGTATCAATCCAGTAGGAGCCCACGCTCAAGTCCCTCGTACCTGCACAAAATGATAGCTACTCACAACCAACACGATTAGGGGTTGTCAATCCCTTCACGGTCACTTACGAGAGTGAGATCTGATAGATATAATATTTTTGGTATTTTTGGTATAAAGATGCAAAGTAAAAAGTAAAAGCAAAGTAAAAAAGCAAAGCAAGATTAAAGTGATGGAGATTGATATGATGAGAATAGACCCGGGGGCCATAGGTTTCACTAGTGGCTTCTCTCAAGAGCATAAGTATTCTACGGTGGGTGAACAAATTACTGTTGAGAAATTGACAGAATTGAGCATAGTTATGAGAATATCTAGGCATGATCATGTATATAGGCATCACGTCCATGACAAGTAGACCGAAATGATTTTGCATCTACTACTATTACTCCACTCATCGACCGCTATCCAGCATGCATCTAGAGTATTAAGTTAAAAACAGAGTAACGCCTTAAGCAAGATGACATGATGTAGAGAGATAAATTCATGCAATATGAAATAAACCCCATCTTGTTATCCTTGATGGCAACGATACAATACGTGCCTTGCTGCCCCTTCTGTCACTGGGTAAGGACACCGCAAGATCGAACCCAAAGCTAAGCACTTCCCCCATGGCAAGAACTACCAATCTAGTTGGCCAAACCAAACAGATAATTCGAAGAGACTTGCAAAGATAACCAATCATACATAAAAGAATTCAGAGAAGATTCAAATATTATTCATAGATAGACTTGATCATAAACCCACAATTCATCGGTCTCAACAAACACACTGCAAAAAGAAGACTACATCGAATAGATATCCACAGGAGAGGGGGAGAACTTTGTATTGAGATTCAAAGAGAGAGAAGAAGCCATGTAGCTACTAACTATGGACCCGAAGGTCTGAGGTAAACTACTCACACTTCATCGGAGGGGCTAGGATGATGTAGAAGCCCTCCGTGATGACGGCCCTCTTCCGGCGGAGCTCCAGAACAGGCCCCAAGATGGTATCTCGTGGATACAGAAAGTTGTGGCAGTGGAATTAGGTTTTTGGCTCCTGTTCTGATCATTTGGGGGTACGTAGGTATATATAGGAGGAAGGAGTACATCGGTGGAGCACCAAGGGGCCCACGAGGCAGGGGGCGTGCCCTAGGGGGGGCGCCCCCACCCTCGTGACCTCCTCTTTGACTCCCTAGAGTAGGGTCCAAGTGTCCTGGATCACGTTCGGTGAGAAAATCATGTTCCCGAAGATTTTATTCCGTTTGGACTCCGTTTGATATTTTGTTTCTCCGAAACACTGAAATAGGCAAAAAAACAACAATTCTGGGTTGGGCCTCCGGTTAATGGGTTAGTCCCAAAAATAATATAAAAGTGGAAAATATAGCCCAATATAGTCCAAAACAGTAGATAATATAGCATGGAGCAATAAAAAATTATAGATACGTTGGAGACGTATCAAAGAGCCTTGCCTCCGTGCACCTGCTGACGGCGGGAGAGACCAACGAGTGGGGGAAGACGGAGCTCCGGCTTGCCTCCGACGAGCCGGAGCCTGAGGGGAGCACCTTCCGCAGGCGATGACGACATCCAGGGGTGACCTGCGGCTATTCTTCTCGTTTTATTCCTGCGACATACATCAGGCCTCATGGAGGCGTTTAGACTTTTCATTTGGTATTGTGAGAACAATATGCTTGTAATATTTGCTTCGAGATTTTGCGTTTTCCTTCCTATTTGCTTTGTTCTACGTCGGCAGAGCCCGGCCCCGCGCATACTTCAACCGCCATTGGGCCGACCAGAGACCAGGACGGTCCAAGGAGTGAGGGGCTACGTGACCAATTAGGCTCCTGACTCGCGATGCTCAGGAGTCCCCCTTGACGTGCGAATAGCATATAGGGAGAGTTCATGAGGATAGATTAATGTTCTACGTCGACAAAGCCCGGCCCCGCGCATACCTCAACCTCCATTGGGCCGACCGGAGACCAGGCGGACCAAGGAGTGAGGGGCTACGTGACCAGTTAGGCTCCTGGGTCGCGATGCTCAGGAGTCCCCCTTGACGTTCAAACAATTTCCATACCTGCCCTTGCCGAGGCCTCGGGAGGGGCGCACAACGCCCAGGTCCGAGGGACCTGGTTGGGTGGCGTGCGCTTAGGCGTGACCCGAGCGCAGCCCCGATGCCCAGCCCCCTCGCGCGACTCTCTCGAGGGGAGGCGTCGTGGTGAGGCTGGGCGCTGAGCTCTAGGCTCCCTGGGGTTGGTACGACCGTGGGGTCGTCCTCAGTTGTTTATCACCAACGCAGAGCATAGTGCTTCCGCTTGTGCACGGGCATAGCCGCTCCTCGGCAGTGTCGACAGCCAGCATAGGGCATGGAGCTTCCACTTGGGCGTGGGATGCCCCCCCCCCCTTCGGGAGGAGCCCCCGGGGCGTGTACAGCCCCGCCCTGACACGTGGCTTGCACGGCAGGGCTGCGAGGTGTATCTGGCACTCGTGAGCCAGCGCAGGACTCATGAGGCCCTACCTCAAGGTGGGTTGCGCCTGGTCTTGAGTCTTGGTGACTGTATGTCCTGGCAAGGCGGTTAGATGCAAGCACTCTACGTCCACAGGTCCCGGCCCTCGAGCAAGATCAGCCGCCGCTGGTATGCCAGGTTGCGATGCCGTGGTCAAGGCCAGGGGGTGAGGGCTGGCGAGCCAGTAAGATCTCCTGAGTCGCGATGCTCAGGATCCCCCCTTTTAACATGCAAGCGGGTTGCATGGGATAAGCAGACCCGCGGCGGGTGGCAACCGAGCAGGCGATAGCCGTCGGCAGGTTAAGCATGAAGAGCAGATCGACTTGGATAAACGCAGGAAGATACATGCCACTGCGTCTGGCCCGAGCGGCTTAGGGATGATGCAGCCCAAGGGCCGCCCCCAACAAGGTAAGATAAAGACTTAAGCAAAAGGATACATGCCACAGGGATAGACCCGTGTGGCCTGAGAATAATGCAGCCCGAGGGGCGCTCCCAGCTTAAATGAACTTGGAAGATGTCACCTGGTTCTGTAGACGAAGTAGAGTTGGTGCAGCTGAAGCCACGCGTTGAAGGAATGGCTCCTCATGAGCCACCGGGACCCTGGGCCTCGGGAGGCTCTGGGGGCTCAGGAGGTTCCCTGAAGACCGTCCCCATCTCCTCCAGAACGGCGTGGAACCTGGCCTCCTAAGCCACCAGGACTTGCCGCACGTTACGCTGATAGGCCGACGCCACGCTCGGCAAGCCGAAGGGCATGCGAACGTAGCTGTGTGGTGGACCCTCACAGCAGCCCGCACGTGATGGCCAGAAGTGTTCCCGAGATGCAGCCCTGTTGAGCCCTGGGACGTCGACACAGACGCGCAGCTCAGCACCCTCGCCTGGATGGTGAGCCGCACTCCATGAGCGGCTGTCGTCGCGCATGGCTCTTGCGTCCTGTAGCTCTTGGTTGGTCTCGGTAATGAACTCTGAGCGGTGGGCACTCCTTGCCCTGTGCTCTCCTGAGGTTCGCGTGCCGCGAAGCACGCCTCCAAGTGGTGCCCAAGCACCTCCCTCATGAGGTTGACAAGGCCCGAGGCCCTCCAGAAGAGAGCCCCCAAGTCCTGCATGAGGAGGGCGTCGGGCGCTCTTTCCTATGCGGTGGAGGGAGGCTCCCCTGGAGCGGGCGCTGATCCTGGCGTGGCTCCTGACACGACGCCATCTTCTTGGGGTCCTGCGCGGCGCGACAGCTTCTTCTTGGGGATGGTCTCTGGAGGGCCTTCACTTCTCATGTCAGGGTTGTGGGTTGTCGATTGCTGCGGCTTGGAAGGCGCGCTCAAGGGAGCACACCGCATCCCTTTCTTCACATGGGACCGTGATGATTCCCCCGCTTCCTAGCATCTTGAGAACGTTGTAGCCGTGGTGAGTGACTGCCATGAACTTGGCCAGGGCTGGATACCCGAGGATGGCATTGTACGGCAGGGGGATGTGCACGACGTCGAAGTCAATGAGCTCGGCGCGGTAGTTCTTGCACTCCCCGAAGGTGACAGGCAGGCGGACTTTCCCTATCAGTGTGGTGGAACCGTCAGTCACTCCTGAGAAAGGCTTGGTTGGCTGGAGCTACTCATAGGGCACTTAGAGGTTGTCGAACGTGTCGACGGATAGGATGTTGAGCCCTGCGCCGCCGTCAATGAGAGTCTTGGTGACTTGCACATTGTTGATGACTGGGGAGCACAACATAGGGAGTGTGCCAGCGGTGGCTACGCACTTGAGCTGGTCGGCCGAGTCGAAGGTGACGGCGCATTGGGACCACCTGAGCGGGCGCGTGGCCTCGAGCTTGGGGAGCGCCGTGTTCACCTCGCGAGCGAACTATTTGAAGATGCGCCGAGAGGCTGGGGCCTGAGCACCGCCCAAGATGCAAGCGATCGCACGCGGCTCCTGGAAGCCCCCAGCCCCCTCATCCTGGTTGTGGTCGTCGTTCCTTCTTGGTGGCGGCAACGGGGGAAGGCCGGCGTTGCCCTGGGGGCGATCCTCACGAGGCGGCTCCCTCCAGGCACCCTCGTGAGGTTGGTCCTGCCAGCGGTCCTCACGAGGCTGGTCGCGCCACTCCTGGCGCGGGCCACAGTCGTCCCAGCGTCCGCCTCCGCGTCCTCCTCCACGGCTGTAGCCCCGGTCGTTGCGCTCGGGGCGTCGACCGTAGCGTCCTTCCCGTATGGCTCTGAGCTCTTGGCAGTCACTGGTGTTGTGGGTGTTCAGGTTGTGGAAGGCGCAGAACGGTTGGTCGTTCTTGGACGACTCGGGCTGATCTCTGCCTCACTTGGTGTCAGGCTCCGCTGCGAGCACTACTGCCTCTTTGCGCTTCACGTCCTTGGCCTGGGCCTTCTTCTTCTCCACTCCAGCAGATGGCAGCTCAAGGAGAGAGAGGCGCCCCTCCTCAGCTCTTGCGCACTTGGTCGCCAGGTTGAATAGCTCCTGAGATGTGCAAAGCTCCTCGTGGATAGCCAGCTCTTCCTTCATCTTGACATCACGGAAGCCGTCTAAGAATGCGGAGATGATGGCTTCGTCCGTGACCTTGGGGATCTTGAGGCGGGTGTCGTTGAAGCGTTGGATGTACTTCTGGAGGGTCTCTCCTGGTTGTTGCTTGATGCGGCGTAGATCGCCTGCGGCCGGTGGGCGGTCGCGACTGCCCTGGAAGTTGGCGACGAAGCGGTCGCGCATCTCGTCCCAGGAGGAGATCGAGCCGTGCTGCAGGTTCAGGAGCAAGGAGCGGGCCCCATCCTTGAGAGCCATGGGAAACCGGTTCGCCATGACTTTTTTGTCACTGTTGGCCGCTTCGATGCTCAACTCATAGAGCTGCAGGAACTCCGCGGGGTCGGCGGTGCCGTCGTATCGAGGAGGTAGATCTGGCTTGAACTTGCCTGGCCAGGCGACTCTACGCAGTTCAGGGGTGAAGGCACGGCAGCCAGCCGTGGTCGCCGGGGCCTGCTTCTGAGGTGGAGCTTGGTCTTGGTGAGGTCCGCGCTGCGCCACTGCAGGCAGCACGCGGTCTTGACAAGGTGGCGCGAGGAGCGCCGGTGCAACTTCTCGCGGCGGCGGAATTTCTTGGCAGCTTCTTTCTTCACGCGCAGGCGCCGGGCGTGGTGGATCACGCCGCGAAGGCGCGCGCCTTGGTGCCAAGGCACCGTCTTGGGGTCGAGGCGGTGGAGGCATGCCATGAGCCCCGTCGCCCACGGCTGGTTAAGGGGGAGGCAGAGAGTGGGACGGCGTTGGAGAGCCCCCTACGGCACGGACGAGCTCGGCGACATGGTCGAGCCACTCCTCAAAGAGGTCATTGACGGGGCGGTAATGCAGGAGCTCGTTCGCCGCGATGAGCACGGCCCGTGCCTCCATGGGAGCACGGTGCGCGTGAGATGAAAAACCAGCAAGGGTGAGTGATGGAGTAGCGGTGCGGCCGTCCTGCCGCACTGAAGGATGCAGCAAGGACGCCTGCTGCTCGTTCCCCGCGGGGCCGGTGGTAGCATTGGCGGTGGGAGGCGGAGAACGACGAGGCGGCCTGCCGATGGGAGCCGTCTGAGCGACGCGGGCGGCGAGGGCAGCCCGACGCTCAGCTCGAGCACGGCAAGCGTCTGCCATGGAGACGACGGAGCGAAGGAGCAACGAACTGATGGAAGGGAAGCTACGGCGCACCCCTACCTGGCGCGCCAAATGTCGGATGTGGGGTTCCGGCAAACCCTTAAGGTTCGAACACTGGGGTGCGCGTGAAGTCTTTCCCTCCTACCGATCTACGCTCTAACTTGCTAAGATCTTGCGGACGAACTCGACGAACTCACAACACAGAAAGACACAGAGTTTATACTGGTTCGGTCCACCGTTGTGTGTAATACCCTACTCTAGTGTGGTGGTGGTGGATTGCCTCTTGGGCTGATGTTGAACAATACAAGGGGAAGAACAACCTCGTGAGGTTGAGGTGTTCTTATGCGTATGAACTTGTGGTGTGAGGATTCCCTCAAGCTAAGATGAGATGCTCCTACTATGGTGGTGGATAGTCCTATTTATAGAGGCCCTGGTCCTCTTCCCAAATATTGAGCGGGAAAGGAGCCAACAATGGCGGGCTAATTTGAAGGGGGACAGCTAGTACAAGCTATCCTGACAAAAGTGGTCTTCGCCTGTGAAAGGCTCTGGTGGTGACGCCGTCTTGGGCTCCACAATGACCTCCATCTTGCCGTCCGCCTGGTCTTGGTCTTGTTGCACCGAAATGGCAACCTTTTCCTGAGGCCTCAGTACTCCGCGGCTGCGCTTGCCTCCTTTGTACCAAAGAGGAAACAAGGACGCTGCACACGCTGGCGCCCGCCTGGTGTCGATCGTCATGGCTCACGTCACGAGAGTCTTGTGAGGTTCGCCCCGCCTTGATATCTCCGCTCCTCGTGAGCCTGCCTAGCTAGGCCACTCCATAGGAGGTCTTGCGTCGTCCGCCTCGCGAGGCTTGGACCCTCGCGAGGGTCTTGGGTGCCTTGTTGATGAAGATGGGCCGTACGACCTGCTGCTTGGCCATGCCGTGGGCCACAGGCAGGCAAGTCTGGGGACCCCCGTTCCCAGAACGCCAACACTGCTGGATCCAAAAAATGTTGAAACATGTCATTGGATGCCCATGTTAAACAACAAAACCTAGGCCATGGACCTAGTGGGCCCAGGACTGTCAGCCTCTCGACAAACAGTTGTCTCCCGATTCCTCTTGTTTTGCTGACCATGTTGGGAACAACAGACGGTGGCGCCGCGGCGAGAGCACCAAGGTGGGGGACGACATCGAGACCTCGGACCGAACAAACTGGAGCAGGGGAAGACGCAGGCGGAGGGGAGTACGAGGGTTGACTTGTTCGGGTGCAGGGTGGGCCGATGGAGCTGCCGCCGCCAGACAATGTGTGGGGGTAGAGGGATGGCCAGCCGCTGTATAGGAAGAGGACGAAATATTGAACAAAATAAAGAACTACAAATGGATAGGTGGTTGGTCCCATATGTCTGTGTACGAGACCTGCTGGGTCCACCTAAGAAGGGGAATATGTTGGCAGGAAGGAGATTCAAAGCATGGCAGCCGAGTGAACTAATTTTTTCAAACGGACAAGTGAACTAGTTACATACATAAGCAAATAGCCACTAAAAAAGCGAACAGGTTAATGCGTTCTTAAAATAAATATTTCGGACAAAACAGATAATTATGACACATAGGCTAATGCATGAAACACTCAGATGATAAAGGTGCTTATAAACAGATAAAGTACAACATCTAGACCTTCCTGGCATGCTTGATCATGATGATGTTGCGGTTGTTTGTGTACTCGTCGGTTATGGGAAGCAGACATGCCCTCATGTCCAAGATCCGCATGTACATGTCGTAGCATGTGTATGCGTCCTTGGCCGCGTAGGTTATGTAGGCTAGATTCAGAGGTACCTCCCACGTGTTCAGGTCCTTGGTATCATTGTCTTCTTTCATGTTAGCGTATTAGGGGTCAATGATGGTCTCGGCAAGGTCAACCACGGAGTCCTTCTCCTGCCCGTTGATGATGATCTTGTATTGCTTCCGGATGTCGACAAGCTTGTTGCACCAGATGGCCGAATCATCGCGTTCTTCCTTCTCTCCACCGTAGCGAAGGTGCAGTCGGCGCTACCGATGAAACAGGCGAATGCTCCAAAACCTCTGATGGCCCTACAACAGTGGTAGATGAGAACCTTGTCCCGCACACATACCTGGGCGACGGTGATCCGTTGGTCCATGTCAGGAGACGAATGGATGGGCACAAGGTCTAAGTCCTGTGACCTTGTGCTTTCTCGTCCTGTAGGTACTGCTTGAACTCGGCGAGGCAGAGCTTCACCGAGTCCAGATCATTGGTGTACATCACATTCAACTTGGTGCGGCCATAGGACTGAACGACGAACTCAAAGGGGAACTCCTTGATGAAGTCCATATCCAGCAGGCTCACCCCTCGGATCGCCATTGGAGTCTCTTCAAGTGAATGAGTGGGTAGGCGGCGGCAGCAGCTCGTTTTTCAGCTCTTGGGCAACTGGATTCAAGAGTAAACTGAGTGTGTACAGGCGACAGCAGTTACTACCCATCCCTCGCATATTGCATGCCCGGTAGAAGATGCACCCTCGGCGCCTTCAAACACCTCCATTAAGAAACCTACTCCGGCCACATGTCGGTTCATGAGCGGGTCTGTATTGGCACTTTCACACAGATAATACTACCAAGTTTGAACTGTTTGTTATGGTTGTTGTCCTCTGCATATTATGTCGTGTTTCCCAGCTTGCCAGATTCAGAACCAACAAATAAGATCCAAACAATAAGTACAACAAAGATTCCTACACATCTCATTGATTCCCAGCTTGCAAAATTCATAACCAACAAATAAGATTCAAATCATAAGTACAACAAATATGCCTACACATCTCATTGATTCCCACCTTGCAAGATTCGGAATCAACCCATTAGAGCCTTTTGATAAAGTGAATATCGGGATTAAATCCATCTTGGCTACCCATGTCATACAACCGAAGAACTTGGCGAATGCTCTTGACCGTCACAACATCTGTAGTTGAGTATTACTGCTTGCACAGCACGAATAATAAGAAGAGCCTGATTACTATAATTGTGGCACTCCTTGAACTCAACCTGCAGCTCCACTCTAATGAGGTCTGCCTGGACTTCCATGATTCAATTCATGCACCTTTTTCTGCAGTTCACCTGAAATGAAGCAAATATTGCATCATTCAGCTAGCAAGAAGTACTTGCTCTCATGAGCTAGAAGGTTCTTTAGTAGTTGCACTAAAATTGAGAAACATTAAGGTTGGTTGTCTTGCTCATATGAGGTGCAACTATAATTTGCTAATCCTTTTGTGCAGTCCCACTAAAATAAAGTGCCATTGTGGTGACAGTGACGGCTCATCTTGCAAAGGCTAATAAAATGTTGCACAAGATTACCAGAAGAATTTGACGGAGATATTGGAAACTCCAATCACCATTTTGTGTAGTTCCACCAAAATTGAGAGATGTTGCCCACGTGACATTTTAGTTGAACTGCACAAGACACTCATTCCAAAAAAGAGAGTGTTTTGTGCAGTTCACCAAAAGGTCACAATAGCAACAAGGTGAAATGGATATCCCTATCTGCACAAAAAGATAGAAAGTAAACAATTGTTGGTCAATAAGAATATACGAAACATACATGAAATGAAAAGAAGCATCTTAATTATGTTCATGGCAATCACGCAAGGACAGTAGAAATTTTAAAACGTCAGCAATGCTTCATGTTACCGGAAGCATTACGATCAACAATGACATTCGTCAAATATGGGATTACTTTAATGGTGGCATTGCTTGTTTACCAGATACAGTAAATCAACAGCAGCTAAAGAGTTGGTTTAAGGGCATGGGACCGTGGGACACCAGAACACTCAGCAGCGTAAAGGAGCAACTTACTTATCATACTGGGGAAAACAGCAGGAGTGCCATTTGTAACACAGTTTAATTGCATCATATCACTGGAGGAATTAGATTAACAATAACACTGGTTAGACATGTCCCTAAGGTAACAGTGCGATCGCTTCATTTTACATGCGCCCTTACATTAACAACAGCAAAAGGTTGGTATAAGAACATGCGACAGTGGACGCATCAACACAATGTACCTACAAGGAGGCATAAAGTAGTGATGCCGAGTTTGTTCATGCTCTATGAGGGCAGCAAATCTAATCCTGGAGACCTTTTACTATGTGAGGGCAGCAAATCTAGTCCTGGAGACCTTTTACTATGTGAGGGCAGCAAATCTAATCCTGGAGACCTTTTACTATGTGAGGGCAGCAAATCTAATCCTGGAGACCTTTTACTATGTGAGGGCAGCAAATCTAATCTTGGAGACCTTTTACAATGTGAGGGCAGCAATTCTAATCCTGGAGAGCTTTTACTATGTGAGGGCAGCAAATCTAATCCTGGAGACCTTTTACTATGTGAGGGCAGCAATTCTAATCCTGGAGATCTTTTACTATGTGAGGGCAACAAATCTAATCATGTACATACTCTGTTGATTTGTCCACCAGCCGCCACTTTCTATCCTTTTTTCAACCAATAATAGATTTGTTCCTTATCTACCGTGTTTTCCCATTATTTCCCTTTTCAACCAAGAGACCGGTTGGGTATCCGGTCTCTACTACTTTCACCATATTATTTCCTCTTTGAATCAAGTCCTAGATTCATGCTACAACTTCCCCCCTTTCTTCGTTGTTTGAACCAAGTCCTAGATTCGAATGCATGATGTAGCTTTACCTCTAATAATACTAAAAATTTAGGTGGCTTTGGAAGAGCTGATGGGAATAGAAAAAGATGCACATGCAGACACGTGGGGAGCTGGGGCGGTAGAGTAAGGCCACTTTTGAAGAACTTATACCTGAGGGTCGTCGGGATGTCAGCGGCGGCAGGTCGGATCTGCGCACAATACAACAGGGAGGAAGAAGGGTCGGAGGACCTCCCGAGCCGGTGTTGTGTCAGAGAGGACGACATGGGCAGAGGATTGAGCCCCTCCGGCAGTTGTGGGTTTCCTCCCTCGCCGGCGATGACCGCGTGAACGATGCACCTAGTCCTACAGAGATGGTCCATCTAGTTTGGATAGAATACTCGATCGACCTTGCCAGATTCACGGCACCCCCGATAAGCCTGCCAATCATACCAACATAAATTGTTGGGTCTTTAAACAGGCCGGCAAGCTCAATGCCGAACACAAGGGGAAAGGGTCGCCCAGCGAGGACGACGATGAAGAGCCTCTCCAATAGAACACAGGGGGACAGAAGAAATTTTCCCCCGAGGTTAAAACGGTGAACATGATCTACGTCACTCACATCCCCAAATGGGAGCGCAAGTACGCATTAAGGGACGTCTATGCCATAGAGCCAGTCGCCCCAAAATTTAACCCATGGTCAGCTTGTCCGATTACTTTCGATCGGAGAGACCATCCGCCCAGTGTCCGTCATGAAGGTTTGGCCGCATTGGTTCTCGATCCAATTATCGACTGATTCCACCTCACATGAGTCCTTATGGATGGCGGCAGCAGTCTCAATCTGCTTTATCAGGACACCGTTCGTAAAATGGGCATTGATCCATCAAGAATCAAGCCCACTAAAACCACCTTTAAAGTGGTAATACCCGGCGTAGAGGCCTGTTGCATAGGATCCATAACGCTGGAAGTCGTCTTTGGCTCACCGGATAACTTCCGGAGCGAAGACCTAATCTTCGACATTGGCTATCATGCACTACTCGGACAAACATCTTTCGCCCGTTTCAATGCAGTCCCACACTACGCTTATCTCAAGCTTAAGATGCCTGGACCACATGGCGTTATAACATTCAATGGAAACATGGAGCGTTCCCTCCGTACAGAGGAGCATACCGCGGCCCTCGCGGCCGAGGTGCAGGGTGGCCTCGCTAAGCCAAAAACCACACCGGCAGTCAAGCCCCTGGACACTGTTAAACGAGTCCGGTCTACCCTGCAGAATGACAGTCCGGCTCATCTAGAGCTAGATTAGCAATTCGGCCTCTGCCAATGCCCCAGCTTGATAGCGGCCTACATACTGCACGTACATAATTACACGTTAAAAATACCATGGGCAAGGACGGAGGCCTACTAAAAATAAAGGTCCACAATACGGTTCGACCCTATCTGGACCCTCATATTCTTCCTTTTTCCCTTGTTTTTCTTTTTCAGGTTCTTTACAACCCACACCACCCTACGATGGTACTCAGGGTCCTTTCCTAGGCCCCTCATATACACTCAACCGTTGATCCTCTTAAAGGACCATATACTACAGGGAAAAGTGACGCAGACATGCGACGGAGTGTCCAAAAAGATCTTCAAGATCATCTTTTCAAATTTAGGACCTGTATACAACTTTCCCTTGTTCTTGGCATGTAAAATGACCTTGCTGCTAATGGCATCCTCTGTAAAAATACGTTTTGACACACCAATCAGACTATAATGGAGACAGTTTCGCCCAACCTTGTTCAGTATTGGCTTACTTCTTAATCCGTTTTCCCACTCTATGTCCAAAATTGGCATATACACCCTGCGACTTAAATCGCCAGGGGCAGCCATTTATATATCTTTAGCAATAGAAAGTCCGAACACTCTCAGAGTACAATTCGGTGTCCCAAATACTGCATTATATGCATCGGCTCCGAATCACGTCTTTGGTCAATAGTTGGGTTGCCCGGCTCCTGTTCTTGCTACCTTATGTTCCGTTTTTGGCTAAGGTAGTAAAGGGAGAACTACTACGATTGTGCTCCGGCTGGCCCGGTCAAGCACCTTAGTAGAGAAAGCCGAAAACTGACTGTCGTGATGCGGCGAGAGCTGGTCAGCAATTCGGCGACCTATTAAATCTCTAGCGATTTTTTCTGTATTACACGAAGGACTGGTTTTTCCCAGTCACGCGCTCAAGGCATCCTAGTTTAGATAGCCTCAGGTGCACCAGGGGCTATCTTACAGTCCCATTGTCAAGCTCCTATGGCTAAGTGAGAGTGATAAAGCCGCATAGTCCGATTGCCTAGTTTGCCGCACTAACACCTCCTTTACGAACCAAGACGTCGGGTCAAGTGTGGTTAGGTGCTACCCCGAACACCCCTGTAGTATCTATGTGGGGGGCTGAAGCCGACGACTGGCAAACCCTCAGAAGTAAAAGTAGCCGCGCAGGAGAAAAAGCAATTTAAAGATAACAGGCACAAATATATTACAAATGACCTTGGTTTATAATACAATGTCTAGGTAGCCCGGATACAGTTACTCGAACATAATATCCTTTATGCATTGGCCCTCTATAAAACGGGCACCATCAAGGACATTGTCGAAGTAGTGCTCCGGCTTGCGGTGAGCCTTGTCACTGGGCGGACCTTCAACGGCCATGCTGGCAGCCTTCCACTACAAAAAAAGACACATCCGTGACATTTTGGGCTGAACGAAAAAATTTTCTATCATACATATGACACTTCTATGACGATAATTGTGACAAAACCCGGTATCATCATATATGTGGTGGGCTCCTACTTCTATGACAAAAAATCATGACAGAAAATGGGCTTTTCGTCCTGGGCGGGCCAGAGACGCAACTGCATGACATTCTTTGGGCCGTCCATGACGGAAAAAACCGTGGTAGAAGCGAGGGCGAGGAAAATTTCGGGGAGTTCCCGGTTACGGTGGGAGGTCGGGAGCCGAGCGATGTGTGTTTCCCTCGTACACGTACCGCGTGTGTGCGAGGCGTTGGCTCTAACTGAACCCGAGCGAGGCGTTGGGCTCTAACTGAACCCGAGTGATTGCACTGCAGGCTACGCGTTACTGAACCCGAGCGATCGATCGATGGCTGTTAACTGAATCCGATCGAGCGATTCCTTCGCTACTGCTGCTAACTGAAGCCGATCGATGTTGCCTCTGGATGAACAGTGAGCATTGCGGGGGGGGGGATGAACAGGACCCCGATCGATCGAGCCGGTTGGGGCTGGATGAACAGGACCCCGTGGAGGGCTGGATGAACAGGACCACCCCGTGGAGGGCAGGATGAACAGTAGACAGTGGAGGGCACGATGAATAGTAGCCCGTGGAGGGGTGGTTGAACAGGAGCCCGTGGAGAGGTCTGGTTGAACAGTAGCCGGTGGAGTAGCGCGCGGTGGAGGCTGGATGAACAAGAGCCCGTGGATGAACAGTCGCAGGTGGAAGCTGGAGGAGGTCGACGGTGGATGAACAGTAGCTCGTGGAGGCTAGAGGGGGTCGACGGTGGAGATGAACAGTATCCCGTGGAGTCCCGTTTTGCGGTACGCGACACCCCTCCCAATGAACAGGACCCCCCTTTCGACCATAGCGCTCCAACACAAGTCCGTTTCGTCCGTTTTGCGGTACGCCACACCCCTCCCGATGAATAGGACCCCCGTTTCGACCGTAGGAGGTCCGTTTCCTCCGTTTTGCGGTACGCCAGACCCCTCCCGATCAACAGGACCCCGTTCCAAACGTAGGAGGTCCGTTTCCTCCATTGTGCGGTATGCCAGGCCTCGTTTCCATTGCCTGTTCCGTCCAAGCCCTCCCGATGAACACGACCACGCATTCCGTTCCGACCCAGCCGGTTGGCTCCCACGCATTCCGTTGCCTCCCCATGAACACGACGCATTCCGTTGCCTCCCCATGAACACGACGGCGACGTTGTTTCTCCGTTCCGACCCAGCCATGGCCGTACGTATGCGCGAGTAGGCATTCGAGACCCCGCCCGTATGTACACATACGTGGCCGTATTTTCTTTCTTGCACCCTGACCGCTGTACGTACGTGTACATGCTACGTGCGCGCCTCTACTACGACATGTGCACGCCTCTACTATGACACGTGCGCGTCTCTACATCGACCAGTATGTACGTACACGTTCGCGACCAGAATGACAATGCTACGTACGCTTCGACCAGGTGGGTCCCGACTGTCAGGCACTTCCTTGCCTGCGAAGATGTAGCTAGTGGGTCCCAGCAGTTAGGGGGCAAATCGTTTTTTTGCCCGGACGCACTTCCTTGCGTGCGAAGATGTAGCTGGTGGGTCCCAGCAGTCAGGGGGAAACGTTTTTTCGTGAAATACAGTGGCCTGTCTGGTGGGTCCCAGTTGTCAGGTGGAGGAATCATTATTTTCCGCGTAATAAGGAGGCACTTCCTTGCTGCGGGCGTGGACCCAGCTGTCAGCCTCTCCACGTACAGTCCACGTCTGATGGAAGTCGTTCCTTGACCACGTTGACCACGCCGCACCGAGAGAACTAGGGCGGTGGACGACGGCGAGGCCTAGGAAGGGGACGACACATAGGCAGGGAAGACTCGGCAGTTGTTTCCCACGCGGAGGGGAGTACGACTGTACGAGGGTTTACTGGTTCGTCTGCCGTCGTCGGAGAATAATAGCAGGTGTGGGTGAGTAGAGGGATGGCTAGGCCAGCGATGGGAGTACGGTCGGGTGGTGAGGCCTACGCGGCAGCACAGCCGCCCGCGA
Organism: Triticum dicoccoides; assembly: GCF_002162155.2. NCBI lineage: Eukaryota > Viridiplantae > Streptophyta > Magnoliopsida > Poales > Poaceae > Triticum > Triticum dicoccoides. The sequence goes on along the minus strand of NC_041386.1, from coordinate 499,267,379 downwards.
GGAGGAGGGAGCAGGCAGTCCCGCTGGCGCTTGTTTGAGCGGCTGGAGCAGGAAGAGAAAAGATTGTAGAAGCACGACGGCCGTTGGATGGACATCCAACAGTCAGTGCTTGTGCGTCAACCTTTTTTTAGGAAAGCCTCAAATCTGTGGAAAACAGCATACAACCCATCTGCCATTATTTCTAATAATTTACAGCCCATTTGCTAATTCTTAAGGTTTTTTTGGAGCCCATATTTTTTTGTTAGCATTACAGCCCATATTGTGGCAACAGTTAAAAAATTATACGAAATTTTGCATATTTCGGTGCGGTCCGAACTGTTTTTAATCTCGAAATTTCGACTCACATTCAAACTGATTTAAAAAATAAATGTATATCAATATAAAATCCAACAAATTCTCCACGCATAAAAATTAATGTAATTTAAAATCTTGAAATGAAAGAAAAGATATTTGAAACTAATTGCCGGTTTGATGTGTTTTAAAAATGTACAACCCATTTCTCATTACTGATGGGTCATTTTCTCGGCCAGCCGAATGAAAGCTCTCCTCGTCTTGAAAGATTTGCGGCCCAACAGGCCTGACAAAGCGACTTACTTTGCAAATCACAAAAAACTGGGTTGTGGCCGTGGACCTAGATGTCAGCCTCTCCACGTACTTACTCTTCCGATGGAAGTCGTTCCTTGACCACGTTGACCACGCCGCGCGGAGAGCACCACGGCAGTGGACGATGGCGAGGCCTAGGAAGGGGACGACGCGGCAGTGGAAGCCAGCGCGGAGAGGACTACGAGGGTTCACTGGTTTGGCTGCGGTGTGAGGCTGCCGTCGCCGCAGGGCCTGGCCAGCGGTGGGAATAGTAGGGGGCGGTGAGGCCTCTGCGGCAGCACAGCTGGCCACGGGAGGCAGGAGCATGCGGCACGACCGGCGCTGCTTTGGGCGGCTGGAGCAAGAAGACCAGAGGTTGAAGAAGCACTACGTCCGTTGGATGGACATCGTACGGTCACTGGAGCTAGAATCGTTCATATTGACTAAGTTGACAAAGCCCTTCGTCCCCGTCAACTTAGTAGGCCCACAAGTCAGCCTCCCAGCAAGGTTGGTCCCATCTAGCCGGGGGAGTATTCATTTTTTTGTGCGTAATAAGGAGGCACTTCCGGTGGGTCCGAGCTGACAGCGGGGGGAACGTTTTTTTTTGTGAAATACGGTGGCCCGTCCGATGGGTCCCAGCAGTCAGGGGGAAACGTTTTTTTCGCAAAATACCGGTGGCCCGTCCGGTGGGTCCCTGCTGTCACGTGGAGGAATTATTATTTTCCGCGTAATAAGGAGGCACTTCCTTGCTTCCGCCGTGGACCCAGCTGTCAGCCTCTCCACATACAGTCCACGTCCGATGGAAGTCGTTCCTTCCATGTTGACCACGCCGCGCTGAGAGCACCAGGGCGATGGATGACGGCGAGGCCTAGGAAGGGGATGACGCGGAGCCGGTGAAGACATGGCAGTGGATGCCCACGCGGAGAGGAGTATGAGGGTTCACTCGTTCGGCTGTGGTGTGAGGCTGCCGTCGCCGCAGGGCCTGGCCAGCGGTGGGAATAGTAGGGGCGGTGAGGCCTCCACGGCAGCACAGCCAGCCACGGGAGGCAGGAGCAGGCAGCACAACCGGCGCTGCTTTGGGCGGCTGGAGCAAGAAGACCAGAGATTGAAGAAGCACTACGGCCGTTGGATGGACATCATACGGTCACTGCAGCTAGAATCGTTTATATTGACTAAGTTGACAAAGCCCTTGGTACGTCAACTTAGTAGGCCCATAGGTCATCTTCCGAAACAGTGCGCCCCAGATGTCAGGGGGAGGAATCATTTTTTGGGCGGGTGAAGCTAGAATATCCGAGATTGAAGAAGAAGCACGGCATCCGTTGGATGGACATCCAACGGCCACTGCTGCTAGAACCGTGTGTTGACTATAAGTTGACAAAGCCTTGCATACGCGTTAGCTCTGTTTTTTTAGGGGACGTGTCAACTTAGTAAGGCCAGAAGTGTGTGGCAGAGAACTTATAGCCCATTTGAGATTTGTAAGAATGTGTAGCCCATTTTTGAATTCTAATGGAATTTACTACAGCCTATTTACAGTTTGTTAAAAGTACAGCCCATTTCAACCAACCGTTCAAAACATAATTCAATAAAATTTCCCACATTTTGATGGGATCCGAAATATTTTTATCCCGAAATTTCTAGTCAGATTAAATACAATTTCAATATAAATTTATATTACGTAAAATCCAACGAAACATTGCGCTCGCAACAATTAATGAAATTAAAATTTTCAATATCCAAAAATAATATTTTATAAAGTAATCACGTGTTTGGTGCATTTTTTTATAGTTACTGCCCAGTTTTTATAATTACATCCCATTTATTATTTCTTAAAGCCCATTTTCTTGTTAAGCCTAATGCGTCCCTCCTAGGAAAGATTTGCAGCCCAGCGGGGCGGAGAATAACAACTTGACCCTGCCTGGGTATTCCTAAAAAAAGTATAGCTGGGCTAGCCATTTTCAGCTTGAAAAAAATTAATATCTGGGCTGGATATCTAGCCTGGGCTAGACGGGCCATAGCCCGCCCAGTTAATACCTGCAGCGATGTTTTCATTGTTGTTCAGAGGAGAAAAATTAATATCTGGGCTAAACATCGAAAAACTCTGCAGTGCTCACACCTCAAAAACACAAATACTACTCGAGCTGCTTGGTCTCAGCTGTCGGCCGCTTCTTGTGCAATTCTCTCATTTATTGACTAGTACTACATAGGTTGACAATGGTGTGGGACCGTGATGTCAGGAAACCAGGGGGAAGCAAAATAAATAACTCCAGCGAGCGCTTCCACCTCTGCCTTGTTGTCTCCCGTGGAAACCCCTTTCCTCCCTTTTTTTGCTCGGGCAAGGACCAATGCACGCATCACGTTCATGCGGTTATTAGGCAAGAAATAAAAGCGCTTTGCATGCTATGAATTACAATGGCCAGCATGGGTAGCTAATAAGGCATCCTCTTAACTGCCGTGATTAAATGTTGTGTTTAGAAGAGAGAAATATTCTTCTTTTCCACCAATCTTCTTGCACCTAGGTCGTGATGCACCTTCTAATACGACTTATTCACCTAGACGGAGGGAGTATAGTTTTATACATATATAAAATAAGGAGACACTTGCGTACGTGAGGCTATGGACTTGGTGGGTCCCCATTGTCATCCTCTCCAAGTAAAGTCATCTCCTCGCCTGCGCGCGCTTTCCGCCCGAAACAGTCAGCGCCGCCCACCCTGCTTCCCGGTGCAGGCGATTGCTCCGCCTTCAAACGACGCAAGTGCCGTCCGTCCGTCCATCTGCCGCCCACATTAATGATACGCGGTTGCCGAGGCGGCTACTCCGGCGCCACACGCCCGTCCCTCCGCCCGCTCACCATTGCTATATAAACGGCTGCGCCGGCCATAGCCGCAGTCATCCGCATCCGTTCTCTTTCTCCTGTCCACACCACTACTGCCCACCATGGCTTCCTTGCGCTCCAGCGCTCTTCGGGACGGGCAGACGACGGACCACAAGGAGATGGCAGCCATTGCTGCCGACCGGCTGGCCGGCAGGCAGCCGGAGGACGACGACGTCCCAATCGAGAACATGGTAGTCGACGATCCAGCGCCAACCCCCTCCTCCACGCCATCCTCGCCGGTGCATTGCACCATGACCATCGGCGAGGCTCGTGCCCAATATATGGACAGTGTGAGGCAGATGCATCAGGAGCAATTCCAGGAGGCGCAGGCCGACGCCACCTACAACCACCATCTCCTCTAGGAGCACCTGCAGGCGGAGGAGCAGATCGCCGCGGAGCGGGCGGAGCAGGAGGCGCTGCTTAACTCGTACCGCTCCACCCGCAAGGGCCGCCTCGAGCGCTAGCGGGACCGCACGCGGGTGGCGGAGGCTGCAGCCGCCTACAAAGAGGCTAGCAAAGAGGGCGATGAAGCGGGCGAGGCGCTGTTTGGCGAGACCGAGGATGAGGCAGAGGGCAATGTCGGCTCCGACGAGTCCCTGCTCCGCTGGCGTCGACGAGGCCCTGCTCCGCCGAGGCCCCGCGGCGCCAACAACGAGGCAGAGGACACCGCCGGCTCCGCCGAGGCCCCGCCCCACCAACAACGAGGCAGAGGATATCGCCAACTCAGCTAAGGCCCCACCCTGCCGGCAACGTGTGGGGGGGGGGATTTCCACCGCTCCGCTGAGGCGCCGCCCGCCGACAACGAGATAGAGGACATCGCTGGCTCCGCCGAGGCCTCGCCCCGCTGCCAACGAGGCCGCGCCACACAGAAAAGGAGGAAGAGTAGAACACGGTAGGTCGCCGCCGCTTGGGTCCAAGTAAGGCCACCGCTGCTACCCTCCTGTTGAAGCCAAGCTAGGTGGGTTGACCATTGACGACCGGTTAGCTTCTTGGCGGCGACGTGGAGTCGGGGAGTTCTGCTGGAGAATAACGCTGCTTATACTTAACTGCTGGTGCAGTTGGCTGACTGACACGTGGGCCCAATAGGCCATATGTCAGTTACGCAACTGCACCTGCAGTTAAGTCACTGAAGCTTCTGTTCGGCTCAGCGGGACACAGGTGGGTAGCTTCGGTTAATTAATTATACCTCCAGCGCACCCCTTTTTAGTTGAAGAATGTATAAAATGTAATGAAATCTGGCATGTTTATATGAAATCTGACCGTGTATGAATGAATTTATTTCGATTAGTTCGAATTCCTGTATTACTGGCATTGGATGAACATGCAAAACAATATGTACTAGCATTATTCCCAGGGTGATCACCTCGTTTGCAGTAGTTTCACATGTACTCCCTTCGGTCCTTTCTAGTCTGCATATAAGTTTTCTCTGCAGTCAAAGTATCTCTACTTTGACCAATCTTATACAAAAAAGTATGCAATTTCACAATGTGCGAAGTAAAAAGGAACAGAAGGAGTACAAAGAGTTTGAGCAGGTTTTTAGCGTTTTTGTACATTGCAATAAAAAACACAGGCCTTGAAATTCATAGAGAACATTCAAAACAATCGATGATTATGCATCTCAGCGACTCACATGTCAGAGGCAATATTTACTTCACAACTAAAGAATAAAGAAAAAATTGATCGATGCTGCTGACAGCAAGGGCGTCCCATTCGAAAATATCAAACGCATGTCTTGCTATTTGACAAGGTTGTCCCATTCCAAAATATCAAATGCCTACGATTGTGGAATGGGCAGGGTTTGCCATCAGTTCGAACATTGACATGGCACCTCGTGCTAAATAAACCAGCTGTTCTTTTTGTGCAGTTCCACCAAAATCAACCAAATTCACACGTAGCTTGTATGGTTTCGCCCTTATATGTTGCAACGCCTTGAACTTATCGGCACCTCCTTTCTTGTGGTGGAAATGAATGATTCGATGTATTCATGAACATTTTGTGCAGTTCCCATTGAAATCAAGCTGAGCACCCCTATTTGCACAAATACAAAAAAGTGATTAGTATAGAGCAAACTGTACTATGAATTGACAGTTTCAACATGCACATACATGGTCCATGTAGAGCACACTTTTAGAAAAATGGAACTCACCAGAAATAATCCTAGAACAACATTGTACTCGCGCATCACAACAAAAAAATGGAGATTTTGTCAGTCCTTCTGAGCTGAAGTTAGTTTGGTCTTGTGGGGAGTAATGTAACCATCCTTCAACTGCTCCTTCTGATGATAAGATAGACATGGCTTCTTCATCCTGGCATAATTGGAACTAGTCACTTCACATACTCCATATTCTTCTTCAGAGGAAGATGATCCTGTTGTGCAAAGACAAGAGGACTACTAAATGCTAGCATCACTGTTTGCTCAAAAAAAAGAAAGGAAATATTTAAAACAACACAGATGAAGCACTTCTCAAGGACAATACCACTTTTTCATGACAGTATCTAAACAGTAGCACAACACCAATAGAGATGACAAAGCTCAATCATATGGATGAAATCAGTGGGCGAGTACCAACCTTTGTCAGGAGGCTTATTGTGTAGAGCATGCAGATGAAGCAATTCTCCGGAACCATCTGTTGCAATCTACGGTGGTGGCCATGCTTACTATATACTCCTCGATTAGTTTAATGTTTCCAACATCCTCTTGTGCAGTTCCACTAAAATATATGGTATCTTTAAAGAAGATCCCTGTTTGCACAAGTAGAGATAATTACATATTACATTAAGAGTGGCATCAAATCAGTGGCAAAACAATTGCTCGTTCCAGCCATAGCAATAAATTAAGATGCAAAACTATATCATTACTTGTGTCATCACAGTTCCAGTGCTTCATTACAACACCGGGAGTTGATTTTTGTTTTTCTTCCCCTTGTTCTTCCCCTTCATCACTTGGTTCAATAACAAACAAGCTTCGCCTTCAATGTAAGATTTGGCATGTCAATTAGGGAGCACAAGTATAGTACTAAACTTAATTTTCTGATGAAAGTGGCAAAATACAGGCCAGCAGTTGTGAAATATCCTTATCTTACCTCAATGGGATATTACGGTGCACATACAGATTGGAAGTCTTGTCTCCATTTGTGCAGTTCACTAAAATCAAGCAACATTATCGTACAAGTAGCACAACATATGAATGCACACTGCAGAATCATGTGAAAGAAGGCTAGTACTGACCTCTCATGATGCGGAATTCAAACAACTCACAAGAAGAAGATCTGAACCAAATTCGCCTTAACGGATAGGAAGAAAGATCTCCTCTTGTGCAGTTCCACTAATATCAAGCAATCAAGCAACGTTGTCGGTGTGACATTTTGGTTGAACTGCACAAAACACTCTTAAAACAAAAGTGTTTTGTGCAGTGCAACAAAAGGTCACAATGGCAACGAGGTGAAGCAGATAACCCTGTTTACACAGAGGTGCAAAGGAAACAATTAGTGGTCACTAACGGTGGATGACACAGAAGCCAACAAAAAGAAGCATCTACCTTATCTAAATGGGAAAGAAAGCAAGACAGTAGCATTTCTCAAACGGTGGCATTGGTTAATATTAACATAGAGATTATATTAACAATAAAATTCGTTAAACATGTAATTTGCTTTTAACTGTGGCATTGCATCAATTTTCCAGCGGCATTATTAGAGGGTGTTTGTTTACAGGGACATTTTGGTGTAGGGACTAAAAAAACTCCGTGTCAGTCCCATCTAAACCAAAGAGGAGGGACTTTTAGGGACTAAAAGTGGGCATTTGGGACTAAAGAAAGAAGACCTCGAGGGAGTCTTTTTGGGACTTTTTCCAACAGTTGCCCCTGCCACGCATCGCACCTCGTCTCTATTAGTTCATTACTAGGGGTAACATGGTCTTTTGGCATCTCATTTAATAACCTCTAGTCCATGTTTAGTCCCTGGAACCCAGCAGGTAGGGACTAGGGAGTTTTTAACCAAACAGGGCCTTAGATTAACAACAGCTAATGAGTTGCACGGGACAGTGGATGCACCAGCACCATGTGCATCTACCGATGTACTGTGGTCATGCACAGTCTGTTGCAACAAAGAACAAGCAACCAAGGAGCATATTTGTGTTGGTCCTAGTTTTGTTATCTTTAGACGCCTTTCCCTATGTGAGCGCAGCAAATCTAGTCCTGCTCAAACTCTACAGCCTTGTCCCTTCCTTTCCTTTTTGAACTAGTACTTTCGCCCCTTCCTTTCCTCTTTGAACCACGTCCTAGATTTATGCGATACAACTTTCCCCACTACTTTCCCCCATTCCTTTCCTCTTTGAACCACGTCCTAGAATAATGCTATACAACTTTCCCCCTTCATTTCCTCTTTGAACCACGTCCTAGATTCATGCTATATACAACTTTTCCCACTACTTTCCCCCACTCCTTTCCTCTTTGAACCACGTCCTAGATTCATGGTATACATGCAGCTAGAGCAATGCATGTGGAGTAAGTAAATTATACCTTAAGGTTCTTGGGGCGTGGTTCGGTGGGCGACGGGACGGCGGC